>NC_142031.1:106122471-106442716 GCF_982192425.1 Myodes glareolus | reverse complement strand
CTCGCCACAGGATGCCTACAGCAAACATACTCATCCACTCACTGGACAATAATTAAGGGGGAAAGTTGTGGGGACAAGACATTAATTTTTAGGACATTGTCTTCGTGTTTTATTCAGTTTGGTCTTCCAACTGGTTGTTATACTAATTTAATTGAAAATAAAAATGCAGGATTTAAAAAGATGTTTGGGCAGTATTTTAAAGTATTAATAAAATTAATATAACCTTTAAAATGTTTAAACCTGCCATACATATTGCATTTTTTGTTAGGTTTGGCTAATATTTTACAGCATTATATTAAAACCACTGAATAAAATTCACTTTCAAAAAATGTTTAACATCATAAAATCTTCCAGAAGTTTGTGAGATTTGATTTTTTAACCGAATGTTCTTTTAAAGTTTAACTTATAGAAAAGGAAATTTTTTATGATTTATTTATATTTTCTGAGCACTTGCCTGCATGTTTGCATGTGCACACATGTGCCTCGTTCCCATGGAGGTCAAAAGAGGTCACTGGGCATCGGATCAGCTGGAACTGGACTTACAGACAGTTGTGAGTCATGTGGGTGCTGGGAATGGAATCTGGGTTCTCTGGAAGAGCAGTCAGTGCTCTAAACCATTGAGCTATCTTTCCACTCCCAAGTCGAACATTCTTATAAACTGGATGTTTTTATGTTTGTTTGCTTGACTCTCGATAACCAAAGAAAACTTTAAACAAATTATGCTACCTGTTTCCTGGTTTACTTGAAAACTATAATTTGTTTTGTTGAAACTAAGAGATAAGTGTGTAATCAGAAATACTAGACTGCAAGGCATGATAGTACATGCCTTTGATGCCAGCAAAAGCAAGCAGATTTCTGAATTCAAAGTCAGAATGGTCTATATAGTGAGTTTAGATCAGTCAGGGCTAGCTACATAGAGGAACCCTTTCTCAAAACTAACAACACAAAACAAATACAAAAGAAAGAAATATTATACTCATCAAAAGCTAATAGTCTTAATATATATATACACATTATATATATACACACATTATACACACACACACACTCTCATATATATGAGAAAATGCTCTTAGAAAGGTTCAATCTAAGTTTTTATAATCAAGAGGTTTGAAATAATTATGTGCTAGAATCAAATCAGGCAAAGAAAAATCTATTTTCAGAAAAAAATTATAATATGCTTGACAGAAGCAACTTTTCTTTTACATCTGTGCTTGCTCTAAATCTGTCCAGGGGTTTATTTCTAAGTGGTTCACCACAGACGTCACTCCCTCTTCTTTCTACCCTCCCTGTCACCCCTGCAGACATCACTCCCTCTTCTTCCTGTCCTCCCGTCACCCCTGCACTGCCCGTCACCTCTTTTCTCTCATCAAATTCTCCCACTGCTCATTTGATTCCACTTTCTAAAATGTGCTGATCCCCTTCCTTCCCTCCCTCCCTCCCTCCCTCCCTCCCTTCCTCCCTCCTTCTTTCCTGCCACAGGCTACATCCAGGTAAGGCAGATCTACAGGGCATGAGGTCACACTCTGTAGGTGCCACTGTGCTCCATGATGGGGCAGTGACACACCGGAGCAAAGCCCTGTAAGAAACATGTATCATGAAGACAAAGCATCCATTCTAATCAGCAGGATATACATGACTCGGTGTGTAAGGAAATTTATTTTGAAAGCCATATCCACTTGAGACTTCTCCAAATTTTTCTACTCTTGGATCCCCAAAACACTGGTGTCTCAAATCTATGCTTTTCTGACCCTACCACAGAACCTCTTGAAACAAGTCAGGTAATGACAAGAACTTGTCTTGAGTTCACCTAACGCTTGCAAAATAGTTGTAAAAATATTTTGTCACTTCCAGTATTCTTCCCAGAGAGCATGCAAGTATAGAGAATGTGCAAGTACTTCTGGCTTTCCTTCAATAGACCTTTCTCCAAAATTTACTGCAAATAACCAGAGCTTTGTCAAAAGTGGCTGCCAAGGAAGAGAGCTTTCTCTGATGGAATAAATAAGCAAAGACAGCACAGGCAGCAGTGTGGCCTACAGAATGATCATTGGGATGAACCGTCCTGAAGCTGTGTTCCTTGGTCAGCTTGGGTTAACAATGCATGCTGCCTGCTCCTGCCAGAATCCAAACAAGGCTGCATGACTGAACAATGGCTGCCTTTGGACACATTGGTTTCATCATGCTTTCTTTCTAGGAAGAGTCAGAATTCTAGACAGCCTTCCTAAAATAAAATTACATTCTCCCTTTTCATCTGAACCCACAGCTACAAGTATAAAGAATTGTGTACCTGGCTGTGATCACGCCACACCAGCAGAGCCTAACCAGGATCCTGTAAACTAGGAAATCAAAGCAGTGTCTTTCAAGTCCTATGCTACAATTTTCTATTGTTTTTAAAAACATAATCAAGGACTGGGGAGACAGCTCAGTGGATAAGACCATTTGCTGTGTGAGCAGGAGGGCTACAAACCCCCAGCTTCATTGAAAATGCATGTGCCTGTAAACCCCACTTTGTGGAGAGGAAAAAATGGAAGTTCCATGAGCTTGCTAGCCACCCAGCAGCCACAGGTTCATTAAGAATCTCAAGACATAAGGCAGACAGCAATGATGTGGGATTCCTCTCTGTATGCTGTGAATATCATTGGATAATGAAGAAATTGGTTTGGCCTAATAGGGTAGATAGTAGCGAAAACTAAACTGAATGCTGGGAGAAAGGAGGTGGAGTCGGGGAGAAGCCATGGAGCCACCACCCAAGAGAGACGTGCTGAAACTTTGCTGGTAGGCTATGACCTTGTGGTGATGCACAGATTAATGGAGATGGGTTAAATTAAGATGTAAGAGTTAGCCAATAAGAAGCTAGAGCTAACGGGTCAAGCAGTGATTTAAATAATATAATTTCTATGTGATTACTTAGGGACTGAAGAGCCAGGAACCAACAGATGCCTTCAAACAACACAGCAATATGGGAACAGTCAATGTCCTGTTCTTCTGGCCTCTGCATGTAAACCCATGTACACTCTGCACACTTACAGGCATGCGCCATAGATACAAACCACACACATAAATACACATATAACCAGAAGGCTGCCTTCAACCCCCAGGACTCACTAAAATGCTGTATCATCATTTGTCATCAAATCCCCACTCCAGCAATTTGGACCAGTGACCACAGTCCTCTCGCCACAGACTTGAACATGTAAACATACACTATCTACTTAGGGTAAGTGACATAAGGTTGGAATGAAAGTAAGGAGAGGGCAAGGGGAGGTAAAGGGGCCAAGGAGGAAGAAACAGAACAATTTTATGGGTTGATGTAGACTCCGTCTCAGGATATGTTCTGTGAAAAAGGAAACTACTAAATAGCTTATTTTCAGCCTTTTGTGTAAGAAAAAGTAAACTAATAATAAATATTTGCCTAAGCATCAGAAAAATACATCAGAAACTAGTGAACCTGGATGGGGTGGAGAGATCCGGTGAAGGATGAAGATGACCTAGGCACATAAACACTTCTTTGTTTTGTTTCCTGAGTGCTGAAGACTGATCTCAGAGGCTTGCACATTCTAAGCAAGTTCTTGACCAACTGAGTTACATGCCCAGCCCAAGCCTTCTTAACATATATTCATTTATATCAGTTGATTTTTTTTTAAGACACAAGAATAGGTTACATAATTTTTTTAGTGAGAGAGAATTACAATTTATCTTGGATATAGAGGGAGATATATAACCGTTAACACCACCACATATGAAACCCGGTGACACGGACTCTGAATCCCAGTGCTAGGATGCTAAGGCAGAAGGTTCACCACGTCAAGGCATGCCTGAACACAGGGAGCGCCTGTCTCAATCAACACAACACACAACAAAACAAAACCACAAAGAAACAACCCCATTAGTGTCCATAAAGATCCCTCGGTTCCCAACAACTCTGTCTGAGACACCATCATTTTCTGGCTCTTAGAGTGAAACTCACCAAAACATTAAAAATGACTGAGCATCCCCTGCACGTGGCAGACTAGGGACTGCAGGAAAGAGCTGCAGGGCACGTATCTACCTCCACTCATTTCTCTACAAAAGCCAGTGATGGTGGTGAAGGCTTGAGATGTGGGGAAGTCCTTCTTTCTCCCACCCCAAACATTAGGACTTCAGATGGCTGAGGAAGCTCCCTCTGTGAAAATGCAGACACCCCCTTCTCCAGGAACTAACTTCAACAAACGAGACCATGGAAAGTACTTGTTGAGTACTGTGAAGCACACACAGCAGCCAGTCTGACATCTGGAACAGAAACTGTCCCCATGAGAAACCCCTCAGGACTCAGTTCTTTCTCCTATATTCGGAACTGTCATAAAAAAAAAATGAAACTTCCCAAGCTCCAGGGGTGAAGACAGACACAGTTAACACGGAGCACAGGTGAAGGAGGAAGGGACAAGAGATGGGACATGCTTTCTCAGTCAACACCGTTCTCCCGTAGGCAATGGCTTCCTATAGGAAAGGTAACTTTCAAAGCACTTCAGGGAAAGCTGTGAATAATATTTTATCTAAATAAAAATAAAATTTCCTTATTATTTATTTATTCTTTGATAATTTTATAGAGTATACTTTATCATATTTTTACGAACCCCCAACTCCTCTCAGATTCCCCCCTCCTCCCAATTTCAAATTCTTTCTCTTTTTTATTTTATTTTTATTTATTTATTTTTTGGTTTTTCGAGACAGGGTTTCTCTGTAACTTTGGAGCCTGTCCTGGAACTAGCTCTTGTAGACCAGGATGATCTCGAACTCACAGAGATCCACCTGCCTCTGCCTCCTTAGTGCTAGGATTAAAGGCATGTGCCTCCACCGCCCAGCTTCTTTCTCTTTTTTAAAATGAAGAAAATTCACTAAAAGCCATGGGAGTCCAATTGGTGTTGGCCACTACTCCTGAGCATGGGGCCTGCCCTGGACTGTGGCTAACATGCCCAGTATCATTCCACTGAAGAAAACTGAT
Organism: Myodes glareolus; assembly: GCF_982192425.1. Lineage (NCBI taxonomy): Eukaryota > Metazoa > Chordata > Mammalia > Rodentia > Cricetidae > Myodes > Myodes glareolus. Next base: position 106,437,735 of record NC_142031.1, on the reverse strand, counting down.
CTCCTTTCTCCCAGAAGCTAATGCATTTCTGTAAGACTGAGCCTTAAAGAAGCAGAAGACAGAATAGAGGTAGAGGGTATGGTCACCTCATGCTTAGAGAGCTTCCAGTCGTCATTCAAATCCATTTCTTGAAATGATTCATGGGACCGTGGGCCATTTCGAATCTCCAGGAGGTCAATGTTGAATATCAATGTGCTCTCTGGGGGAATTTTGCCTGATATGAAGAAATAGAGAAGTTTTTATTTAGAAAATCTAAAAGTATTCATAACAAAATCAATTATGGTAACAGACATTTTAACTACAGTAATGGAGAGATTCTTTGACGGTCACAGACAGTGGGAATCACTTATTCTATAACTTTACCCAGAAACGAAAAGTAGGTCCCAAGAAGGACTAACCCCAAACGGCAGAACGAAAGCACTCTAGTTTGGAGCAGCAATGAAATACATGCACATATGCAGATGTTCCTAAAAGTCTCGATGCTAAATTTCAAATATAATTAAGGCCCTTCATGTTATATGTCAAGAATGACTTTCAAAGGGCTTTGAATAGTTCAGACTTAATTAAATTATTACAAGAGATTTACTAATTTAGATTAGAAAGTCTTGACCTTCAAGGACATAAGAGTGGTGCGGCTGTGTCTGCCACTGGGAGGCAGTATATAATAGTGTGAGTTCTGTTCACATCTGCAGCCTCTAGGCATCAATTCCTTCCTTGTCTGTAAAATAAGATTGATAACATTTTCTACCTTAGGAGTCTGTGAGAAGGATAAAAGGGGAAAACGCATGCAAAAATAAAACCCTCCGTGTTATTCTTGATAAATAGTAAGTGCCTGATATGTTACTAAGACAAAATTTTCTTAAAAATAATAAAGGAACATTCAAAATTTTCAACAACTTAGGAAATGCCTCCCTAACAAAGTATTTATGCATTTGTTAAGATCTCGGAGTAAAAACAAACAAAAAAAAGTCCAATTAATGATCAAAGAAACAAACCCTTCTTGGAATTGTGGGCATTTATTTTTGTTTCAAACTTGCTTTCTTACAACTCTATGTAACAGAAAGGTCTGGACACATGCATTAGCCAAGTCTTAGCTACATCCCCATCTCCTCAAAGTTCCACAAAAGGAAGGGTAGTAAGAAGAGGGCAACGCTCACAGTGTGAGGTAGAGCTTACCGTCGCGCTGGCACAGGGAAGGGGCATGCACTAGGTCGGTGGGAAAGCTGGTGTCTTCCCACGGAGGCATGCAAGCGTGCACTAACACACTACAGAACTAGTGACAAACACAGATTAGCAGAGTTAGTTTCACGACACTGAAGGGAGTGCCTATGATGTAAAGCTGAGTTAAGAATGTCATGGACAACTACGGCTGCTCTGCATACATAAAGTTCAGAGCAAAAGAACAAAGACCCAGGAAAGAAAGACTATGTCTAGGTATTAGAGATACCTCCCCTAGATACTGGATGGCTTTCTGTAGAATATAATCAGAGTTGCATTTGGTGAATAACCAAGCCAGTGGGACACGGCTTAGATAGCGAGTCCTACTTTGGAGTACATCGTTTTCATATACAACACTCAACTTCCTTAGGAAACTGTGGCAAGAGGCTTGATCCCCACTTTGTCGGGGGCTATGCTTTGCTGATGAATGGTGAAAATCATCAGAGTGATTCTCTGTCTGCTTCTGATGGCTTCTTACAATATCTTCTTCACTGTCCACAAACTACATTTTCTTCATCGAGAATTTGGATAATAGAATCAGAAATGAATGCAATTCTCAGAATCATAGTACACTATGAATATTTTATTCATTGGGATACAATGTGCATATATGCCCCCTTTCACTCATGGGGCAAGTTAGACATACAGAAAAATCTATCTGCTATTTTTATACCACACACATTTTATATACATAACTCAAAATTTTTGCAATTGGCACTTTTAATAAGAAGGATACCCTTTATTTGGCTAACCTCTGGTGATAACACAGGTTGGTTCCGATTGTTTTAGTATCAGAAACAACACAGTGGTAGACATCCTGGTTCACTAACCTGTCGCTTCAGACCTGGCCATTGGCTCAGAGCAGATTTCAGTGGAGAGACTACAGCTGGGGCGAGCTGATTAGCATCACCAAACAACCCTTGGAGAGCACCAAGGAGCCCTGGAGAGCTACCTGAACTCATCCTAAACACCAGGTATGCCTGTGCCAGAAAACAAATTGGCACAAAAGCTGTATGGACCAGCCAGGCAGCTTGTAACACAGGGAGAATTATTTTTAATTCAAGTCAATGAGTTATTTTAAAATAAGCTATTGAGCTGGGCAGTGCTGGCACACATTTTAAATCCCAGAACTCATAAAGTGGAATCAGGCAGATCTCTGAGTTAGAAGGCCAGCCTGGTTTACAGAGCAAGTTCCAGGACAGCAATGGAAACCCTGTCTTCAAAACAAAACAAAACAAAAAAAAGAATAAAATTAAAATAAGCTATTGAAAACTTTACAAATACATTTAAAAGCAAGAATGAAAGGACTCCTAGTGAGACCTACAGTATGGAAGATTTCCTGGCTATAAACACAGCTACCACATCAAATCATAGCCAATGATCTACATTCCAAACGTTCAGATCACCAAGACACTTTTGCTGGATGGCCTTTCTGTTGCATGGTTAAAGTGCGCGGGTGGGTTTCTGTCTGGGAGGGAGGAAGCATTCAGAGATGCACCGCAGTGAAGGTCACACAACTTTACCTTTCCCTTCTTTGCCGTAGCCCAAGGCTGGAGGAATGATGAGCTTTCTCTTCTCTCCCACACACATCCCCTTCAGGCCTTGGTCCCAGCCTTTGAGAGCCTCCAGGATACCCAGGGTGAACCAGATGGGCTGGCCATTGTTATGTTTGTGACTACCAGAAAGAAAACACATCAAAATTCAAATAATTATGTTCTCCCCCCGCCTACCCCGCTAGGAATCGAAGCCACAGTCCCACAAATGCTAGGTAAGCACTCTACACATTAGAGACAGTTTTAGTGACTTTATAACAAATATCATTGCTGGGCTTCATTTTTTTCTACCCACCAGCGGTTAAGCGTATGAACTCAGAAACTAAAGTAAACAGCAGTTCTTGGATTGGAAACACACACACACATTCAAGTCTACTTCATAGCAATTCAATTCCCTGTCCACTTCTCTTGATTCAAAATCCATCAACTGAGGCAGCTTGAGAAGGGCAGAGGAAATAGTAAAATAATAATAATAATTAATTTGAGCATGTACTTTAGAGCAAGTATTATTGCAAATTTGTCTCTAACTTCAGTGATGATTCTGTTATTGATAGGTATTCTTAGAAGAGTGTCCTCAGGATTTGATCCTCTGTTCATCAAAACCACAAGGAGCTCAACTCTACCGTAGTTGCACATAACCTACCATATACATTAAACCACCTTTAGATTACACATACTATAATGGAAATGCTATACAAATAGTTGTTTACTGGATAAAGACAATACAAAGCCTGCATGAGCTCAACACACACACACATATTTCAAATATTTTGGATCTATACTTAATTTGAATCAAGGGATACAGAACCTGCAGACAGAGGGCCAGCTATACCAGTATTAACCTTTTGTACAGAGAAAACGGAAGTTAAGTGTACCAGTATTTGACATCAGATATACCTAACCCCTAAGTTCAAGTGACTTCCCAGGAGGGCCACAGACCAAGGAGAAACTCAGGGAAAGTCTTGAGTTTGAGAAGGAGATACAAGGCTAGGAGAATTACTGCTGCACCCTGAAGGCCTATTCGATCCCAGACACAGAGACAGAAGTATCTTACTTCCTGTCTACAAGCCTTCCCGATGTGTAGCTTGCTAATGGTTCTGATGCATGGAAAAGGCTGCCTTTACCCTAAATCTCCACTTAGACCCAGACCTTCTCCAAAGATCTACTATGGGGCTACTTGGCAAACCCTAGAGCATTAGCCCCTCGAGTTCTGGAGGGAAAAGGAACAGGAAAATGTCCGAGCATCCTGAGAGACCAGCTTTGTTCACCTGGTAGAGAGCAAGGAAAGAATCCTATTTCAGGATAATTCTTGGGTGTGAATAAAACATCCTCGTGTTAGGTTTGTGGGTACCATGGTTACAAAAACTGGGTAAATGGTGTTCCTTCTTGTCCTGCATGTCCCCTCGTGATCACAGGGCAAAAAAAGCAGTGAAACAGCAATCATCAGCACTAACTACATTTGGCCAGATTTCTCATTACAGCTAGGTTAGTCATCACATAGATATGGTTCTGGTGACACAAAACACTCTTTGCAGACTTGTTTAATCATATTTCTTCAGTATCATTATACCCAGTTAGCCAGGCCTACGATTTTACATGAAGGTTGCATAACGACAGTCCCTGCCCAAAGTTCCAGAACATAACAGAGAAATGCTACAAAATATCCTCCCAGGTTGTTGGCCCTGAGACCGGAAAGAAAGCAGGCTAGAGATGAAAGAGATCAGACTGAAAGCAAGAATGTAACTGAAATCTTGAAGGGCAGCTTCACAGCATCGTTGCTATCTGCCTCGCCTTACTGGCGAGGGCAAAGCTATGACAAACTGTTATGGAACCTTTTTGTTTGGTTGGTTTTTGTTATTGTTGTTTTGAGACAGGGTTTCTCTGTGGCTTTGGGACCTGTCCTGGAACTAGCTCTTCTAACAGGCTGGCCTTGAACTCACAGAGATCCACCTGCCTCTGCCTCCCGGGTGCTGGGATTAAAGGCGTGTGCCACCACCTCCCAGCTGGCTGTTTTTGGAACCTTTTACCAGGGCAAACAGTGTTCAGAGAGGAATGCCATTCACTATGTTCAACCCTCACAAAAGACCATGTCTCAAAGCAGTTTATTAAAACAAAACCAACCTAAGGACCTAAGGTGAGCTAAAGTTTCAGACTTAGCGCATACGATTCCTTCATTTGCAAAGTCCTCCTCCAGCTGACCTCCACTCATCGATTTCCAGGCTGTTCTGTTATGAATGTGTCTTTACCCTCCGCCTCAGCACAACTGACCACAGGCTCCCCAGGCTTCACCAGTGCTTCAGACATTCTGCATTCTCCACCAAGAGAGTCTTGTCCCATCTCCCACTCCCTGCACATGCAGTGCTGCAGGAGGACCAGAACGTGTTTTTAGTAAATGCTAAAAGCTGCATCTCCAGGACCTGAAATGTGGCTTTCAATGAGCGTTTCACAGGCTGGATGAATGAATGGATGTAGGCGGTTAGAAGGTGAACTTCCAGAATGTCCCTAAGGAACTGCTCGCTAAATACTTTCAGAATGGAAATCATTCCACTTGCGAACAGTTACCTGCTGTCTTTCTTTGTTTAGAGAAAAGAAATGCTAACACCACGCACCTTCCACTAGGACTTCTAAACCACACCTAATCCATTAAGGAAGCCCGATTTTTAAAAAAAAAAAAAAAAAAAAAAAAAAAAAAAAAAAAAAAAAAGGAACAACTCCTGAAATCACCAGTCTGCGCTTTGACCAAAATGCCACCCGCCAGACAGGTCGATGAAACAGCATTTGTGCATCTTTTAGAAGGCGGCAAATAGACGATTGTGCATTTTGCTCTTGAACAAAGTGACACGTTTTAATATCTCTTATGACCAATTAAAAGTGGAATCAGATAATTTACCTAAGGAATGGAGTGGTAGGTAGACGATTCTACTAAGCTTTTTCTACTTACTGCTTAATTATAACTACTCTTTCTGTAAAACTTCAAATATTCTAGATCTAATTTTATAAAGACTAAAACTGTAAGGAATTTAACTTTCAAGACAAGTTTCTAGAAAGTCCTTTCAAGGCCTTGTTCTCTAAAACTGGCTTTTGACAATTTTCTTTCCCCATAGGTAAGGCAGATGTTTCAGCGTTTTGTTTCTGTTTTTAGAAGTAAAGGAACTGTTAATTTTACAGTAGGAGGGCTGGGGTGACTGGGTGGGTCCGACATCGTTCTGCCTGCGAGGCATAATTACTTACGTGGAGTGAAACAGGGAGCCGTCCTTTTCTAAATAGCCCTCGTAGTGGACCAACATCAGGTCTCCTCCCTTGGTCTTGCGATGGCAGATGAACGGCTTCTGGAGAACTTCGATTTTCACCTCTGGCTCAGGGATCAAAGCTCCACTCACAGCCGTGACCCACAGTGTCAAGATCACGTTCCACAAGAAAAAACTCATGTTACCAAAGCAGAGCAAGGGCCCCCGACTTCATAGAGTTAAAAAGGTGCCGAAAGCGGCAACAGCCTCGGGTAAGTTCAGGACTCCCCCCGCAACCTCCCAGGAAGACGTGGCACTTTTACTACCAACTTTCCCACACACTGCGGACTCTCCTTTAAAGAGTTAAGCTCCATCCCAACATGATTGGCTCTGGTCTGGCGGCTGCTTGGGAAAGGCTGCCTTCTACTGGCTGGCGATGGTGTCACTCAGGCTCCTCTCCAGCCAATGGTGCTGCAACAGTGTAGTGTTTCGGTGCGGTGTTGGGTCTGCAGAGGCCGGGTCCAGCCTCTCCGAGTAGTCCTAGAGCCGGCGGATTAGGAAATTCTCCCACCTTGGGAGGGCAACTGGGTGCAGAGCTAACAGTTAACACCTTGGGGGAGGGCTTTGCCTCTGCGAAGAACTCCAGCTGAACTACTAAAGAGCCCCGACCAGGTGACACTGGGGCTTTTGCAAAGACCGGATACTAGAGAAGAACCCCCCCCACACACACACACCAGAATACCATAAATGATGGCTCAGAATTAGAACATAAACTCTAAGGACGAAGAATGCATTAAGATTCCCAAAGCACATTCTGGGGCAAGATTCTCACTAACTTAACGTGGTTATTTTCCCCATTTACACCATTTAGACAGTGTCTTAGTTCCTGGGTTAAAACATCATGACCAATAGCACCTTGGGGAGGAAAGGATTTTTATCGATTACACTTGATATCACAGTCCATCATCCAGGGAAGTCGGGGCAGGAACTCAAAACAGGAGTCTGGAAGCAGGAACTGGAAGCAGCCCATGGAGGAATGCTGCTTTCTGGCTTGCTCAGCCTACTTTCTCTCTCTCTCTCTCTCTCTCTCTCTCTCTCTCTCTCTCTCTCCCTCTCTCTCCCTCTCTCTCCCTCTTCTTTTCTCTTTTTCTTTTTTCTTACTGTTGTTTGTTTGTTTTCCGAGATTAGGGTTTCTCTGTGAAACTGTCCTGGCTGTCCTGGAACTCACTCTGTAGACCGACCAAGCTGGCCTCAAACTCACAGAGATCCGCCGATCAGCCTGCTTTCTTATAGCACCCAGGACCACCAGCCCAGGGATGGCACCACTGGCCATGGATTGGACCCTCCTGCATCCGTCAGTAATTAAGAAAATACACTACAGACTTGGCTACAGAAAAATCCTCTGACGGGTCAGAGCTCATCTTTCCAAATTACTCATATCTTGTGTCAAGTTGACATTAAACTAGCCGGGACAGAAGATAGAAAAATTGAAGCTAGCAGTGTCCTGTTTAAGGTCACTTGGCTGTGAAGAATTTGCACTCTGCCTTCAGACTAGACCTGATTCATTCTACAAACACCACTGTTAACGACTGTTAGCGATTCATCACTTGAGTGGCCTTAGTATAGAGTAAATAATGGCTAAGGACGTCTCTCTTTAAAGAAGAAATGGCATTAGTGTTTAAGAATTATACAGCTTAAAGTTCCTAGTTCTACACGGTTGCCCTGATTTCAGACATAGCCTATTGTAGAGGACTGAGAAGAAACTGGTAATCTCCAAAAGAAGATCTTTAGATTAAACCAAAAGTAAACAGGGCATTAAGCAAGGTGTGCAGTTCAGGTAAATAACCAATTAAGTTATCTATTATTTACTGAACCTGTCAGCCTTACATTAAAGGAAAAGAAAATGCCCAAACTTTAGTACTTCAGAGCACGTTTCTGTGACATTTGGGTTGTATCTTTGTCAACATTTTCCTTCCACTTAACCTGTGATTAACACTTTTCTTGGGTAAAAATCCTGACAACAGTGCAATTTCACACTTTCTTGTGAATAGGCATTCCCCTTGGGGAGCTTGTGAAAATGCAGATTTTTTTGATCCAAAAGGTCTAGAACCCGGGCGAGATTGTATTTTTAAGAGAACCCTAGGTGAAGTCAATGCCAGCGGACCAAAGAGGCCCTTGCGGTTTGAATAGCGTCTCACACTGGAGTGCATCCGGAAACGCACGACAGACTTGCCTCATCCGGGTCTCAGCCCGAATCATTCTACACTGATCACCTTGATATTAAAAACTGGACCCCTGGAGACTAGAGCCCAGGGGTGATCTGCTACTACCCACGTTCGCAACCGCGCCCCGCCCTCCCGAGAGTCCCACGGCGCCGCGGCCAAAACCCCGGCGTGGATTTGGGAGCGTGCGCGCGGCGCAGTGAGCATGCGCGAGCGCGTCGGGGCGGGCGCTGTGGGCTCGGTGGCCGCGGTAAGGCGCCCGCGACCGTCGCTCCAGGGGCCGCGCCTCCCTCTTCTCGCTCCGCGGGCCGCTCCGCCTAGTCCACGCCGACCGCGCCTGGCGCAGGCGCAGACCCCCGACCAGAAGCGGGTGCTCCTCGGCTGTCGCGGTGACCCCGCCCCCGGGCCCGGGATGTGAGGCCGGTCCGGTGTCCCCGCGGCGGGTCGGGGCAGCGAGGGGCCCGCGGGCGCCATGGAGGGCGTGCTGTACAAGTGGACCAACTACCTGAGCGGTGAGTGCCGGCCTCCTTGTGCGCGCTGCGCCAGGCGGCGCCCTCCGCCGGCTCGTGGCCGGGACTGGGATTGGGGTGCCACGGGCAGCCCTGGCCCGCCGCGGGGGTACCCCAATCTCGCGAATGGGGCATGGGGCGGCCTCGCCTGGGCTCTAGGCCAGTTGCAGGGTGCCGAGCGAGTGCCAACAGCCACCGGTATTCTAGAGTCTCCTCGCAGACATTCTCCCAACACACCTTCAGGGTCATCCCCCTGCTGACCGAGGTAGCGGAACTCTAGCTCCTCAGTCCGAAACCACGAAGTGTGAGCTGGCGTTCGGCTTTTCTCTCCGAGTACTTCTTTTGTTTCAGACTCTGTTATAAAATGAATGCAGATATTAGCAACCGTGTCCTTGCCTTGCCCGGCACAATGGCTTAAAATAGTACCCTGCCCCCTTCTAGCTCTTGGAAGCAGTTTCCTCAACTATCTGGAAGTTAGAACTGTTCCTCAGCCGTGAAGATGGTTCTCAGTGAGCATTGTTTTCATCCGAGCAGCCACTATTTAATAAATTGTATGCTCTACGAACTGTGCTGGATGCGTTATTAAAGTTAAACTTTTTATTATGGAAAAATGGGTTAAATTGAACTTGTCAGTGAGAATGCAGAAACCAGAAATCTGCCCAGCTAGAGTTGGAGTTTCCCCACGCTTTGATGGGACAATTCTGTTGTCAGGACGGACGTGGCTGCGAGGAGTTGGCACAGTACCTTTGAGGAGGTCACAGCACTGCACGGGCGGAAGTACACCTGTTGGCGTGTAGAAATCTCTCTCTCTCTCTCTCTCTCTCTCTCTCTCTCTCTCTCTCTCTCTCTCTCTAGTGCAGTAATTAGCACTGAGTTATTTGTTTGCCCTTTAATCACTGTCGGAGGGAGTGATGGGAGGTGTTGCCCTTAAAAAGACCTGGCTTTTACTTCACAGGTCTTCAGAACCCTCTGCAGAGAGATTAGGTTAGGTGCGGATTACTCAAAGCTGAGCTTCAGTTTGTGGAATTCTGAGAGTCTGTTAGCATGCTGCTTATCTGCAGAGGGGAGGCCAGGCCAGTCTCCTTTTGAGGTTGTCCTAAACTCTGAGAGGTAGGTATGCATCTTAATCATCAATCCTTGAGTCAACTTCACCCCCCCACACACACACACACAACAAACTCACACCTCACTTTCTTTTCCAGCCCTAACTTAATCCCCTTCTTCCTTTCCCTCCCCTTTCAGTATGGGAAATTTTGATATTAAAATGCCCTTCCCCCATCTTCTGTATTCTTCTTTGTGCCAACATTTTCTAGAAGAATCTTTGAGAACCTTTGTTCTGGGCTGCCCATGTCATCTGTTCTTCCCTGAGTAAGAGCTCTTAGAACTGTTGAGTGATTCCTGGATGAAGCCTGAAAATGGGCACTGGAGGCATTGCTGCTTGTTGCTTTGGCTTGCATGCCACTTGCCCGTCGTTAAAGACCCTCACTCAGCACACTGTCTTTCGTTAGAGGATGAACTTACTTTGGAAGAGAATGATGCCGGCTTAGGAAGGTTCTAAGGGTCCCCGTTTTCCCTGCTCCCCTTTGCCGTTGGTCTCCCACAGTTGTCAGAGTGTGTGTGCATGACAAGCTTTAGGGGAGGCGTTACTACCTTCTTTCTTCTGAAACTTTTCTTTTTAAAACATTTTATTAGTTCTTTGAGAATGTCACAAAATTTATTTTGTTGATGTTCATCCTGCTTCCCCTTCTCTAATTCCCGCCATATCTCCCCTTTCCACCCTCACTCCCCACACAATGTGAGGTTCTCCTCTTCCTTCTCCTCCAGCTAGTGTTGCCCAAATACTCTCTAGAGGAGGCCTGCCAGGGATCCTACCATTAAGGAAAGCTGACTCCCCCTCTCCTAGCATCTATGAAATGCCAGTAGTTCCTCATTTGGTGCTGGGATTTTGTCTAGCTTGAGCTTGCACAAGTCTTGTGGGTGTTGTCACAATCACTGAGTGTGTATGAGCAACTGTCATGTTGTGTCTGGAAAACATTTGTTTCCTTGATGTTATCTACATCCTTGGGTTTTACAATCTTTTCAACTCCTCTTCCACTAAGATCCCTGAGCCTTAGGAGTAGGGTGTGATATGTTTTGTGCCATTTAGGATTGAGCACTTCAGGCTCTTAATTCTCTATCCATTGACCAGTTGAGGTTCTCTGTGTTAATTGCTATCCACAATGATGAGAAACTTCTTTAGTTAGTATTAAGCAATATACTGATCTATGGATGCCATTAAAAGTTGGTTTAATACTGTGTTCATTTATCAAAATAACAATACTAGATTGTCCTCTTGGGCCTGTCACCTATCCAACCACAAATGAGTTCCATTTCACAGAACAGGCTTGAGATGCAATCAGAGGACGTTTAGTTATGTCTCTAATGTTGATGCCACTGTTGTCGTGGGCTTATCTTGTCCTTGTCAAGCCCGTCCAAGGCAGCTCCAAGGGATCACAGCTGAGTGAGACTGAAGATTGCATTTTCCCCTAGAGTGCACAGCACCTTCCAGCACCGGGAAAGCTAGCCAGCAGGCTGAGGACCAGTTTGATCACTGTGTTCTGTGACTCAAATATGTGGTGTGTGAAGTTTATTTTAAAAACTTTTGCTTATAGTTTACATATAGTTATTTTTAAAATATATAACCTAAGGTTTCTTGTGGATTTTTCTTCAAAAAGAGCTCATAACTTGTTCATTTTATGCAGCTTGTGTATTTCTGCTTGTGAAAAGATGATAAGAGACACTAGGTGTCTGGCGCAGGGTGTGGTAATGCACACCTTTAATTCCAGCACCCAGGAGGCAGACAACTGAATCTTTGTGAGTTCCGAGGCCAGCCTGGTCTACATAGTGAGTTCCAGGGCAGCCAGAGCTACATAGTGAAACCCTGTCTTAAACAAACAAATAAAAAGGAGGTGTTGAATTTGAGTGGAGAAACTTTAGTATATCCATTTACCCATTGAATCTTCCCCCTGATGATGACTTCATTTGCCAACTGCTTGTTCATAGGCACTATGCTAGGAACATTACTAATGTTCAAGAGGCTGACAGCTCTCCTGCCCTGCTGTGCCTATGGTCTGGTCAGTAAGAAAGATTGGATTAGTTAGAAGCAGGTTCCAAATGTGTGTGGTAGGCTTGGGGACAGCTAGGAGGTTGGTCTGGGTGGTTGGGGAACACTACTAAAGTAAGTTGGGCCAGAAGTTAAATCAACCTAACTAGGCACGTGGGCCAAGCCAGCTGTGCGTGGAAGGCAGTGTGGGAAAATTTGTGACACAGAAGATGCATGGAGGCTTCAGACAAGATAGGGACCAGGAGTCTGGAGAGAAGAGGATTCATCTGACGGGAGACAATCGATGTGCTAGAGTATTTGGGAAGCCTTACCATGGCCTGTGTAAGCCTTGTGGTCTGGCCTGGTGTGGGTGTTTATGTGCACACACAAGAGTGCATGTATGTGAAATTTAAATGAGTTGTTCTGCTTGCAGCATACAGAGTTTTCCAGCTACAGGTCTGGGGTCATAGCTCAGTGGAAAAGCTTGCCTACCATGCATAAAAGAGCCAAGTATTTTGTTTTTGCCAGGTAGACTAGTGACACACGCCTGTAATCCTAGCACTCAGGATCCTGAGGCATGGTACCAGCCTAGGCTGCATAGTCAGACCTTCTCTCTCTACTGTATCTACTGCACTTACTGTGTTTTGACAAGCAGTGAGGTTATTTTATAGGCATATGTTACTGAAAGTTAGAAGCATCAGATCCTGAGAACATGTAAATTTCTAGCATGAATCTGACTCGAGGCAGGAACAGAAGAAAAGGCCTCTTTCTCTCAGTTACCAGTCTTACTTAGTCAGTGCTCTTTGAAGTACAGAATATTAGATGCTAAGGGATTTGTTGTTGAAATTTATTTTCAGATCTTAGAAAATTAAATTTGGGAAATTGATTGATTTTTTTTTTTCAAGACAGGGTTTCTCTGTATAGCCCTGGCTATCCTGGAACTTACTCTGTAGACCAGGCTGGCCTTGAACTCATCAGAGATCCTCCTGCCTCTGCCTCCCAGGTGCTGGGATTAAAGGTGTGTTCCACCACTGCCTGGCTAATTTGGAATATTTTAAATGAATCAATAATATGTGTTGTGATATACATGGTATATGACTGATAGGCACTGTTTTATCACTATTCATATCTTTTAAAACCTAAAACATAATCAGTGTCTTCCATGCAGGGCTCTTGGCTAGGGTCAGTGAGAGCTGGACTTGGACAGCATCTCCATCACTGCCAGTTCCAGTCACTTGGCCCTTTTTGAACTTTAATCTCTTCCTCCCCCATAAAAAGAGTGTGATTTACTAGTTTAATTCTAAGACTGTATAAAAACACATCACTTACAATGTGTTACCTGCTGTTCTGAACAGTTAGCATCTCAACCTTATACTAACTTTGAGAAGCCTTTATCATTTCCACTCTTGAGATGAAGGCATTGAATCACAGCAATAGATTGGGTGTAAGGTCACACAGTTAATAAATGGCTCCAGAGTCATTGCTCTATTACATAATACCGTCAAAGGTCCCTCCTGCTTGATCATTATATAATGCTAGCTGATTCATAATGTACCTATATTTGAAGCATTTTTGACCTAGAATGCAGGACTATGGAGGGGAGGAGCTGAGGAGGAGTCGAGGAGTGAGGGAAGCTTTGAGTATGGATACTGGAATGCTTGGCATTTGTTTAATCACATAAAGGTTCAAGCTCTGCTCTCTGCTTTGCTGATTCTCCTGCCCACTCAGCAGACAGGAGTTTCTCCAGCAGGGTAGGCACAAACACTGTGGCACTGCTCTCCAGAAACAACAAAAGCTTGCATCATGCTGCCAGGTGGCTGCCAGTGAGGAGACACTGTGATGCTTCCCCCAGGAGGTAGCAGTGACTCTTGTCCTGTACCTTTATGTTATACAATTGTCAAGAGGACATCTAGAACATGGTGACCCAGAATAGGAGTCAAGGTCTCACTGCTACTTATTCACGTTTTCTATTGTTGTAATTGTAACGTTCTTATTGAAATAATCATTCAAATACCATAAAATCCACTCATTTACAGCATACAAGTCAGTAGCTTGGTTGTACACACATACGGTGCAGCCATTACTACCATCAGTTTTAAAGCATTTCATGGCCCTACCTCCTCCTGCCTTAGCAACCTCCATTGCATTTGTATAGGTTTGCCTAGTCTAGCTATCTTCTGTGTCATTTACTTTCTTTATTGTTGACAGAATACTAACAGAAACTACTTAAAGAAAGAAGGACTTACTCTGGCTAACAGCTTAAGGAACACAGTCCGTCATGCCTGGAAAAGCATGGCAGTGTGAGCTTTCCCTAGCTGTGGCATCAAGAGCATGTGGCAGCTGGTCACATTTCCAGGCAGTCTGGAAACAGAAACTTGGATCAAAAGTGGAGCTGGCCCATAATCCTCAAGTCTCACCTCTGCCAGCTGGGTCCCATCCAGAAGGTTCCACAATTTCCCAGAACAGTTTGAACAGCTGGATTCTCACTGTTTAAACAAATCACATGATTTTAGCTTTTGTTGTTGTTGTTGTTGTTTATCCATGTCATGGCATATTTTAATTTATTTCTTACCACTAAATAATACTTCACTGCATACTGTGTTTTGCCTATCTGTTCTTCAATAGGTGGACAGTGGAATTGCTACATATAGGGGCTATTATGGATAATATTATAATGAATGTTTGTGTGCAAGTTTTTTTGTATACATATCTCTAGAAGTAGATTTGTTGGGTTGTACAATAATTCTTTTTAACAATTTTGAAAGTGCCTGATTGTTTTCCAGTCTTCATACCACATTACATTCTCACTAGCAATCGAGGTTCAGTTTCTTTACATCCTATCTGATACTTGTTACTTTATTTCATGTTATAGCTAACGCTACGGACACGAATGGATTTATGCTTCCCTAACTATAGCTCTTGAGTATCTTTTTAGTTGCTTATAAGCCATTGAGAAATGTCCGTTTACATTTTGCTCACTTGCTAATTGGGTTTCTTTCTCCTTGTGGAGTTGTAATAGTTACTTAGAGTGGATGTCAATTTCTTTTTTTTAAATAAAAGATTTATTTAATTATGTATGCAGTGTTCTTCATGCATGTATCCCTGCAGGTCAGAAAAGGGTATCAGATCTCATTACAGATGGTTGTGAACCACCATGTGGTTGCTGGGAATTGAACTCAGGTCCCCTGGAAGAACAGCCAGTGCTCTTAATCTCTAAGCCATCTCTCCAGCCTGGATGTCAATTTCTTATCAGATATATGATTTAAATATTTATTCTGTGGATTGGCTTTTTTCATTTTCTCAAGGGTGTCATTGATAGCACAAAAGTTTTAAATTTTCATGTAGTCTAATTTATCCGATTTGTTCATTTGTACACTTCTAATAGCATAACCGTTGACACCAAACTGTTGCCTAACCCCAGGCCATGAAGGTACAGCTGTATTTTTTTTGATAGTTTTTGTTCTTCATTTAGATCTCTGGTTTATTTTGAATTCACTTTCATATCTGATGTGAAGTGCAGTGCAACTTCATTTTAACGAAGATATCTAATGATTAACATTTACACAAAATTTTAGATTCAGTGTCTGAGTGTGTTGTTCACTTCTCACTATGGTGGTGAAATCCATGTGGTCATTAACTCCGTAAAGAGAATGACTTGTAATGTTGGAGGTTCTGGCCTGTGATCTATTGGGCCTGTGGTGAGGTGACACATCATGGTGCAAATGTGTGGAAGAGCAGACCACTTACTTCACGGCCAGGAAACAGCAAGGAAGGTTCTGATTCCCGTGTCCTAGAGATGCCCGGCTAGACCATACCTCTGTAGCACGGCTCTTCCCTCCAGGCATGCAGCTGTGACAACAGAACAAGCACAGCGGGACAGCAAGTAGATCATGGTGGTGACCGCCCAGTCGGAAGTGCCACACTCTTGTTTGCTGTGTCCTGTGCTTGGGTATATTAGGAGTGATCTAGAGTCTTAGGTCTATGAACTGAAGAAGAGTGGGGATTGTTTTTCAGATTGTATTCTTGGTGTTTGTTCCTTACCACTTCCTGTTACTTTGGTTTTGTTTAGATTGAGCAAAAGTCAGCCAAGTCCCATTAGAACCAGATTTAAGACAGATGACAAAGCCAGCTGTGGTGTTACATCATGCACCATGCACAAGACAGATGTATCAGGTAAGTCAGGTGCATCTAAATACCGCAATGCCTGGACGTGTCCTGGATCCTGTGTCAGGCTTGTAGAGTGTGTGGCAGCACCTGATAAGATCAGGAAATGCAAATATAGAGAGAATACTGCTTCAAAGAGCTAACTGTTCTCAGTATTCTAACAGGAAACTGAGTATTTGCTTGAAAATACACTCCATTTCCTTCAGCTAGAAATGTTCTAAGACAAGAAGCTGTCCTTATTTTTAAAAATCAGAGAAATGATCTCACAAATCTTTCAACACTAGTACCTGCTTTTCATTTATTCATCTGAGAAACCCTTATTGAGCTTGAGTTTCTCATCCATTGGACCTTTGAGTGCTAGACCCGTGTCTGGAGCAGGACGGAGTCTTTGTTCTTAAGAAATTGTAGTCTGACGGGGGACCTTCTCAGTCATGGAGATTCACTTCTACTTGAGTGTGGGTTTGGACATACAAGTTTTTATGTGGCTGCCCCAGGGCTGTGACTTCATGAGTCTTGGAGGATCGCACTGTACATGGCTGTCTCTAGAGGAGGAGCACACCGTACATGGCTGTCTCTAGAGGAGGATCGCACCGTACATGACTGTCTCTAGAGGAGGAGCGCACCGTACATGGCTGTCTCTAGAGGAGGATCGCACCGTACATGGCTGTCTCTAGAGGAGGATCGCACTGTACATGGCTGTCTCTAGAGGAGGAGCACACTGTACATGACTGTCTCTAGAGGAGGAGCACACTGTACATGACTGTCTCTAGAGGAGGAGCACACTGTACATGGCTGTCTCTAGAGGAGGAGCACACCGTACATGGCTGTCTCTAGAGGAGGAGCACACCGTACATGGCTGTCTCTAGAGGAGGAGCACACCGTACATGGCTGTCTCTAGAGGAGGAGCACACTGTACATGACTGTCTCTAGAGGAGGAGCACACCGTACATGACTGTCTCTAGAGGAGGAGCACACTGTACATGACTGTCTCTAGAGGAGGATCGCACCGTACATGGCTGACTCTAGAGGAGGATCGCACCGTACATGGCTGTCTCTAGAGGAGGATCGCACTGTACATGGCTGTCTCTAGAGGAGGAGCACACTGTACATGGCTGTCTCTAGAGGAGGATCGCACCGTACATGGCTGTCTCTAGAGGAGTTTAGGTGTCACCTTTCACTCTAGTGTCTTTACTGAGATTTTAACAGCAATGTTGGATTACCTCTAACCTGCTGAATTGTTAGTGTTTTGGGCCATCTGGCTTGGCATTGCAGGCCAGAAAATAGGAAGAAAACAAAATAAAGAGGAAAAGTATAAAATTAGCTAAAAGAAAGGCATATTTTTGTCAAGAAAAAATGTCAAGAACCCCCTTTTAGCAGTGATGAAGGAAAAGGTTCTTGTAAGAGGTAAGATGAAGGGGGTGGTAGAATTGGTGTGGATACAGGGAAAGGTAAGGAGCAAAATTTGTTTACCAAGAACAAAGCAAGGCCAAGAATACATTCTTTTCAGAAGAGGAAGTGATGGAGCGGTGTGAGGAGAGAATTAGATCATTAGACCAAGCTGGGAAGTGTGGAGTTTGTGTGGTAGACATCACTCAGGACTTCAGAGCAGGAAGAAAGAGTGGGTAAAAACAGTCTTCAAGGAAGACTGACCTGGCTGGGCATGACAGGAAGGAGTGGAGTGGAGGTGGGGAGAAGGGGAGAAAGGCAGTATTCCCGTGTCACTGATGAGTAAACCAAGGCTCACATGATAAATAACTTAGATACAGTGAGCCCGTGCTGCCATTACCATCCTGTCTGTGACCTCACACTCTGTGTCCCAGTGTGGCACAGTGGAATGCTGAAAAAACATGTAAAAATATCAGGAGTGGAGGGGCTCAGTGACTGGCTGGGAGGATGAGGCAGAATTGGCTTCTGGCTTCCAGCTTGGGTGGTGATGCCAGATCTGTTCAGAAAGACACCCAGTGAGAGGGAAGATGTGTGCTCAACTTGGAAGGAAACTTCAAATCCATTTAGTTTGCCCCAGTTAATTGCAAAGAAGGCTCAGACCAACTGAGTGGCATGCAGCTATGACTCTGCTGTATATAAGGAGTCTTGGCTTGCACCAAAATGTCTGGTGCTGCATGCAGAAAGCATGTAATACATGATAAATATTGGTGCCATCTGTTTGCCTAGTGTACACAAGAGAGGTAACAGAGCAGACCATACAGGAGGTTTGAGTAGTGGTGATTGTACTCAGCCCCTCACTGCCTGCATCCCCACTCTCTACAAGCCTGTCACTTGTTGAGGTCTGGGATCTTTTCTGTAGACTCTAAGCCTGACAATTTGAACTGCTAAAAACATGGTCTGAGCATTAGTTAATATTAGCTAAGGAGCCTGTAATTTGACTAATCACAGCTTCCCTGTTATGATAAGGAGTGTTTCTTCCTTCTCTTCCTCCTCCTCAGTTACTGACTGGCCTGGCACAGGAGCCCAAGGCTTTGCTAGCCACCTTCTGTGTGGGGCCCTGCCAGACATGTTAAGGTAAAGGTGGGCTGTGAGGAGATCTGGTGTGAGTGCCAGGCTAGATGTTACAAGCTATCAAAATGGCTGTGGAGGTCGGGGTTACCTGAGGTCAGTACATGCTTTACTTCCGTTTAAAATGGTTCATTCTTAATACATTTATATAACATAAACAATATATGCTTGTCTTACCCACTGTTCTATTGCTGTGAAGAGACATTATGACCAAGGAAAGTCTTAGGAAACAAAGCATTTTTATTGGGGGGGCTTGCTTACAGTTTCAGAGGATTAGTCTGTTATCATCATGGTGGAAGCATGGTGGCATGCATGACCTTAGAGCAGTAGCTGAGAGCTACATTCTAATCTGTAGGCAGCAGACAGAGAGAAACACTGGACTTGGTGTGAGCTTTTTAAAACATCCGATCACACCCCTTCAACACATTGCCTCCAACAAGGCCACCCCTCTTAATCCTTCTCAAATAGTTCCACTCCCTGATGGCTAAGCATTCAAATATATCAATCTGTGAGGGCCATTCTTATTTAGACCATTCTAACACTGTATTATAACATGGGTTAAAAACATAAAAACTATAGTTTTATGATAAAAGTTAAATTTTGGCTTACTACAGAAAATTTGTCATTTCTTTAAGAATTTTCATTTCAGTTTCTTTTCTTAACGTTAGTCATTTAGCCTTACATGATTGGGGGAAACATTGAATTTTCTGTTGCTCTCTTTGAGGGCAAGATTTACACATTTTTAAAAACTTGCAGCAAAGCTGGGCAGTGGTGGTGCACGCTTTTAATCTCAGCACTCAGGAGGCAGAGGCAAACTGATCTCTGTGAATTCGAGGCCAGCCTGGTCTACAAGAGCTAGTTCCAGGACAGGCTGCAAAGCTACAGAGAAACCCTGTCTTGAAAAATAAAACAAAATCAAACAAAAAACCTTGCAGCAACTTAGGGAACATTCAGACTTCACAGAAGTTTTATGGGAAAAGCTAAAGCTGCAATTAGTAAAGGGCTCAGGAGGTTAGTAAAAGGGCTTAGGAGATTAGTTAAGGTGCTCAGGAGGTTAGTTAAAGGGCCCAGGAGGTTAGTTAAGGGACTCAGGAGGTTAATTAAGGGGCTCA
Source organism: Myodes glareolus (assembly GCF_982192425.1). Classification (NCBI taxonomy): domain Eukaryota; kingdom Metazoa; phylum Chordata; class Mammalia; order Rodentia; family Cricetidae; genus Myodes; species Myodes glareolus. The sequence goes on along the minus strand of NC_142031.1, from coordinate 106,418,134 downwards.
GGAGGTTAGTTAAGGGGTTCAGGAGGTTAGTTCAGAGGCTCAGGAGGTTAGTTCAGAAGTTCAGGAGGTTAGTTAAGGGGCTCAGGAGATTAGTTAAATAGTTCAGAAGGTTAGTTCAGGGACTCAGGAGATTGGCTCAGGGGTTCAGAAGGTTAGTTAAGGGACTCAGCAGGTTAACTCAGGAGCTCAGGAGGCTAATTAAGGGGCTTTGCTGCCTTTCGCTCCAGCAATCTGGCCCATTTATTGAAGTCACTGAATTTTCCTTTTATTGATCAAAAAGTACATTTTTTTCTACTTTTAACTTTATTTTCAGTAAAGGATTTAAGTAATGCTCTTCTCTTTTCCCCCCTGAATTTCTATACAGCAATATTTCTTGTGAAATTAAAAACTCAATAAATCCAATGTTTTCTTTTTACAGTTCTTCCTGCTTAATGATGAGATTGTAAATGCTTGGTGCCCATTAATACCTTAATTAGCATATTTTAAGGCACTCTGGGGAGTTGATGGGCAGAATGATGTGTTCAAGCACCCAGATTCTAAAACTGTGGTTCTCAACTTTATAGAGAGTCGTATAATTGAATTTGAGGGAGTTGCATCGAAGTTAAAGTAGTTTTACCCACAGTTCAGGAATCAGTTCAGAATCAAATGAGCTCACCTGTGCTCCACGTCAGACCTTCATTCCAGCTTTAGTCTGAACATGCATGATGTGCACTTTCACTGTCCGTATTTTCATGGCACACACTGTCTACAAATGCTGCCCGAAACATAGCCTAGATTTAAAACTAGTGTGCGCCAGGAACCGGGGTGTTTTTATCTGGGCATGTCAAGCTTTCTGCTTTTTAAGACTATAGTGGATGGCTGCTGAGGAATGGAAAATCACACTCCTTTGGGGACATGGCTTCGGTGCATGGCCCCACACTCATACATGTGTGAAAGTAGGAAACATGTAGGAAGCACTGTTTAGACTCTGAGGTTATCAATAACAACAAAATATGGGGGACAGGATGTTGGGAGAGAAGTGTGGGAGTAAGGGAACTTGGAGGGAGAAGATGGTGGATATGAGCAAAACACACTGTATACATTTATAAGACTTTCAAAGAACAAATAAAAATATTATAAATATATAGTGGCTTGCTTCTATTCCTATTGCCATTTCTCAGCCTGTACATATCAAATTAGTATTATCTTTGGGTTGTATTGTATCATAATTTATTTTAATGTATTGTGTGGGAATAGTTGTTTGTTTGCATATATGTCTGTACACCTCATAAGTGCCTAGTACCTGGGGAGGTCAGAAGAGGGTGTTGGATCCCCTTGAACTGGAGTTACAGGTGGTTGTAAGCCTCCATGTGGGTGCTGAGAATTGAAACCAACTCCTTTGAAAGAGCAGTCAGTGCTCTTACCTGCTGAGCCATCTCTCTAGCCCCACATTTTCAGAATTCCTATTTGAGAGGATTTAAAGTGTTTTTTTCTTCCTGGCCCAATAATGATTCTCTTAAACAAGTAAACAGGCTGCCCCCAGGTAAAATGGCTGCCTTATGCTGCAGCAAGGCTGCTGCTGCTACTGCTGCTGCTTCCGCTTCCTTTTCCTCTTCCTCTTCCTCTTCTTTTTCTTCTTCTGTGGTGCATGCCTTTTTTAAAAAAATTGATTTATTGAGCTCTACATTTCTCTCTGCCCTCTCCCAAGGTCCCCATGCTCCCAATTTACTCAGGAGATCCTGTCTTTTTCTACTTCCCATGTAGATTACATCCATGTATGTCTCTCTTAGGGTCCTCATTGTTGTCTAGGTTCTCTAGGATTGTGAATTGTAGGCTGGTTTTCTTTGCTTTATGTCTAAAAGCCACTTATGAGTGAGTAGATATATCTTTCCTTCTGGGTCTGTGTTACCTCACTCAATATGATGCTTTCTAGATCCATCTATTTTCCTGCAAATTTCAAGATGTCATTATTTTTTCTGTGTAATACTCCATTGTGTAAATGTACCACATATTCCTTATCCATTCTTCAGTTGTTTCCAGGTTCTGGCTATGACAAACAATGCTGCTTTGAACATAGTTGAGCACATGTTCTTGTGGTACAGTTGAGCATCCTTTGGATATATACCCAAAAGTGGTATTGCTGGGTCTTGAGGAAGGTTGTTTCCTAATTTTTTGAGACTTAGCCACACTGATATCTAAATGGACTGTACCAGTTTGCATTCCCACCAGCAATGCAGAAGTGTTCCCTTTACCCCACAACCTCTCCAGCATAAGTTGTCATCAGTGTTTTTGATCTTGACCATTCTTACAGGTGTAAGATGGAATCTCAGAGTTGTTTTGATTTGCATTTCTCTGATGACTAAGGATGTTGAACATTTCCTTAAGTGTCTTTTGACCATTTTAGATTTCTCTGTTGAGAGTTCTCTGTTTAGGTCTGTACTCCATTTTTTTTTATCAGATTATGTGTTCTTTTGGTGTCCAATTTCTTGAGTTCTTTGTATATTTTGGAGACCATACCTCTGTTTGGTATGGGGTTAGTGAAGATCTTTTCCCATTCTGTAGGCTGTCGTTTTGTCTTGTTGACCGTGTCCTTTGCTTTACAGAAGCTTTTCAGTTTCAGGGGGACTCATTTATTAATTGTTTCTCTCAGTGTCTGTGCTATGGGGTTATATTTAGGAAGTGGTCTCCTGTGTCAGTGCATTCAAGTGTACTTCCCACTTTCACTTCTATGAGGTTCAGTGTGGTTGGCTTTATGTTGAGGTCTTTGATTTATTTGGACTTTAGTTTTGTGCAAGGCAATAGGTATGGATCTGTTTTCATTCTTCTGCATGTTGATATCCAGTTATTCCAGCATCATTTGTTGAATATGCTTTCTTTTTTCCATTTGATTTTTTTTTTTGCTTTTTTTTCCTCAAAAATCAGGTGTTCGAAGATGTGTGGATTGATATCTGGGTCTTCTATTAGGTTCCATTGGTACTTCTGTTTGTTTTTATGCCAATACCAGGCTGTTTTCAGTACTTTAGCTCTTTAGTAGAGTTTGAAGTCAGGGATTGTGATGCCTCCAGAAGTTCCTTTATTGTACAGGATTGCTTTGGCTATCCTGAGTTTTTTGCTTTTCCATGTGAAGTTCAGTATTGTTCTTTCATGGTCTGTGAAGAATTTTGCAGCAAGACTTCTTACACTTTCATCTATAATCTCGTTTTATGTGTGACTTTAGCATTTACTGATAATAAATCATTAAGAAGTTAATTTTAAAACAAATTTTTTGGTATATATATAATTCTAGCATTAAAGGTGAGAAGTAAATTTGCATATTAATAAGAGATATATGCTGGTTTATTTTTATATAAATGAAATCTTGGCTGGATATATGACATTGCAGAACAGAGCATCTTCAGTATTTGAGATAGAGTCCTACCGTATAACTCTGGCTGGCCTAAAGCTAGCTATGTATTTGGACAGCCTAAAATTCACAGAGAATTCCCCCCCCACACACACACACGCCTCTGCCTTTTGAGTACTGGTGTTAAAGGCATACCCCACTAGACTCAACTCATTTGGATTGTATAATGGTCAATGCAGAGAATGCCACTTTGCCTAAACACATAACACAAAATGGTAGAAGTGTTTCAAGGCCATTTTAGACACTGCTGAAAAGTCTGTTCTTCTACCAAGTCAAAATTCATTGACTGGATCACTCTCTCATTATACTGCCATTCATAGTCTTAACATTATCAATAAAATACTGATTAGCTACTAATCTAACTCTGGCAGAGTACTACCACCACCACTACTGCAAGATCAAGATTTTGAATTCTCTTTGGTCATTTTCTAAAGATACTTTTCATTGTGCAAAATCATCTGTCACAGTCATTATGGCATAAATATGCGGCTGTTTATACAATATATGTTTCTAAAACTTATGTTTTCACAAACTCAAAGAATTCTTGTGAGTTTCAGGGAGTCAAATTTAAGGATTCATCGCAAACAGGTCAGATACACCCCTCTCTCAATTTCCTGGTCCTGACACCATACTCCTCAATTACCAGAACTTAAGGAAAATTTTTTTCTTCCTAAACTTAGCCTTGTCCTCTGCTCTGCCAACACCTTGCCAGGTCCAAGAGAGACCAGACAGTTCCACACCACAAATCCTGGACAGGAGTGAAGCAACCAGCTACCCCATGACCAGCACCCAACTTTCTCAGATTCCCCCAAGACTCTGATGTCCACAAATCAGCAGGAAGCAGTCTTGAGAACTTGACGCCCTCATCCCCTTAACCTGCCATGCTTAACTCCTCGTCTTTTTATTATAAGAAAAAGATAGTAATGTTATAATTCTGATGGCCTGCCCTGTCACCTGAGGACCCTGTCTCTGCCCACTCCCAATCTCCCCCTTACCAATGAGGCAAACTGATCTCCAGCATGCATGTGTTCGCTCCTCCTCTTTCTCTCTCTGTCTTCTTCTGAAGAGGCAACCTCTGCCTCCCTCCCTCCCCCTCTTTCCTCTCTTTTTCTGTCCCTTTCTCTTTCTCTCCCCCCATACCCCCTTCCCTCCCATACCCTTCAGTACCCACTAAATAAGCTCTCCATACCTAAGTTTTCTCTGCATGGCATATCTGTCTATCTCCCACCCGCCACAGCCTCTCCCACCTACAGTGAGACCTGCTAGGGTCATTCATGCTACAAATCTTTCAGTGGTGTCTCCTTATGTCAACAGAGCAGTGACTAAGACCCAGGGGAGACTTGACCATGAAGAGTGGCCCAAGAAAATCTGGGAAGGGACTGTGTTTATCCCTTGACTGTAGTGCTTGGACCTATGTGATTGTTGAAACTTGGAATTGTTTCCCAAAGGATACGTTTTACTTGATATAAACTTTAAAGTGTTTCAGGTGCTTGTTTAATGAGGCACCCCCTTCCTCAGAGTGGTTCAGATGAACTGGTTGTCATACACTGTACAGTGTCTTTGTCTCCACACATTACATAGACATGGCTCATGTGTTTCATCTTTAATATGATTTTTTAAAGAAATAAGAACATTTGTGCTTAGAAATTTTGATTTAAAAGTGGTAGTTCTGTTAGAGCATTTAAAAAATAAATTTAGAGCTAGTCAGTGGTGGCACACACCTTTAATCCCAGCACTAGGGAGGCAGAGACAGGTGGATCTCTGAGTTTTAGGCCAGCCTGGTCTACAAGAGCTAGTTCCAGGACAGGCTCCAAAGCTACAGGGAAACTTTGTCTTGGAAAACCAAAAAAAAAGAAAGAAAGAAAGAAAAGAAAAGGAAAGAAAGAACAAAGAAGATTTAGTGCCAAATTAACACAAGAAATAAAAATTTATTCCAAAATATAAGTACATATTTCAAAGAAAATTATGGTCGTGTGTGTGTGTGTGTGTGTGCGTGTGTGCATGCGTGTATTTCAATGTTAATTGAGTTTTAAAACTTTGGCAGGTATGGTGGCATGGTAGTACCAGCTACTCTGGAAGGCAAGGCAGAAGGATCCTTTGAGCGTGGGATTTTGAGGCTGAACCAACACAGCAACCCCCTGTCTCCCAGAAAGTAGATTCTGCAAATGGTTGTCCAAGGATTAAGTGTCAAAAGCATCTGCTGTGTGAAGAAGGAACAGCAGACTGTAGTTTGAGAATGGTAGTATTTAGGACTTAAATACTTTATTGTTTAATGTTTTGTTTTGTCTTTGAGATAGGGTCTTATCTATGTGGCCCTAGCTGTTTTGGAACCCACCACAGAAACCAGGATGCCCTTGAACTTGATTTTTAGGCATTTGCATATTTTTTCCTGTGTGAATGCCCACTCTGGTGATAACAGAAGGTGTGAGCTAAAACTCTAGTTTTTAGCTCATCCTTTCATGTGTGTAGTTTGGAAACATGTTCCTCCTTAATGGAGAATAGCAAAAAGGGGTTTGGTTTAGACAGGAAGATGGATCAGTTGGCAGGATAACGAGAATGGTGCATACCTGTAGTTTCCACCAGTCTTCTGTTACCTTGAGTCTTTTATTATCTCCCATTCCCAGCTATCTGCAGAAGATCTTGAAATGTGAAGTAGATCAATAGCCACCTCGCCATTCATGCATCTTTTCTTGTTCAGTTCACCTTTGCTGGGCTGTAGCCCAGGTTGTCAGCATTGGACATTAAAAAGAACAGGGTGTCCAGCACTAATGGGACTTTCCGTCCCAGCATTTAATCTCGTCTAACAGGAATGGGGTTCCTTAATGTATCCTTTGAGACTTCAGGAACCTTAAGCTTCTAAAAAAGCTCCTTTTGTCAGTTTCTATAGTTCCAAATTAAAGAATAAAATGGTGCCATATTGAATTCCCCTGAGTAATTATATTCCCCCAGGTAAAAATGCCTTACAGTTGTGAAGGAGTTGCTTCAATCATTAGTACAGTGAGGGGTCTCTGCAGGTGTCATTCAGGGAAGAGAACCACTCAAAGTGATAAGAATGAAAACCCAGTGCAGATTGACTTTGTCAGCCTGGATCAGACTTTGGGGAGTCTAATGCCAGGCAGTTTTAAAACATAGTACAATTTGGGGAAAGGTTTCCAGGCAACAGTCAGTTCAGCCGGTCCAGTTCCAGGTATACAGTGAAGCTTAAGGTTTGACTAACTAGAGACTCTTTACAAAGTACATGTGACTATGAGGGTGGGTTCTCTAGCTAAAAAGGCCTAGAATCTAGGGATAAAGTACTTGTGACATCCCCGCTAAGGATGGGGAATGGTCCGGGAAAGAGTCTGGGATGATCATTCTGGAGAATTAGGGTGGCACTATTCTTTCAGATACCAGGTTGTTAACAACCTCCATTCCCAGCTTTCTGGATGGAATGTAGATATTAGATTTGTATCTCCTCCATTGAGGAGACACCCTGTGTGATTAACACTTCTGGTTCTTTTAGTGCTACTCTGTGAGTACTAGGACCTCTGTGCCTCCCACAGTTCAGATCCTCAGCCACTCTCAAAACTCACTGCAGCTGGGCTGTGCAGAGAGAGGAGGGCTTTCAGCATTTTAGGAGCCCTGTAAGATAAAGCTAGTTTAGTATGTTCTTTTTTAATTTCAAGTTTATCATTATTACTGTTATTATTATTACAGAATCTGGAATCACATTGTGACTATTGTTTTGTCCTTGTTTAACTAGCAGACTTTTTAAAATTCTGTGCTACATTAAAAATGGTCTTGAAATTGATGTGATTTATTTAGTGTCAGTTTGAACCACAGGGGGCTGATGTAGTTTGGATATGGAATGCTCCTCAAAGGCCCACGAGTTAAGTCTTGGTCAGCTTCATACTGTTGTCAGGTGGCAGAAACTTCATGGGGAGCCTAGAAAAATGAAGGAAGTGGGGTTACTGAGGGCATGCTCCAGAAAAGTTGGATGCTGTCCCTCTCCTGTTTCCTAGCTACTGTGAGGCAAGCATCTTGTATCACCAAGCTCTTGGCCTCTCTATCTTGTACCACTTTACCATAGTCCAAAGGCAGTGGAGTCCCTAAAACATCTGGTAAAATACTAAGCCAAGATCTTTTCTCTTTGCAAGTTCATTTATCTTAGGATGTTTGTCATAGTGATGGAAAGTCGATGGACTTAGATCCTCAGACATTTGTGGAAACACTTTCAATGGGTCTAGGGGTTTTTAGGAAAGATTAGCCCTTGAATTGATAGATCAAGTAAATAGAATGTTCCTCCAATCATGTTTATAGGGCCTAACCTAGCTACTTACAGACCAGATTAAAAAGGTTAAGTAAGAAGGTGCCACCTGCCCAGCTATAGTGAACAGGGTGGGGCATTGACCTTCATTGAAATCTACTCCATGCCCCCCATTGCTGACTGCAGATCTTAGGATGAGCTGATACTTTATAGTAATTTATATTATATGTCAATATGTGATCCTGATGCTTCTTTTTCTTGGAGACTGCTAAAGCAAATAAATCCTAAACTTGTTGAAATAGTTATCAGGATGTTTCAAGTTCTTTCTATACAAGAATTGTGGTATATATTGGGGGCAGTGAGTGTCCACACAAGTCTAAGTGGCAGGAGTTGAGCTATAAGTGAAAATACTATTATGTATTGGGTTGGCTTTCTACCAGCAGGGAGCCAAAGCTTAGGAGTTTGTGTGTTCACAAGGGCAATATAGGAAGACATGATTTTTCTTTTTAGTTCTTTTGTGTACAGGACATGCCTTGGGATAGGTTTATTTATCTATAAATTGAACAAATTGACTCAGGTGATTTCAAAGACTTCTTTAGTTTTCAGATTCTGAGAAACTGTTTGTTTCAGTGAGGGGTAAGTGGCCTAAATAGTGGCATAAATAATCAGATTCTTTTGCAAAGGTGTAATGCATCAGTGATGTCTGAGGCCAAGAGAGCAGCGGTGTACTCAGATGAGCAATGGGTGTACTTGGTTGTGATGATGGTGGCCATCAAGTTTGTGTTTCAGTAAAACTTAAACATATATTAAATATCTTCCAACATATATTTATGAATTCATCTCAACAAGTTTGCTAGGACTGTGGGCTGTGGCCATGATAAGACCATGGGGCTCCTTACAGTCAACAAAGGATCTTCATCTTTAGGCAGAAGCTTTTAATACAGAAAGTGTGACGGGAGGAATAGCTGCAATTTTGAAAAAAAATATTTATCTTTGGTGAGAAAAAAATATATGGCAAGGTAATTGAGTTCAGGAATTATTGGAGAGTAAATGTTGAGAATTAATGTTCATCTAGTTTTATTTAAGGAAGCAAGAGACATGTTTCCTGGCAGGCTTGTGTCTTGTAGTTCCTAGAAAAACAGGCCCTGATGAATAGGAAGGACATCTTACCAGCCCTCCCAACTCATTCCCTTAGATTTAGTGCAGACCATTTAGCCTGGGGGAGTGAAGTGTGGAGTGAGTGGCTCCAGAAAGTACAGCCTTCTCCCAAACATCAAAATAAGTCACTGTCATTTGGACATCAGTTGGTATTGTACCCATATTTAAAAAAAAATGTTTTCTTATGCATGTGAATGTTTAGCCTGCATTTCTGTGTTCCTGTGCCTTGCTTGGTGCTCATGGAAACCAGAGAGGGCATTAGATTTTCTGGAACAGTTATTAGCCCCCATGTGAGTGCTGGAAACCAAACCATGGTTCTCTGCAAGAACAGCAGTGTTCCTTATTCTCCAGCCCCTACCGACATGTTATGCAATCCCCAAGGACCCTCTGGATAGATATTTATGTCTGTTCAGTCATTGCAGCTCTGCTCCAAGTCCCCACAACCCTCTCTTTGGATGCCTCAGCCGCAGTAGAGTCACATGAGAGAAAGATTATGTGGCACCTCAGAGAGGAAAACTACCTAACTGAAGATGCCTACTGGTGTGCGTGTGCGCATGTGTGCGTGTGCACACACGCGAGAAAGAGAGAGAGAGAGAGAGAGAGAGAGAGAGAGAGAGAGAGAGAGCGCTCATAATAGTGGCTGCACAAGTTTGCATTCCCACCAACAATGGATGAGTGTTCCCCTCACTCCACATCCTCTCCAGCATAGGCTATCATTGGTGTTTTTGAGTTTAGCTACTCTCACAGGTGTAAGATGGTATCTCAAAGTTGTTTTGATTTGCATTTCCCTGATCGCTAAGGAGGTTGAGCATGACCTTAAGTGCCTTTTGGCCATTCGAAGTTCAAGTTCATCTGTTATGAATTCTCTGTTCAGTTCAGTACCCCATTTTTTAATTGGGTTAATTAGAGTTTTAGTGTCTAGTTTCTTGAGTTCTTTGTATATTTTGGAGATCAGACCTTTGTCTGATGAGGGGTTGGTGAAGATCTTCTCCCAGTCGGAAGGTATCCTTTTTGTCTTACTGACGGTGTCCTTTGATTTACAGAAGCTTCTCAGTTTCAGTAGGTTCCATTTATTCATTGATTCTCTTATTGTCTGTGCTACTAGGATTCTGTTTAGGAAGTGGTCTCCTGTGCCTATATCTTGTAGACTACTTCCCACTTTCTCTTCTAAGAGCTCATAATAATAAGCAGAAACAGTCAGTGAAGGCAGCTTATGAGTAAGATGAAGATTGATTTATAGCAAATCCTTTGGTTTGTTTGGAATTACAGGACATGTGAGAAGCCTAAGATGCCTGCTTCTACTGTATATAGCTTGTCCCCATACCCAATTAGTGGCATGATTAGAGCATTCTTTAAATGTTATGGGAGCATGATCAATTTAGCCAGTGACATTTGGGATGACTAGCCCAATGGGCGTGTTTTTTTTAACTGGATAAAATGAAGGAGATGGATTGCTTGCTTGCACTCTCTCTCCCTCTCTTTCCCTCTCTCTCTGGTGGTCAGAGCAGTAGCAAGTCTTGCTGTTAGTCCCCGTTGCCCTTGGGCAGAATGGCAGGACAGCAGCAACTGGACCAGCAGTGGTGTCTACCATGTTCTGTATTTATGGGTCTGTTTTTGCATTGCACCCCTTTATAAATTATTGACCAGACTTTGTGGGTTCTTGCTTCATTTAAATCTTGAGGGTTTAAAGACTGCTGCGCTTTGGCTGACCAATAATAAATGGTCAGAGAAGTCTGTCCTTAGAGCTCAGGTCTCCTAGGCAGGCTCATTAGTCTGGACAGTGCGTAACCTTTGCTGAGATGACACCATAATCTTTGTTGTAGTTTCTAAGGTCCTGATAATTCTTAGACAAGGGGAATGGATGTGTGATGACAATGATGTTTATGACAGTAATTATTTGTCTTAGAAAAATTAAGAAATATAAATTATTAGAACTGTTTTTGGGGATGAAAAAAAATCTTGTGTAAGTCCTATTATATTTCACCATCACTTTTTTTTTTTTTTTTTTTTTGAGACAGGGTTTCTCTGTGTAACAATCCTGACTGTCCTGGAACTTACTCTGTAAACCAGGCTGGCCTTGAACTCACAAAGATCTGCCTGCCTCTGCCTCCTGAGTGCTGGGATTAAAGGCATGCGCCACCACCGCCTGGCATTAACCTGCTTCCTTCTTAGAAGCAATGGAAAGAGCCTCACATCTGGGACTTGGTGGCCTGTATTACTAGGTCCCATTTCTACACGTGGGTTGACACCTTACACACCAACAATAATTGCCCTGGCTTTTCCCCTGTTTTTAGGTTGGCAGCCTCGATGGTTCCTTCTTTGTGGGGGGATACTGTCCTACTATGATTCTCCTGAAGATGCCTGGAAGGGTTGTAAAGGGAGCATCCAGATGGCGGTCTGTGAGATTCAAGGTGAGTGACAGGCAACATGGCAACTTCTTTTTTTTATTTTATTTTATTTTATTTTGAACCTCCCTAGAAGAATGAAAAAGCACTGGCCCCACACAACTTTCTCTGCTGTTCCTGCAGTACACACTGGGGTATGAGGTTCAATGTCCTTGCAGTAGAGCCTTAGGAAGAAATCTAACTGCAGCCAGCTTTTTCAGGATGGGTTAAGAGCTAATCCGAAAGCCCACCATCCCTTTGGAGGATACCTTGCTCAGCCTAGATACAAGGGGCAGGAGCTTGATCCTGCCTCAAAGTGCTGTTGACTCCCCATGAGAAGCCTTACCCTCTGTAAGGAGTGGATGGGGGAGATGGGGGAGATTAGGGGGGGATAGGTGAGGGAAGCAGGAGGAGGGGAGGGAGTGGGAACTGGACTTGGTATGTAAAAATGAGAAAGCATTGTTTTCAAAAAAAGAAGGAAGGAAGGAAGGAAAGAAAGAAGAGCTGATCAGAATGATGTAAGCACCATCTTCTCACTCAGCCCCCATTCCTTACCTGCTCACCTGGGGCCAGAGATTGTTCGTAAGGCATCAGTGATTTTACTGTGGCATCAAATGCGTTTGTGTTTAAATCAGGATAGACATACTTACCCATATGCCCACCCCCACCTCCCAGTCACAGTAAGCAGATACCTCTGGAGCCGACAAATAGTCTTCACTTCTTAGCTTTGGAATCTAAGACAGTGAGCTATGTGACTGAGGTGTTCCTAACTCTTCAACTATTCAAATGGGACTAGTTTGGGGAAAGTGAAGGAGAACATGGTTTGCTGGTTTCTTCTCGGGAAGAGTCCTGAGGGTTCTAAGACCCACACATTGGTCTGACTGCTCAAGAGAAGTAGAAAGGGGTAATGTGTTCTTGTTTCCTAGAATATCCAAGGAGATGAAGATTGTACCCCTGCTTGTTAGCAGGTATATTGGTCTGTTTTCTGTGTGATAATAAAATACTCAAGTCTGAGTAATGTATGAAGAAAATCATTTTATCTAGCTAATACTATTAGAATATGAAAGTCTAAAATAGGAGAGTGCTAACTCTGGTTAGGGCACACTGGGTATGCCAGACCGTGATAGATGGTACCATGTGATAGATTGCAGGGAAGGCAGGTTCATATAGGAAGCCAGAAAAACCAGGGAGGAGCCTTTGTTCCTGTGTAATGACCCCCGTCAAGTACTAATCAGAACTCCATGAGAACTGTGTAATTACCTCCAAACAGTGGCTTCTACCTCCCAAGTGCTAGGATTAAAGGTGTGTGCCACTGTATGCTGCAAGGTTTCCCTTCTTGATCAGCAAACTGTCGAGAACACATAAATGGACAGAAATTAATGTCACTAGAAGAGTTGATAAGGACTGGCCCCTCTCTCTGTCAGGAGGCTCGAGAGTTGGCTCAGTGGTTAAAAGCACTTGATGCCCAATAACAGGGACTGGAATTTTGATCCCAGCACCCACATAATAAGCCAGGCATCTTACATACTCTATAATCCCAGATCTGAGAAGGATAGAGACAGGAGGATCTCTGGGGCTTGCTGACTTCCACCTTAGCTGTGAGAACACACGCTCAGGGAGCAGCTCTGCCTGAAAGGAATAACTGGAGAGTGAGAGAGGAGAAGAGCTGACCTCTTCTGTCCTTAGCATACACACAGGCATCAGGCATATGCACCCCACCACACACACACACACACACACACACACACACACACACACACACACGTAAGCACACCAATAAATAAATAATAAATCTTAACAAAATAGGACGTTGAGGTGGAGCTGACCAGGCAGTTCTTACCTAGTCTCACCCTCTCTTTCCTTGCTTCTAGTTCATTCTGTGGATAACACTCGCATGGACCTGATCATCCCTGGGGAACAATATTTCTACTTAAAAGCCAGAAGTGTGGCAGAGAGACAGCGGTGGCTTGTGGCCCTGGGGTCTGCTAAGGCCTGCCTGACAGATAGTAGGACCCAGAAGGAAAAAGGCAAGTATTGATGGTCCTCTTGTCCCAGAATCTTGGAATTACCCAGAGGCATCGCTAGGTTCTCTAACTCAGAGTTTTGTATTGGTGAAATGCTATATATGCATTTAAGCAGAACTTACACCAGGGTCCCTACCTAATTCCAATTCTGCTTTCTTAGCACAGTAAAAAACTTGAAGCCATTGGAGCCAGACACGCCTGGCTTGAATGATGTATCAGTACTCCATAGCTGAATGATTCTGCCATAGGTCACTTAATTTTTCTGAGCTTCATTCACCTCATCTTTGAAAAGGTGATGGTTTCTGGCTTCGAAGGATGACATGAAATGGTATCGTAAAACTTGGTGAAGAGTAGGTGACCAGAGAAGCCTTGGGTCAGGGTGTTCTCTGCAGTATACACCTGTTTTCCGCTTTCTCCCCTACGGTGGGTGGAGCTTTGGTTACTGTGTTGCTGCTGCTTAATGCTCACTGATGTCACTTGGTCTGAGCACCATGATGGCCTTTTCTTTGCACTGGTTAGGAGTGTCATGGCTTGCTTCCTGGCCCCTGGTTACTACTGTCAGAACTCCACAAGCCTATGTGTATGCTTGAAGAAATTGCTGTGCTGAGGGAGCCTTTCATGTGACAGAGGGAGAAGGTCCTCTTCAAGTAGAGCCGATAAAGTGGCCTCTTCCTTGGTTGTTTTGGTGCTAAATCTGGAACAAATTCTCAGCTGTTTGCTAGACTCAAAGCAGGTGATAATGTGTAACACTTCCATGAAAAGGAAGCAGAGCTGGGAGCAATTGTTTCTGACCCCTCAGCACTAAGGTGATCATCGAGCCTTGCTATGAACAACTAGGTACTGTTAACCCTGGTGGGCGCATGCAGAGCCAGTCCTCAGACAGAACGCTGTTCCTGGTGGGCAGATAACTGTGATCCCATAGTAGAGAGGCAGACTCAGACCACAAGGCTGAGCTCTGACTCTGCTCCCAGTTCCCAGGAGAGGGAGCTCCCCAGACTCTTCTCTTTCTGAATCTGTGATTGTTCAGTGCATTGTCTCAAGAAATAGCTAGGGTATGCCCTCTTTCTGTTTTTGTCCCTCCCATACCTTTACTCTTCACATCTGAAACATACACCATAGCCCTCATCTGAGGCCTTAGTTACTCCCCTACTTCTGTGCAGCTACTAACGAGGACATGGCTGTTCCTTCTGGTGACTGCTTTACCTTTTCTTCTTGGTGTTAACTTAGAATTTGCAGAAAACACTGAAAACTTGAAAACCAAAATGTCGGAACTAAGGCTATACTGTGACCTCCTTGTTCAGCAAGTAGATAAAACAAAAGAAGTGGCCACATCCGGTGTTGCTGACTCCGAGGTAAAGTATTGTTTTCGTGACATTACTGAAATGATACAGAAAAGTAGCGCCGGCGGGCATTTGTTCTCTGACAATTCTTGCCTATCTTGGAATTGACTGGTCCTTAGGAGATAGTAGCGGAATTCTGCATAGAAATGCATGCATTGCACTGCTTGGAAGAACACACTTTCCCACCCTCGAAGGAATTTATGATGAATCCATAAAAATCCCATAATATGGGGGATTTTTAGCTTTAGTACTAAAAAAAAAAGAAAGTGTGTTTCTTCCCAGTTTGCGCTGTATTTTTTCCCCCTTGTGGTTTTTCCAGACAGGGTTTCTCTGTGTAGCCTTTGGAGTCTGTCCTGGCACTCATTCTGTAGGCCAGGCTGGCCTCAAACTCATAGAGTTCTGCCTGCTCCTACATCCCAAGTGCTGGGATTAAAGGTGAGAGCCACCACCACCCGGCTGCACTGCTTTTTCAGTAGCTAGTCTTACCTGTATAACTGAACTGTCTCTTTCCATGTGGCTACTGAGATGTCAGCATGATGTCTGTCCGTCACTCTTAGTGAGACTGACAGACTGTTGTCTGTCACAGTAAATGTGCTCTGAAACAGCCCCATACTTTCAGAGATGGACACATGCCAGCAAGGATTGTGATTATTTATTTATTATTTTGAGGCAGGATCTCACTATTCAGCTCAGGCCAGTTTTGAACTCTAAACCTTCCTACTGAAGTTTTTTTTTTTTTCCTGAGTACTGGGATTGTAGGCATATGCATCCTGCCCAGTTGAGGATCTGGAACTTTACCATTTGTTAATAAAGTTGCTCTTTAATCATCTCAAAACATCAGAAAAAGATCCATTAGTGTGTGTGTGTGTAGAATTACTCACCTTGACTCAGAGAGGGTCTCTGCAGCACTCTCACACAGCTTTGGTCTACAGTCTGGGGAATCCAGAGCTTATATATACGAGTGTCAGTTCATTTCCTTAGGATTAGAAAACCCTCTCACTAATACTGTTTTGAAGTCTTTCTGTTAGACTGGTTTAACTCACTTTCATTCACTTTCTTTGACTTCTTAAGATCATTTATCAGCTGCCTTGTTGAGTGTAGGACACTGTGTTTGTGGGGATGACGAACAGAAGAAGGATTTATATTCTAGAGCATGGGCTCCCAATCTACAGGTTTTATATCTGGGGACATTTTGAATGTCAAGATTGAGGAAGTGCCATTGGTATATAGTGTTTAGAATTCAGGAGCACTACTAAACTTTTTTCAATGAGCAGGAGAATTGTATTTTACCCCTGTAAGCAGCAGACAGACAGAAAGACTGTCTTAGTCGTTATACTATTGCTCTGTGAAGAGATGCCATGACCGAGGCAATGCTTATAAGAGAAAGTTTAGTCGGGGTTTGCTTACAGTTTGAGGCTTCGTCTGTTTTCATCATAGTGGGGAGCATGGCAGAATGTAGACAGATGCGGTGCTGCAGAGGAGGAGTTGAGAGTTCTACTTCAGGATCCACAGGTAGCAGGAAGGGAGAGACACCGGGCCCAGTGACACGCTTCCTCTAGCAAGGCCACCTACTTCCACAAGGCCACATCTCCTGCTCTTTCTCAAGGAGTGCCACTCCCTGATGACTAAGCATTCAAATATATGAGACTCTGGGGCCATTCCTTTTCAAACCACCACATAGACATACACACACATACTAAGTAACCCAAAGTTTCGGTGGTGCCAGGGTAGAAGCCAGATCTAGAGTGAACACAGCAGTCTGTAATTAAAGAAATTACAGTGAGAGACTTGGGAACTTGATTACAAATATGGATTACAACCGACAGCATCACCTGGGACCTTTATTAAAAATACATGTCATCTCTTCAATCTTTAGTCAAGAGTGTGGCTCCAGATATTTCATGAACACCTTACATATGTAAATACACAGCTGCAAAATACCCAGACAAGTAAACTACCTTAGAAGAAAATAAAATTCCAGTTATCATAAGCCCGTGAGTCAGCCACACTGGGAGCAAACAATGCACAGTGCCTGCATCATCTATGCCTAGCTCCTAGCTTATTGAGCAGAGCCGAAAGAAGTTGGTGTTAGCTGGAGCGATGAGCAGATGAAGGGTCAGAACAGTGAGGGTGTATATGTTAACTTGGGCTAGTTCATTTCTGTTGTTTGTAACTGATGTGCATATTTATCCAGCAACATTCTGATTGGGTATATTAGTATTGGTTTGCGAATTTAAGCTTCTCAAGAGATAACACAATTGAGTTTTTCATCTTGTAGCAAGACAAAAGACTCTTCTTCTGGTTGTTATGTAGGAGGGAATCGATGTGGGAACTCTGCTGAAATCAACCTGCAACACTTTCCTGAAGACCCTGGAGGAATGCATGCAGATTGCAAATGCAGCCTTCACCTCTGAGCTGCTCTACCATACTCCTCCAGGATCCCCTCAGCTAGCGGTGCTTAAGTCCAGCAAGGTAAGAATCCACCAGCTCAGTTTCTCTCCAGCAGCATTGTGGGATGTTAGACATTTAAGGACACATCCTTTCATGGCTAATACTGTTTATAGAGCAGTTTGCTTTACTTACACTTTTGTATTTGCCCTTGGTCCCCTATGTCTCATCAGTTATTTTTAGTAGTTTGATTCCTCATACTCTCCTTTAACCTTTTTTCTATAACCCCAAAGAGTCTTCCCTAGAATACTGTTATCCTTACTAGTCATGGTCATTCTGGCCGTTCCATTAGCCAATAGTAATGAAGTGTAAATTGGATTTTATCTAAACCTTTCGCTCATTCCCTCATGGCCTATAAGCTCAGACCAAAACTGTGTAGCCCTTTCCTGTATCACCTGTTTTTCCCCCTGACAGTACCTAGCTTGAATGTGCCGTTGCTTATATCATTTCTCAGTGCTGAGAATGTACTCTCAGCTTCTCTTCCAGCTTAGTCCCTCCTTGTCTTCCATTAGTCTTCCCTCAGATCCTACACTGGACTAAGAAGATCTCTTCTCATACACTCCCCTATTTCCCTAACTTCTGTTGGCTTAAGGGCAGGAATGTCCATAATGCTTACCTTCATGCTGCTAGTGTTGGGTATAATGCTTCACCTTAATTTGCTAACTATTAATGCTGAGTAAGGCTAACAAATTACAAAAAGAGCTAGTCACTAGGAATTTGGCTACAAGATCTTTCAAAACCCTGTCTTCCTTTTCTGAGATATTTGGATGCACTTCATTTGGAGGGGACTTAGAATTCTTTCCTTGAGGAGGGCAATCTGTATTATGACTGTATTGATCACTTTCCTATGTGATGGTATTCTAAATAACACTGTTGCCATTTAACACATGAACTTTCATTTCTTTGCTTTTTTTTAAGATGAAACATCCTATCATACCAGTTCATAATTCAATGGAAAGGTATAGTAACTCTTGTTCCTCTTCCTTCTAAAAGTTAGAAACCTGTATACCATGTTCCTCATTTTAAAGAAGCAGGTGTCGTGATGTGATTGAGATGGTACCAGAAGCAAACTACAGACTTCCCTGTGTGAAGCTAAACTATAGTTGGCAGAATTGGTAGATGTGGCCGTTTCCCTAGGAAATGGAGTCTTGCCATCACATGCCCTGACTTGGTCTGTCCAGAGTTGCTGAGAGTCAGAACATGTCTGTAGAAGAGCACAGCGCTGGCTGCAGTGTGGCTTCCCCGGGAAAACCGGTGCTGCTTCTCTGTCTTATTTAGACAAGGAATTTTAAGGAGCTCCTTAAGTTGAAGGATAACTTGCTAGCGAATGTAAACTAGTACCATTCCTCTAAATTACTCTTTGCTTTTAAACACACACACACACACACACACACACACACACGTGCTGCAAGTTTGTGTAACTCAGTTGTACAGTCCTCACTTAGCTTGTGTGTGTGGCCTTGAGTCTAATCTGCAGTACCACCAAGAAAGGAAAAGCTCCCATTACACAGTTGTCAGGGTCTTTACTCATAAAAAGAATAAATATGGTGCACATTATCCTTTTAAATTACTAAATTCATCCCTTTATATGCTATCAATATATGGTGTGTGTGTGCGTGTATGTGGATTTGTTATTAAAAAGATTGCCCTCAATTTGGTCGCTAATTTTTTCCTTTTCAGATATTTTTACTAGAAACATTTTTGTAGATTTCTGTTTCTTTTGAGACTTTGGCTCTGTCTGTGTCCACAGTTTTTATTTGTATATGCATTTGAAATAAATTTTTTCTTTTGCTAGAATCATTGTGTAGCTTGGATGCTGTCCTGTTACTGCTTTAATTTGACTGGGTATAAGATATTACATCCCTTTTAACAGAATCATCTGTTTCATTTAAGTGTCAAACAGCTTTTTCTGCTGCCCTGATGTGTTCTCAGTCCCCCTGTGATCCTCCTGCTGACAGGAGAAATCTCTGCTGGCCACAGCTGCTCTTCAGATAATTGACTACAAACTAGTATGGTTAAGTAGCCAGTGTGATGATGAAAGTCCTCCCAGGGAGAAGTTGAAGAAAGTCAGCTCATTGTTAAATGTGGCACCTGGAGAAAGCTTATTGCACAGTAAAGAGCTGCCCTGAGTATTTCCTGATGCTGGTGGAAAGCAAGGAGGTTGAGTTATGTGGTACAGGAAAAGCCATTAAGGCTCCTTTCCTTTCCTTCCTTCCTTCCTTCCTTCCTTCCTTCCTTCCTTCCTTCCTTCCTTCCTTCCTTCCTATTTTCCTTCCTTCCTTTCTTCTTTTCTTCCTTCCTTCCTTCCTTCCTTCCTTCCTTCCTTCCTTCCTTCCTTCCTTCCTTCCTTCCTTTATTTACTTAAAAAAAGAGGGTCTTTATCTATAGCCCAGGTTAGCCTAAGATGATGTCACCAGGACATGTGGTATAGGAAAAGCCATTAAGGCTCCTTGTTTTTTTGGTTTTTTTTTTAAGTGGATATTAATCTATAGCCCAGGTTAGCTTAGGATGATGACAATCCTTTTGCCTCAGTCTCCAAAGAGAGAGGATTACAGGTGTGAGCCACCATACTCAGCTTTAGTGGTTTGGTTTCTGTTCTTGCTTTGGTGTCTTCAGGAGACTAAGAGGTTTGGTTTAGTTTAAGATATCTATTTTTAATCAGTGTTTAGTGATTGTGGATCTTCCCATCCCTTAGAGTAGCATCTGGGCAACCCGTGGCAAATTAACAACATTTTCTTTTAAACTGTTTGTTTTAGGCAGATGGAGTTGAACAGTTGTGAAAATGGATCTTTAAATATGGAAGTAAACGGTGATGAAGAAATCCTGATGAAAACCAAGAGTTCCTTGTATTTGAAATCCACAGAGGTAGATTGCAGCATGTCAAGTGAAGAAAACACAGATGATCATGTGACAGGTGATGTCAAAAGAAAGTTTTCCATGCTGTATTGAACAGTAGACTTAGGAGGGCACTGACACAGGTTAGCCTCCAGGTGTGCCGCTGACCTAAGGAGCCTGCTTCCGCAGGTCACGTAACTTTAGCATTCTGTTACCCCATCTTGGCACTGGTTGTCATGTCTGTGTTCTGGCAGATGTAAGTAGTTCACTGACTCCCCACAATATCCCAGCCTCTGTTGAGCCCAGGCTGTGATGTCAGACTTGGTGTGTCACATTAGAGCACATTAAGTGTTTCAATCTTCTGGTTTCTGGTAGAGCCTGAGGATGTCACAGTTTCCCAGCCTCCATACTTCTGTGAGTTAGTCACGCCAAATTCCAGGTAATACCGCTGTAGTTGGGAATAATGTCCTTTCAGATTTACTAATTGCATTGGCACTAATCACAAAGCCCTGTCTTCTGCCAGATTAACTATACTAGAACTTGTAGTTGTGTATTAGGTGCTTACTAAATGATTTTAAGTCTGAGTAATTAAATAAGTTAATTTCTTCTATAGCTGTCTTAAAATAAAAGGTTCTGTTATTTTTGTAGCCAAGTCAAGTTTTTTTAAATTGTGTTAATCTTAGAAGCTATTAGATGTGGATCTGAGAAAAGTAACACACGTCCTTTAAAAATCTGATCTCTTGAGTAAAGATTCCCTATAGGAGTCTGTGGCTGCAGACCTTTGGACAGGCTCCTTACAACATGACTGTCAGCTTTCGTGTATTGTGCTTATACTGTGTGAAGTCACCCAGACACTGATTAGCGAATACTGTGAGTGCTCTAAGGGAATAGTTTGCTTTCCACAGTTCTGTGGTTTTGATCAGCTAATCAATGAATAACATTGCTCTAATGCCCTTCTCTATTTAAAAATACCTATGTGGTCTGGATAAACACTGAACTCAGAGCAGGCATCAGCCATCAACTGTAACTCAAGTTTAAATGAAGTTTGTCCACACACATACTCTCTTCATAAAGGTATACCTCAGACTTCTTGTTTATATACTCCAGACAGTATTACTGCCTGAAGCCTTCTTAAACTGCAAAGCTAGTTATAAAGGGTACACAAGTACAAAAACCATGCTAGTAAATAAAGGCATTTGTGGCATGAGAATTGAAGCAAGATAAACACCTCAGCCCATGCATCCTTGGTAAGAAGTTTGTACCACCCTGCACTGCCAGGACTACCGAAAAAGCACCACAAGTCTTGATCTGGGATTCACAAGTAAATGTTGACAGGTGGGCAAATCTACAGACAAATAATATGCTTACAGCCAGGACTGACTATATATATTGTAGGAGAAAGATCTTAGAAATCACTAAAGCCTCTTGCATTGCTGTAGCTGATACCATGAGGTCCTTAAAATCATGTTTCAGGGACCAGAAAGATGGCTGAGTGAGTAAAGGCACTTCCCACTAAGCTTGATGATTCGGGTTGGATTCCCTAGAATGCATATAGTGGGAGGAGAGAACCAGCTCCTTCAAGTTGTCCTCTGATCACACATATATACAAAATATATAAATAAATATAAAACCAGTGCATCATGTTTTTGAAGAATACTGAACAATAGTGAAGTAATTGTGATGCACCGATGACTGAAAATGAGTTATACATACAGGTGTGTGTGTGTGTGTGTGTGTGTGTGTGTGTGTATGTGTATTTCCTGTTCTATGTTTTAGAAATTTCCGCTAATGATTATGTGTTAATTTTTATAATAATATATAAGAACCTAGTGATAGATATCATTTACTTTGTAGTCCAAGGAGAGATACTGAAGGAAGATGGAGAGGAAAACCTTGGGAATCATGACAGTGAGCTGGCACAGCCTGGGCCAGACTCGGTTTCCTCACCTGAATCCATCTGGGAAAACGATGAAGAAGTTATCCCGACTTTCTTCAGTTCCATGAGCGCCAGGTATTCCAGGCCCTAAAACTCCCTGACAGTCAGACCCTATCTTCTCTTTTGAGAAAGCAATTGTGACCAAGGATTTGGATTATCAGGGTGGATTATCTCTGTAGAATTATTATTGTTAATGGATTGTTTTTTAATATCTGGGGCTACTCAGAAATCAGGCAAAGTGGTTTTTCCTAAAAAGCTGTTTCTGTAACATCTCTGAACTGCAGAGTGCTGTTGTGGTTTTAATCTTCCGTTCTCCATGTCACCAAATTGTTCAGCTTTAGTGACATTGAACTTCTGGAAGACAGTGGCATTCCCACAGAAGCGTTCTTGGCATCTTGTTATGCGGTGGTTCCAGTACTAGGTAAGATTGCTACAGTTGCAGTATATTCATTAGTTTCTAGACTGTTTTCCCATCACAGTTAATTCAAATGATAACTATTCTGGATTATGTACAATAAGTTGATTCTTCTCAGCTTTTGGCATCACATGCCACACAGTGAAAACTGTGTGACTTAAACACTCTTGTATTTTTCCATTCCATTTCTAATTGATTAAGTTATTGATCTTAGAGTAGTACAATGAAACCAGGGAATTCTTCTTTCTTGAAAATATTCATACAAAGTGGAGATAGTTCAGGAACAGGCCTTTCATCGGTACTGCAAAGTGGAGGTAGGCCAAGAACAGACCTTTTATCAGTACTATGGGGAATAGAATTTTTTAAGTCAAAAGAATTTTTTAAGATAAATTATGTGTATATATGTAGATGTATATGTAGTCGGGAGTTTCCTATTCCATAGCCACTCTCAAATCATCACTCAGAGGCTTAATATTAATTACAAATGCCAGACCAATAGTTCAGGCTTGTTACTAGCTAACTCTTATACTTAAATTAACCCAAATTTGTTATCTATCTTTTATCACATGGCTAATAGCTTGTTACTTCATTTTCTGCAAGTCTTGCTTTGGTGGCTTCACTGATTATACCCTTCTTCCTCCCAGCATCTTCAGTTTGATTGCCCCATCTATACTTTTTGCCTTGCTATTGGCCAATCAGTGTTTATTTAACAAATCTGAGTGACAAATTTTTACAGTATACACAAAAGGATTGTTCCACAGCATTTTCCCATTTTTGCCTAAGATTTTAATTTTAACATAGTAAAATTATATACAATAAAAACAGTTATTATGTAAAAATTACAGTTAAAATAGCCAATCCATTTGTATTTGGCAAAATTACAGAAGATATTCAATTATTTATCTTATCTTGATGAGACTAAAGTTTTATATCTAATTTACCTTTTTATCATAACTAAGGACAACTATAACTATCTAGTCTTCAGCCCCATCAAATGCCCCAAAAGGGTGAACTGTTATTTAATGACAGGAACATCAGGCTGTCTGGACAGCACCTAGGTTCTTTTGTGACATTGGGGTATCCAGCTATGGCCTACAGACCTGGTATATCTGACAGCCTTTCCTTTGAAGCAAGGAATTCTAAAGGACTGTTCTACCTTGTCTTGGCAAAGTTTCGCAGTTGCCTTTCTTGCGTACTACTGGTTCAGTTTGGACAGTATATTGTCAGCAATTGGGGCAAGGGCAAGTTCTTTGGCCGCATAACTAGTTTTTGCCATAAAGAAAACAAACAGCATATGGAGTTTCTTCGATACCCATCATCTTCTTTGAAGTATATTGGTGTTGTCAGGAGCAGATGTGTCTCATTGTCATGAAAAATCTTAAGTTATTAAACATAGTAAGTGCCATATTCTGTAGGTCTTTGAAATGTTTGAAGACTGTCTGTCTGTCTAAATATATCTGTGCATGATCTTGAAAACATACCTAACATGACTATAAGTTTAACTATTATAGATAACTATTAGTCTGTATTTTTCAATTATACATTACATTTTTAAATGAGCTTCATAAACACAATACCTTAAATACGAGTAGGAATATACCTACAGTATAGCAAAATTAACTTTAAATTTACATGTCAGAATCCATACCAGTGTAAAATTTTAAAGAGTAATAGTTGTTTTTAGATTAAAGTAGATTCAATAATATTCCCTTTCATCGTATCATTTCTAAATCCTATCCTTTTTTTTCCTTTAGAAAGAGATCTTTGAATTTTACTCCCTTGTTCAGCTTTTTTCCTGACTATGACCAGTAGCAGTTTGTAATCAATCCCTCCTTAAATGATAATAAATATCTATAACCCATTTTTGGGGAATGTGGACGTAGTTTCTAGACTACTTCCTGTTGGTTGGGGCTTCTGGTAATTTTTGGGGGACCCTGATAAAATTTAGGGTTATGGTTGAGTCTTGTCTGGAATATTCTCCATCCTGCATATGTGTGTGTGTGTGTGTGTGTGTGTGTGTGTGTGTGTGTTTAATTTACTTAGTATAAAGGTAGTAAATTGTTAATGTGTTGAAATTTACTCTATGATCTATTATGTATGTTTTCCCTTGTTTCTCTTATGTTTGAGTATGTGGTACATGTGAATGTGTGTGTGTTAATATGTGTGAGGGAGTGGGTGCACTGTGTGTGTATATATGTAGGATTTAGAGGTTGATGTCAGGTGTCTTCCTCCATCAGTCTCCACTTTATTTACAGCACTCCTCTGTCAGATCCTATGCCTCCCAAATACTGTGATTATAGGTGGTTTCTGTACCTTCCCAGCTTTGGCATGAACTCTGGTCTTCACACTTCACACAAGTGCTCCATACACTAAACATCCCCCAAACCCTATTCATATTTTTTAAATTGAGGTATAACTTGCATCTAGAACTTAAAAGTGTTGTGATTGTAATTTTGATAAATGCACCTACCTATATATTCTACATTCCTGTCAAAGCAGAGGACATTTTCATCACCCTTGAACATTCCTGTGCCAGTTGTTTCTCAATCATTGTGAAGCCTAAGGCAGTAATTGTGCTGATTCCTGTCACCATAGTTTAGTTTGCCCTTGTCTATCTGAATGGAATCCTGTTGTCTGCTCTTGTATCTGCATTTCTCACTGTGTGTGTCTGGAGATTCATCCCTATGGTGTGTATAGTCCTCATTTTCTCGGGGGTCTAGGACAAGAACTTCCAGTGTTACTGAGTCACTGAATGACTATCCCTTTGTGATAGCCCGTAGGAGCAGACGCTAGCACAGTTGCACACTCACAGCTGCCTCATGCTGGGATTCCAGATGCTTCACCTCTTCACACTTGCTGGTGTAGGTACTTGAAGTTTAGGCCATCCTCGTGTCTTCAGTGGCCCGCGTGGTAGCTTTAATTTGCATTTACCAGTGACCATGGTGTTGAGTATGTTATACAATTATTGCCACTGAAATATTTTTTGTTGTGATGTGTCTCTCCAAATTTAGTCTGTGTTTAAAATTGTTTACTTTTATTACTTAGGGTACTATTACTGAAGATGTTCATATTACTGAGTTTTGAGAATTCTTTAAATATTCCAAGTAAAATCCCATTATAGACATGGATCAAAAATATTTCTCCCACAGACTCTTCATTTGCCTATTTATGTTTTAAGATATCATTTTGTAACTCTGTTTTTTGAAAATTAAGTTTCACATTTTGACAAAGTTGATCTTTGTGTTAATGTTTTCAGTTGTCCTACGGTTATTTTTAATCAAGGGTCATAAAGATGCTTTCTCATAATTTTTCTAGATTTTTAATTTTTACATTTATGATGTGTGTATAGGTGTATGTGTGTTTGTGTGTGTGCATGTGTTCATGTGTGCACATGTGTGCTAGAGTACATGTGTGCACAAGTGCACACTCTTGTGGAAGCTAGAGGACAATTTTGGGTGGTCTTCCTTATGCCACCCACATTGTTTTTTTTTAGGCAAAGTATCTTACTGGCCTGTAGCTAAACAAGGATCTTCCTGCATCTAACTCCCCAGTGTCCCCACCAGTATTGAGACTGTCTACTTGTGCCACAATGCCTAGTCCATTCCCCTATCCATGGGTGCTAGGGATCAAAGGCAGGGAGGGACTTTCCAGCCTCCTCAGCCCGTAGTCCATACTGGACTTTCTTTTCATTATGTGTCATGATGTTGGGACTGAGGGTCATTTTTGTCTTAATTATAATCTAGCTATTTAAGAACCATTTGCCAAGAAAAACAACGACCAGTATCTTCTTATGTTGCCCTGGCCATCTGCTCCAAGACCTGTAAACCTATAAAATCGATCTCTTTTCTGCTTCCATGATTTGTTTGTATTTCCTTAGAGTCTTAAGAATGTAAAGCTTAAAATCAGAGATTATAAGTCTTTCAATTTTATTTCTTTTTATGATCGTTTTGGCAATTCTAGGTCCCTTACAGGTATGTATAATTTATGTATAATTAAATTATAATTTTAATATAATTTATCTTACCTATTAAAAGGCCTCTGGGATTTGATTAAAACTGCATTGAATTTGTAAGCCATTCTGAGGAAAATTTAATGTCTTACCTAACATTATGCCTTCTAGTCCATTAGTATGATATATGTGTGTGTGTGTTAATTTAATGCATGTATTTTTATATACACAAGTATGTGAAATATATAAATATATACATATATACCTTTTATTATGTTTATTTTCTCTAAACAATGCTTTGTATAACTTTGTGTTTTATTTGGAATAAACTTTGAAATTTTATTTCATATTTATATATGTACCATTAATATATGTAGACACATTGATTGTTGTATACTGGTAGTTGTTTTTATAGTCATAAAATCAGATAATTTTATAAAGTGCTTTTTCTGCGGCTATTGAAATTTATGTTTTTCTGGTAGTTACCTGTATAATGAACTACATTTTTATATTCACTTACATTCACTCCTGTTTTGCTGTGTTTCTACCATCATACTTTGTGTTTTCTGTTTTGTCCTTTTTGTTCTTATTTCCTGGCTTTGAGCCACTGAAGCTATTGTTCTTCAGTATGCTATTTTGTTTCATATGTGGGGCTGCTTCTAAATACGTGGTTTTGAGCCTTTTTAAAAATTAGATACTTTTTAGAGTTCATTATTTTTTCTCCGCTGCTTTTATATTATACTTTAAAGATTATGTTTAGTAAACCTAAATAATTAAAATTAGTAAGTTAGATCTAGCAAAATTAAAATTAGTAGTGTATTTGAACCACATGTAATTTTCAGTTTATAGAAGATATATTAAAATAGTAAAATAAAAATTAATATATCTTTTGAGATATAGCGTATCTGTAATGTGATAGAAACATGCAGTCATTACAGATAACCATTAATGAGGTAGTTTTCCTTCTCCGGGAACAAACCTTTAAAATCTAATAGTGTATTTTAGGCTTTCGGTTCAGCAAGTACTAAGCCAACCTAAAGGATCTCAAATTGGTACTGTAAACTTAAGAGGCATTTTCATCATATGTGCCACATAGGACCTGGTTACTGGGACTCATCTCAGCATCATGAGAGAGAAGAGCTGGTGACCAAGTCCAGTTCCAAAGCTTATGTTTAGAAAATTACTTAGAAGTCAGAGTAATGTTGGAGAAAAGATCTTCTAAATGTGTTATTACTGTACAGATATTTTCTATTATAATACATGTGTGTGTTTCCTACATTTAAAAAAAAAGCTTTTTCAAAAATATTTCCAATACTGTCTTTCAGACAAACTTGGTCCTACAGTGTTTGCGCCTG
The DNA here is from genome assembly GCF_982192425.1 of Myodes glareolus. Lineage (NCBI taxonomy): Eukaryota > Metazoa > Chordata > Mammalia > Rodentia > Cricetidae > Myodes > Myodes glareolus. Next base: position 106,390,662 of record NC_142031.1, on the reverse strand, counting down.
TGAAAATGGATCTTGTTGGAAATATCAAGGTGAATATACTGACTTGTCTATGTAGAGTCTATAAAGGAATGGTTTTCACTCCTTTTGTGTTTGACAAGAGTAAATCAGAGTGGGGAAAATCATTCACACTGGGAAATTTCAGGAGCAGAATGACTGATATAGCCATGATGCGTGATGATAGAAGCAAGCCTTTGGTAGGCTGACCTCTTTAAAAGTCAGAGCTGGATCAGTGAAGAGTCACTCATATCGGCAATGATTGCATGCACTTTGGAGTTAAACAATAACAAGGAACATTTCTCCACAAATGTCACTGGCAATAGCTATCATTTGTCTGGGGCTACTCAAAAGGCCAGCTTTCTGATATATCTGTGGAGCCGTCAACAACAGGAAGTCTGAGCCTCCTTCCCAGAAAATCCAGAGTTGTTTGTATTACATCTAACATCCCAGTACTTTCATGGCAAAGGCAGGAGGATCTCTGAGAGTTCAAGGGTAACCTGTCTACAGAGTGAGTTTCAGGACAGCCAGGGCTATGTAGAGAGTCCCTGTCTCAAAAATAAATTAGAATATGGTTCCCACCACCAGGTATGCTATGTTGAAGAAGTTGGAAGGTATCTGTGGATACCTTTCCAGCATGTTTGGAGAGGTGGTGAGGTATATGGAGTCACTCACACAAGTGAATGTTCAGAGATGGACAAAGGTCCCTCAAGAATGTTGCTTAAAACCTGTGACTGTTGATGTTAGTTAAAGCCTCATAGAATTTTTGGAATGTTTAAAACACTTACCCTGAAAACATAAGGAGGATAGTAAAGTCTCACTTTGGCTTCTTAGACTCTTCTTGCTTCTAAATTTGAATATTGCACTGATACAACTGGTAATATTACAGTTTTCATCTTAGGCAGTTGTCCTGTTTCTTGTTTTTGTTTTCCAGAAGGTGAATCAGAAGTACATAACCAACAAGGAAGAGTTTACTACCCTCCAGAAGATAGTGCTGCATGAGGTGGAGGCGGATGTAGCTCAGGTTAGGAACTCAGCGACCGAAGCCCTCTTGTGGCTGAAGAGGTGAGGCAGTCAAGTGGAGCAAATACATGCTCAGTCCAGCTCAGCTGAGATGTTACCAGCTCACTGTTGCCTTGAAATAAAGGATCTACCAAATGTTAGACTTTCTAGAAAGTCTGATCAGCTTCATAGAGATAGCTATGAGTCGTGGAAGTATTTGTAAGATCAGAATTCTAGAAAAGCCAGTGAGTTTCTCTTTAAGTGAGTGTTTTTCCGCTTGAATGGCAATGTCTGGGGAAACACTGAACTCAGAACCAGTTTCTGAACCCCTGAATTTGGTGTGGGGTTCTAGAATTTTCACTTTTAATGAATTCTAGATGATGCTAAAGTCACAACCATAGCACTATAATTTGAAAGCACTGCATTAGGAATATCAGAGGGGGTGAGGGGAGTGTCCAGAGCTTTCTAATAGGAAGCCAGTCAGAAGGGCCTCTGTCCATCATGTCTGCTCCCTGCCTTGCCTATGACACTTATATAAATGCTAGCATCTGCCATCTGAACTTTGAAAATAATATTCTTCTCTCTTCCATTTTAGAGGTCTCAAATTTTTAAAGGGCTTTTTGACAGAAGTGAAGAATGGGGAAAAAGATATCCAGACAGCACTGAGTAAGTGTGTTTCGTCATATTTTTATTGTCTGCATTTAGACTTGAGATGGAGACCCTGGAGGTGGGGACAGAGCATAGGGGACATCTCTGCTTCCATGGGTTTGGTTTTCTTTCCTTTTTTTATTTCATTTTTATTCATTTCTTCTTACATGCTTTCTTTAAATGGGATCTGTGAGGATGTGATTTAGTGGTAGAGCATTTACCTAGCATGTATGAGACCCTGGGTTCGAACCCTCTGTCATAAGAACAGAATAAAGGGAGGGAAAGAAAGTACCTATGCAGTGACTAGGTCATCTAGGTCTGGCTTATTAAAAGTCAGTTTATTGTCCTAATTTATCATGAGGTTAGCTTTTATAAATGAGTTTGCAGGTATCGGTATTTGAAGAGAAGCCTATTTTAGAGTGCATGAAAGTAGGCGGGAGGGGGAATCCGGAGGAGCTGCTTGTGGAGTGAGACTAGGGGCCAGCTGTCATCCTGTACTCCTCCACATGCCCATTTTGTAGTGATAGAGCCAAGACGGCAAGAAAGGCCTTTGTGAGAGGAGATTGACCTGTATTTCCATCACAGTGTGGTAACTATAGCATTCATGTGCTTCTTAGTATGTAAATACTGGTAGATGGGTTGTGGGTTGGTGCATCTATTAGAATAGTTTTGACAAACTAGACTTCATAGCAGCTTCACAATGCACTGATTATAACATGGCTGAATCTTCACTCTAGGCCTGTGGAAATCATGTTGCATGAGTCTTTTTGTTTGTGTACTTGCTCTGGTGTTATTGTCACTGTGTAGCCCAGGATGGCCTCCAACACATGATCCCATGCCTCGGTCTCTTGGGTGCTGGAATGATAGGCATGTGTCAACACACCAGGCCTTCATAAGTCTTGGGGTATGTGGAGGGAGTGAAATTCTTGTTATTCTAAAGCCTGGATAATTAATTATGTGTTGAGACACAAAGTCAGGTATTGGTGCGAGAATTATCTGTATTTTGTCAATCATGTGTTTTAATAAAACGCTGATTGGCCATCTGTTCCTACTGGAGATTTCTCAGGTGGTCTTCCTTGATCAAGCTGGATTTTTTTTTAATCTCAGAATGAATCCACAGCCTCTCATTTCCTATGGAAACAAAAGCAAAATCTCTTCTCCAAAGTAACATACCTTTTGACTTCAATTTTGAAGTCAAGGTATTTTTAAAATACCTATCTTGGATTAATTTAGCATCATTTATAAGTAAATATCTTTTAGGAGCTGTTGCTCCTTCTTCAGCATTCAAACAATTCAAAGAGAGCATAATAGCATACAGTATCAAGATTCTCTGTGTATTTTCCATCTTTATGAGGCTTTATTTTAACCTTTATTTCTTTTATTTTTACTTTTACTTTTTGAGACAAGTTGTCTGTATACCTTTGTCCTGGAATAACTCTGTAGGCCAGGCTGTCCTTGAACTCACAGAGATCCATCTGTCTCTGCCTACCCAGTGCTAGGATTAAAGGTGTCTGCTACCACACCTTGAACTAACAGAGATCTGTCAATGGCTGTGGTAACTAACTCCACGTAAAACCTAAGAGGGCTTTAAAAGGAATTCTAGACACAAATATAGAGGTTAACACAGCTTTTTGCTGTTTGCTAGGACGTACCATAGAGAGATTTCCTGTTTCAGCAATAGCAGCAGAAAAAAAAGCCGTGTCATTTTAAAACGCAGCTTCCTGGGTTGTGCCGCCAGTGCAAACTCTGGCTTTAAAGCATTTCAGTGGCTTATATGGGACTGGATGTCTGTATGCCCACTTGGGATCTGGGCGGGAACGCAGCCCGCTGCCCCTTCTACAAGGTATTATGTGGTCATTGTTATAAACAGAAAATTTAGTTAATTCTGTGCCTTTGGGGAGAGTTTGAATATTCTTTGTGGTACTTTTTTCAATTTCCTAGAGGGTGTCTTCCCTCTTGGCATGAGTTCTGAGAGACCCTGCCCCATTGAAATTTGCCCCGTCTGTCCTGGCTAGAAACTGCTGGCGTGCCATGTGACAGTTATGCTGACGCTTCTGTAGTACTTTAAAATAGGCACAGCTTAACTACATCAGTTCCGTTTCACTCAGTAGAGCGCTGACATTGTGAGAGATGAAAATACCCACTACAGACCCCAGAGTCATCACATCACACATGACACTGCTAACCCGCAAGAGAATGGGGCGCTTATCCCAACTCAGAAGGAGAAAGGTTGTTTATCTCAGATGCCAAACCAGAAATTCCTCTTCAGACCAGCTTCTTAGCATGGAAAGTTCTTACTGAAAGGGTGACTTCCCTGTAGGAAGGGCCAGAGAAGATGCTCTGTGCCTTGCAGATCACACCGTGAGCCAGGGCAGTGCTGATGGGGCTCTTTGCTGCAGCCTGGAGAAAGGATCCTGATGCTCACATGGCTGTGCTCGTTAGCAGGAGGGCTTTGACCTTGAGGTTCAGCTCTCCCCTGCTTTTCTGCATTTGTTTTTCTAGTCAGAACTTCTGTCTGTCTGTCTGTCTGTCTGTCTGTCTGTTTGTAGGTAGGATCTCGTGTGGCCCAGGGTGGCCTCCAACTCAGTGTGCTTCTGAGGCTACTCTTGGAATTTGGGTCCCCTCTGCCTCCAGCTCCCAAGTGATGGGCTTATAGGCCTGTGTCAGCACTCTTGGTTCTTGCAGTGCTGGGGCTGGGGACTCAAACCCAGGACTTCACACACACCAGGCACGCACTCTTCTCACAAGCTAACCATTCCCTATCACTCTGGCTGGTACATTCACTTGAGCAGCAGACTGGCCCCAGAAAATGTTGACTCTATGAAGAGAAACTTTGAATGCCGATGTTGCTATGTAACTGAAGATTATCGTAGCCTGGCCTCCCCACTCTCCCTTCAGTCCTGTTATTGGAAAAGAAAGGAAACTGTGAATTCGAAATTTCATTCTGACATTCAGGCTTATTTCAAAGGTCTTAAATGGTGTCTTTGTAATAACCCTAGTGTCTGCTACCATTCAGTGTGAGGAGATAAAGTACCCTAGCACTTTGCCCCTCACACATGGCTGCAAACAACCTACAACAGACATGATTTAATTCTTACTTCTTTGACCATTTCATACCTACATGTGTATTTCTTTCATGTTGTTTCATACCTATAGTATTTTGTCATTTCTGTCCATACTTCTCTCATCCTCTTCCACTCCTGCTGAACTCCTTCTCCATAAATACTCCTTACACTTGAATTCCCCTTTAAAGTATAAAAGCCAGTATTCAGCCGGAGGGCCTTAGGAAAGCCAGTCACAGACCCAGACTCTATGAGCTCTAGTCTGTCAGTGCATGCTAAGGTTCTTAGGCACCCCAGGTAGGCTTGTTCACCATTGGCTATTGACTGAGGTTTCTCTGTCCTGCCCGGTCCTACAGCCGTTAAGTCCCAAAGAATCAGACAGAGATCTACATTAGTTATAAACTGATTGGCCCATTAGCTCAGGCTTCTTATTAACTAATTCTTATATCTTACATTAGCCTATAATTCTTTTCTGAGGTAGCCATGTGGCTTGGTATCTTTTTTGTGAAACAGTCATATCTTGCTTCCTCTTCCCAGAATTCTGTTCTCGTCACCCCACCTCTACTTCCTGCCTGCTTGTCCCACCTATACTTCCTTCCTGCCTACTGGCCAATCAGTGTTTTATTAAAATACAATTGACAGGGTACAAACCATTGTCCCACAGCAAATGGCAAACATGGTCTTAAGAAAACCACTTACATTAAGTTGTTCAGACCTTAGAGGCTCCTTGATGTAGATTTCTTCTGGGACAATGGCTTTGCTTGTCTTATTTAAAATTATAGCCTCTGTAAGTGGAGCTGCTAACTTGTCTGACTTGGAATTAAGGTGACTAAGTAGGTAAAAGAGTGTATTACAGGGTCCACTGAGATGGTTCCCAAGTAAAGCACTTGCCATCACGTCCAGTGGCCTGGCCTTGATCCCTGGGACCCACATGGTAGAGCTCCCACAGTTGTCCTCTAACCCTCACATGCACTGTTATATATACAGACGCCTACAGGTAGATCATAAGACATTTAAACACTGTACAGTTTATATGCTACCTGTAAGCAAATTATTTTGCTTCTTTAAATTCTAAAACTTTATTTTAATTTAGCTACTACTAAATAGTGCCCAACTATAGCTATAACAGTAACTGTTTGGTTTTTCTTTGGTTTGTTTTCTGGTAGTACTAGGGGTCCAAACCAGGACCTCACACATGCTGAGAGGGCGCTCTTACACTAAGCTCTTATACGAATACCAACACCCAGAGGAAAGCCTGAGGCTTTATTTTGCCCCATTTGCTCTTGAGCTTGGAGTTGATTGGAGTGAAACAATTGGGGTGGTCTCATTCAGCAGTGGCTTTGTGTTGTTAGTGTCCCCTGACACTCAGGATCATCTCAGGAAGATCAGATCACAGGTGATAGGGTCAATGGTTTGCCCTATGATGGAGCCATTTGTAGATACCACAATCAAAAGGTTTTGAAAACCAGTCTTGGCAGTGGAAGTGCAGAAGCAGCTCTGGCATCCCAAGCATCATTGTTCTAAACGTTACTTGCTCTACCCTGTATCTCAGCAGGAAGGCAAATTCACACACCATACCTCGTAACAGCTTCGTAAATGTAAACCAAGATCTGGGCCAAAACAGTAAGAAAAGTTTATAGGATGCTAGGTCATGTATTTAATGTTAAAGGCTATCCTAGACAAGCAGAACTAAGTGTGAATGGAGGGCAAATATTTAATTTTGAATCAAAACCTGACTAATTATTCTGAAAGCATGAAGGGGCAGGAGTTCACAACAGACTTTAAACTGGCAGGGTTGCCTTATGACAGTATCCCAAGTTAACATGGGGCATGTCTGGGAGCTTGTTCAGTATCTGCCCTTGGTTACTGAATTGATGCTTCCTCATGTGGTTTTCCTCACTAGAGCTTCACAAGATTTCATGGAGTTCTTTCTTAGTTTAATTTTGGTTTCTTGAGATAGGGTCTCTCTATGTAGCCCTGGCTGTCCTGGAGCTCAGTGTGTAGAACAGATTGGCCTCAAACTCAAAGAGCTCCACCTGCCTCTACCTCTTAAGTGCTGGGATTAGAAGTGTATACCACCATGCCAGGTTCGTTTATGTCTTCTAGAGGCCAAAAAATCCTGCCAGATCACAGAGCATGCCTCATGATAATGAGAATTTCAGTAAAGATTAATGCTTCTCATTACTTAGCCTTCTCTGTGTAACCAAACTCAATCAGGTTAGACTTTATCTTATTTCAGTACAACTTCACATGACAGTTACTTGCAGCCCTAGTAGTCAGCTAAGAACTTTTGACTTTTTTATGCATTTTTAGTTTGTCTAAATATTTTTAATTTCATCTTAGTCTTCCTAGGCTTTCGTTAGGAGCCATCCCAAGTTGTATCTTCTCTCTTCTCCACCATAGCAGGTGGAGCACTCACCATCAAGGTCAGGGTGCAGGCATAAGGAGCAGCCACTCCCTCTGATTGGGCCCTGTGGGAAACACAGGTGGCATGTGGTGCACATGTTCCCTTGTCCTTAGGCTGCTGCCCATGTTTTTAGATTTTCTCTACTTTCTGCCCTTTAGAAGAAGGGCATGGAGAAGGGTGTCCAGCGGGTTTGCAATGGTTGACTTAGATGGCACAGTGCAGGAAATGTGAGCCCCCCGAGGTTGGCAGAGCACTGACACCAGAGCAGTTTACCCAGCCAGGGGCTTTGTAGCTGAGGCTTGAGACCAGAGCAGCACTGTTTGCTATATACTGTAAGGAAGTGAGTCTCATCCTGTCAGTTCCCTCCACAGTTGTAATTAAGATGAGGGTGAGTTCTATATAAAAATAATTCTCTGTGTAGGGACATTTTCTATAAAAAGGAGAATTTCTCTGGAATGTTGTGTGTTAGTTAAATCTACCAGTTTCTTTAGCCCCACATGTTTGTGGATGTGAGTTTTCACAGGTGAGGGTACACACCATGTTGCTGTGTTCTTTCTCTTCTCCATTAGATACTGTACAACCAGGGAGGGAATATGTTCATGTTTTCAGAACTGCCACTGAGTCCTAGGTAACTCAGAATCCATGACCTAGTGAATAAAGATCTTTGCTGTTTGATCTCAGCCTCTCCCCTGTCCCAATGAACTGCTCCTGATTGCACAGCTTGGCCCAGTTCCATGAGTCCTTCTCATCTGTAGCCTCATCTTCCCTTCTGTATACCCTCTCCAGCCTTCAGGATCCCAGAAAACCCTGGCTGCTGCACCGAGGCTGTGTTAGTGTCTGTTCCCTTGGCACTATAGTACAGTTTGTCATATAAACATATTTATAGGATAATGGTGTGCTAACAGTCCAGCTTCTTCTGGATCCAGTAAGTTCTAAGGGCAGAGGATTGACTAAGGTTAGCTCATCTGAAAATCCACTGCTTTCCACAGTGTGTGGAATGTAGTAGATCAACTCTGAACTTTTGTTAAGTGAAACAGCTTTCACTATAGATGTTCAGAGCTAGAATTAAATGTGTGCACCACCACTGCCTGGCTTAGAGCAGATTTTCATAATGGCATTTAATACACTGGCTGGATTAGGGTCACAGGAAAGCAAGGAGTCTTACTACCTTCCCCCAGTAATTACTGGTCCAAGTAGCTCCTTAGAGAGCTGAGAGGGTTAGACGTATGACTGTCGTACTGGTTTTCCTCAGGGCTATGTCTGACACTGCCTGCCTGTGCTGTACTCGCTGTACTGTGTGAGTCAGCAGTGCTCTTCCCGTGACGTCATCACCAAAGCCCTGGGTACCATCTAAACTTCCCACATGCCGGCCCAGAGTCAGCTAAGTGTCAGACTTCCATGGAGGATATGTGCCTTTAATCAGGTCCTGGCCTGCTCATACTATGTACCTAAGGGGAAAAAAATAAATTTAATCTTGGACTCTCCTTTCAACTGTATCTAAGAATTTCTCCATATTTGCATTTAATTTTTCCCTTCTACATGAGCTGCCACACTAATGCTGACATCTCATTCCATTCCAAACTCTAGATAGCCAGGGGACTCCGTTGTATTTATAATCTGAGTCTTATGTATAAAGTATGTTACAACATATATTGAGGCATTCTTTTATAGAAATATATTTGTACAAATTCCGATTATGCAAAATGGAAATGCTAATACACACTGAAGTTTTTAGTAAAGCCTTATCCAAAATATTGGACTAGAAGTTGTCTAAAATTCCATAATTTTAAAGCTGTGGTAGGCTATCGCCCTTCTAAGCTGCAGGCACGTGGCCGTGCTGTACTTAGCAGCTGAGCGCAGTGTCCTGTGCTCTGTACTGCTTTCCCCACATAGGAACTCATGCTTGTGGTTCTAGGATCTGTTTTCTGTACATCTGCCCTGGCCAAAGCCGAGCATGACTGTACAGCCTGTCACAGTATCACCTAAGCCTTCACTGAGTGGTCCAGTGCCCGCAGTAACCCTGAGTAGCACAGGAAAGTAGATAGCTGTGGTGCGCTGTGCAAATAACCCAAGAATGCCATGTGCTCCTGGAGACGATGTGTAGACACGGATGGAACATAGCAAGACAGGTGCATGGTGGGCTTCAGATTGTTTTCTGAGGATGTATCTATCTTGTGAAAATGATGGAAAATCGGTTTTGAATTTTCTTTCTTTTTTTTCTGTTACTTTTTTTGGCTTTTTAAGACAGTGTTTCTCTGTGTAACAGCCCTAGCTGTCCTGGAACTTGCTCTGTAGACCAGACTGACCTCAAATTCACAGAGATTCACCTGCCTCTGCCTCATGTGAATTTTCTATATATTAAGTTACCCAATATTTCAGAAAATGTATCCCTTGCATAAAGTACCATCCTTCACTCTTAGAAGTTTTTAAATTAAAATTATTATATACCAGTTTTAAAATCTCACTTTAAGATACCTTGGGACCAGAATAATAGGTAGTCAGTTATCTTTAGCATGTGGCATGTGGCTAGCTTTATTAACAGCTCTCTGCACGTGCTTTATGACCAGCTTCAGGCCATCCTGTTCAGACATTTTGTTTTGCTTTGTTTTGTTTCGAGATAGTCTCTCTCTGTTGCTTAGACTGACCTCAAAGGTTCTGCCTTGAAGGACTCTCCTGCCTTAGCCCGCAGAGTGGCTGGAGCTGTAGGTACAGACAGTGCGCATGGCTTTCCATAACATTTCGGAGGTTGTGAGCCTTTATATTGTATATTCAAGGCTGTAGGGTATTAAGACAAATGTTTGTTATCTCAGGAGCAAACATTAGGTCAAGAACTTAAAGATTGGGGCTGGAGAGATGGCTCAGAGGTTAAGAGCATTGCCTGCTCTTCCAAAGGTCCTGAGTTCAATTCCCAGCAACCACATGGTGGCTCACAGCCATCTGTAATGAGGTCTGGTGCCCTCTTCTGGCCTGCAGACAGAATATTGTATACATAATAAATAAATACTAAAAAAAAGAACTTAAAGATTATTTCACTGCGGGAGAGACATTGATTAGAGAAGGTACATAAGCCTGACCCAGGCTTAGGCTACATTTCAAAGAACTGTGTTTTAAGTTAATTACATTCTAACTGTATTTAGTCATAATTTTCTCTACCTTTTCTCTCTACGTATTGCTTTCTATATGAGCATTTTCCCACTATGATAATAAACTGAAGTTCAGATACAGTAGCCCCAATATAGGTGAAAATACCTGGTTTTCTTAATGCAAGAAAAGAAGAGGGGTAAGAAGGGAAAGTGGCAGTCTGGGTGTGCTCCTTTGTAACGCTGGGGGTTCAAAGCCTTGGAATTAGATTCTTTTTTTTTAATTTATTTATTAGAAATTTCCACCTCCTCCCATTTCCCTCCTACTTCCCGCTCCCCCCCCCTCTCAAATCCTAAGAGAAGTCAGGGTTCCCTGCCCTGTGGGAAGTCCAAGGTCCTCTCTCCTCCATCCAGGTCTAGGAAGGTGAGCATCCAAACAGACTAGGATCCCACAAAGCCAGTCCATGCAATAGAATCAAAACCCAGTGCCATTGTCCTTGGCTTCTCAGTCAGCCCTCATTGTCAGCCACATTCAGAGAGTCCGATTTGATTACATGCTCGTTCAGTCCCAGTCCAGCTGGCCTTGGTGAGCTCCCATTAGATCAGTCCCACCGTCTCCATGGGTGGACGCACCCCTCGCAGTCCTGACTTCTTGCTCATGTTCTCCCTCCTTCTGCTCTTCATTTAGACCTTGGGAGCTCAGTCCAGTGCTCCAGTGTGGGTCTCTGTCTCTATCTCCATCCATCACCAGATGAAGGTTCTGTGGTGATATACAAGATATTCATCAGTGTGGCTATGGGATAAGGACAGTTCAGGCACTCTCTCCTCTGCTGCCCAAGGAACAAGCTAGGGACATCTCCTTGGACACCTGGGAACCCCTCTAGAGTCAAGTCTCTTGCCAACCCTAAAATGGCTCCCTTAATTAAGATATCTACTTCCCTGCTCCCATATCCACCCTTCCTCCATCTCAACCATCCCATTCCCCCAGCTCTCCCCAATCCTCCCCTTTGGAATTAGATTCTAATCCAGTAGTAAGCATGCATTAAACAGTGCGCTGTGCAGATCACACCAGTGTCTTAGCATTCGCACCTCACAAAAAATCTCTTTCTTTTCAAGATAACGCATACGGCAAAACACTACGGCAGCACCATGGCTGGGTAGTTCGCGGGGTTTTTGCGGTAAGTCATTCCTGTCCTCTAAAGTTTGCGTCATCAGGAAGGTGTGTTTTGTTTGTGTGTTATTTCTGTTTGCTTTAGTTTTGGAAAGAAGACAAAAATTGCCAGCTCATTTATGCTTGTAGGCCTTTGGAATGTGGACTGTCAGCCATAGAGAACATCAGCACTCCCACGGAATAGCAGATTCGTGAGCGAGTGAGTGAGTGAGTGAGCGAGAGAGAGAGAGCTTCAGTGACACCCGTGCTCTGCAGTCTGTCTTCTCAGAGGGAGTGAGAAGCTGGGCAGCCATGAAGGGAGAGCTGGGTGTAGGCTGTGATTTCCAATACCACTAAGGAGAGATTAGGTCCAGCTATGAGTTCCAGCTAACGGCTCCCTTTGCTGCCCATTCTGTCAGCCCTATTCATTCTCAACTCTTGGTTCATTTTGCTGTTGCTGTTTTTATCTGTGTCAAATATTAACTGTGGGTACACCAGGCAGGGCTGGTCATCCCTTCTTAAACAGTCATTATCACAGTGAAGACACTAGATACTTGTATGCATGTTCACCTGCTACCGGCCATTTCTTCTTCCTGGCATTTTGTTTTACCTTCCTAACTTTTTAAAAATATATTTTGATTTAATCTTTTAAATACTGATCTAGTTTATATATTTCTTTCAATATATAGTTCTATTTATAAGTATATACCCACATGTTTATGGAATGTATATAATTAATTATATAAATTCATATTTTTTACATTTTGCTACAGTATAATTCTGTTGTATTTATCCATACTTAATAGATTCTATGGTGACTTTTGTTGTTGTTTGTGGTGCTGAGAATCAAGCCCTCAGCCTCATGTTCTAAACAGGCTCTATTGCACCAGCCCCTATTAGGACCATTTTGATATCATGACAGTCTAAGGATAAATCCTACTTTTAGTGACTACATAATACATCCCATAATATGTGAGTTTGTTCATAGCAGCAGCACAAAATCTCTTCACATACATTATTGTACTAAAATTCTTATTTTCTTAAAGTAGATTGCTGAAAGAATTGCCTATCAAATACCAAGCATTGCATCGACAGCTCACAGTTTAGAGCACCTGCCATGCACTAACCGCTGTTTTCCATGTTAGGGACACAAAGCTAGTACTCTCCTAACACGGAGATGACTTCCTTTCCCTGCTGTAGTCAGAGACCTGACACAGATGGAGATAGCCCATCTACTGTTGTTTGATGTTGCTGGTATTTAAGCGATGCCTGATTTCAAGCATATTGTCACAAAGCACTCGCTGTAGATGGGTCAAGTCTGAGCTTCACTGGCCTTATAGACTCATAGTTACTCCTCAGGTCGTCCACACTTTGAAAGGCTTATTGCATTTTCGAGTGTGCCAACTGGCCGATCTCAGTGGCTCAGAGAACACAACTTTCCATCCCTGGAATCTGACTAATTTGCCAACCAAGTAGTGAACCTTAATCCTCAAACGCGTCAAGTCTGAACAGACGTCAGCTTGCTGATACCCAACTGTAACTTGACCGTCCTGTTTCCTCTTCAGCCAGACTGGGAGGTGAGCTTAGCACTGGCCCTGCCTCTTTTTTCCTAGAGCGCGGGTGTGACTGGGTACAGACTTAGACTAACAGTTGCTTCCTTAGTGATTTTGAAGCCTCAGCTGTTGTCTCCAGCTTCCACTATCACTGCTAGAAAATTCAATGTAGCTCCCACCCTGGTCTATATCAGCTATGTTTGCCATCAAGATAAGGAGAAGTATGTGCACTTTTCCTTTTCTTTATACTCTAAAATTTCATGATAAGCTCTTCTTTGTTTTTCATCATTTAAATTACAGGGCCTGCCCTTCAGTACTAGAAGATTTTCTACATTGTATTTTGAATAACTACCTAATTTTCCTTTTTCTGTCTCTTGCCTTTATACTTACACTGTCTTCTGAATGTTAATTATGTGCCAGGCTTTGGTAAAACATTTTCATATGATCTTAATCTTGAAAATAAGAAAAGGAAAGTTCAGCTACCTTCTATAGTTGAGGAAAGTAAGGTTCTAGGAAGTTAAACACTTTGATCAATTCTTCAAATGAGTATGTGAAAAATCTGAAATTCATTGATACAAGCCACTCTTGCTTCACAAGTGGGTTGAAGGGACTCTCAAAGGCTTTCAAAATATATGGGGAACCATTATAGATCCTCTGCTGTCTCAGGAGAGCCAAACCTAGTGAAATTCAGAAAAGGGCTTTGGCCAGCTGGGAATAGCCGGACTAGCCAGACGGCAAGGAGAGGTGGGACGCGAACCTGGGAAGTCATCCACTGAGAAGAGACGTGGTGTGGTTGAGAAGCAGCACAGAGTGAGCCTAGGTGTCAGACCTGGTCCTGAGTATCTGAGACTTACACTAGAAACTTCATGGTTCTAATAAATTATGATTACAATATCAATACCAAAGCAAACATTATCTCTGCATTAGTTACTTGTCGCTACAACAAAATTCCTGACAGAACCAGTAAAGAAGGAGAGCAAATTTCAGCTCACAATCTGAGGATGCCATTGTGTCAGAGAGGCCATGACGGCAGTAGCTCAAGCAGCTGGTCACATGACTTCCATAGTCAGGAAGCAGAGAGGTGAATTCTGCTGTGTTCCCTTTTCATCTAGACTGAGGCCCCAGTCCATGGAATAGTGCCTTTTACGGTGAAAGTGAGTCTCTCCAGCCTTAACTGGCCCCACTTTGAAACTTACCCATAGATGTGCTCACAAGATTGTCCCCTTAGTGATTCCGTATACTGTCCTGTTGACGTTGTTGTCATCATGAGTCTACCCTCTTTACCATTGCCCATGCCATTCCATCACACAAAATGCATTCAGTCCAACTTCAGAAGTTATCATTTTATTGTCTTTAACAATTCCAAAATTGCTCAAAAGTCTCTTATGAGACACAGGCAATCTCTGTAACTTTGAGACTCTGAAAAAAAAAATCAAGTTACATTCTTCCAACATGCATAGTGAAATTACCAGGCACAAGTGAGAAGAAATCACGAAACCAACTTTAAGAGTTTAAGAGAGAGAAACACACATGCGCAGGCCTAAGGAAGTGGTGCAGGCCGGGAAGACAGTAGTTACTTCTTCAGAAGAGGGACGGAAGGAGAGAGCATGGAGTGGGCCTGTCCGGCTTTTAAAGGCTGCCTCATGCTTAGATCACGTGACCATGCAGCACGTACATCCTGTAGGGCTTGAGGGCCTGGGGTGGCTATGTAAATTGTCTGAGCACTTGATGATGGCGCGTGTGTGGCCCTCGAACCCGAAAGTACCAGCGTTTGGGTTGATTAGACATTTTGCCAAAGCGCTGGATGATGGAAACCTAATACATAGGAGGGCACAGAGTAGACATTCCAATTCTAGGAGAGTGAAATTGGGGCATAACATGGGAACATAAGACCAAAACCCAGAGGGGAAAACACCAAATTCTGTAGCTCCAAATGGGGTGTCTAGGGAACACGATGGACTCACTGCTCCTGCAGCTCTGTTACTGTAGCACATGGAGCCTTTCTCTTGAGCCACCTCTAATCCATGTCTCTAGCTTTCCGCAGTGGATATCTCATGGTCCTGGCATCTCCATCATCTTTAATTCTCCATTAAGGCTTGGGCTTCCCATTCACAGCTTTATTCAGTGGACTCCCTGGGCCTTCTTGAAGGGAATCCAACCTTGCCTCATGTAGCTTGGCCTCAGGCATTCTGGAATCTCAGTCAAGCCTGCATGACTTCCTCACTCTTGCGTCTGTCATGGCTGTAAGGCCAGTAACACAAGGACAGTATTCCCAAGTTTTGCTCTCAGCAGCAAGATGTAGCCTGACATCCCAGCATCCAATTGTACGGGCCTATGTGGGTCTTCCAGGATGACCTTGGGAAAACTTCCCTAGGTGGTAGTAGTCAACCAAAGAACCTCTTTGGTGGTATTCTCAATTTGGAGTCTCCTTTCAAATGAATTTATAATTTTTTAATTTTATATTTTTAAACAATCTTTTTTCATTTTATGTACCAGTCCCAGTTCCCACTCCCTCCCCACTTCCCGCTCCCTCCACATTCTCCCCAGCCCATCCCCCATTCAGTCCTCAGAGAGAATAAGTCTTTCCTTGGGGAAATCAACAAAGTCTGGCACATCACTTTGAGGCAGGACCAAGGCACTCCCTCCCCCCCCCCCCCGTATCTAGGCTGAGCAAGGTATCCCTCCATAGAGAATGGGCTTCAAAAAGCCAGCTCATGCCCTAGGGATAAGCCCTGGTTGCACTGCCAATGGCCCCACAGACTGCCTAAGTCACACTCTTGTCACCCATATTTGGAGGGTCTAATTTGGTGCTGTGCAGGTTACGCCCCTGTCAGTCCAGAGTCAGTAAGCTCCCACTGACTCAGGTCAGCTGTTTCTGTGGGTATTCCCATCATGGTCTTGATCTCTTTGCTCATATTATCGCTCCTCCTTCTCTTTGACTGGATTCTGGGAGCTCAGCCCAGTGCCTAGCTGTAAATCTCTGCATCTGCTTCCATCAGTTGCTGGATGAAGGTTCTATGTAATCAATCTGATTTCAGGGGAAGGTCAGTTCAGGCATCCTCTCCACTTTCTTAGGTTCTTAGCTGGGGTCAACCTTGTGGATTCCTGGCAACTTCCCTAGTGCCAGGTGTCTGTGTGTCACCCCCCCCATGTTCTCCTCTCTCTCCCCCTCTCCCTCCCCATGAATTTGTATTTATACAAGATGGAGCTTTTGTTGGGTAGGATTTTCCCTCAGGGTACCTTCCCTGTTGTCTCAGTTTTTTTTTTTTTTTAATGGTGTTAATTTGTACAATTCTAGCTGCTTTCTGGGTACTGGCCTTATCTACAAATTTGAGTTTCTTTTCTATGACAGATACCACATTTCTGCTCCCCTTTGTTCTCTGACTATAGAATCAGACGAGAACATGCTACAGTCTGGATGCTGTCTGTCTTCAGGTTTTTATTACTGTGAACAGACACCATAACCTCAACAACTCTTATAAAGGAAAACACCTGATTGAGGTGGCAGCTTACAGTTTCAGAGGTTTAGTCCATTATCATCATGGCAGGGAGCATGGTGATATGCAGGCAGATGTAGTGCTGGAGAACTCTATATTTTGTTCCAAAGGCAGTCGGAAGTGAACTGAGTGTCACACTGAGTGAAGCTTGAGCAAAGGAGACCACAAAGCCCACCCCCACAGTGTAACAAATTTCCTCCAACAAGGCCACACCTACTCTAACAAAGCTACACTTCCTAATAGTGCCACTCCCTTTGAGGACTATTTTCTTTCAAATCATCATATTCCACTCCATGGCTTGTAGCCATATCATAATGCAAAAATGCATTCAGTCCAACTTTCAAAGTCCCCATAGTCTCATATCACAACTTCAAAATTACTTAAAAGTTTAAAATTCAAAGTCTCTTCTGAGATTCATGCAATCTCTTAATCAGAATCAAAAAGCAGATCACATACTTCCAACATATAATGGCACAGGATACACATTACCATTTCAAAATATAGGGAAGAGGGTATAGTGAGGAAATACTGGACCAAAGCAACACTGAAAACCATTTGGGCAAACACCAAACACTGCATCTTCATGTCTGATGCCAAAATACTCTTCAGATCTCCAAGTCCTGTCAGCTTTGTTGACTGCAACACAACTTCTTTTTCTTGGGCTGGTTCTACTCCCTGTTAGCAGGTGTCCCACTGATCTGTTATCTCCAACTTTCTGGGGTCTCCATGGCAATTCAGGCTTCAGCTTCACAGCTTTATGTAGTGACTTCTCTACCTCCCTTCAGGGCCAGCGCTGACACATGCCTGGCCTCAGCAGGTTTCCTTAGTCTCAGAGGGAAATTCCATAGCCACTTTCTTTTATCCTTAACTCCAGAACCACATAGCTGAAGCTGCCAAATTCTGCTGGGCATGGAACATGGCTTTCTTGTTCTATTACATCTTTTCCAGCTTTCTGTTCTCTATGGTTTTCTTCACTGTCTAAGCTCAACTTGCTCTGTGGACTTGGCTGGCCTTGAACTCATAGATCCACCACCCTTTGCCTCTGGAGTGCTGGAATTAAAGGTATGCAACACCACACCTGAATATAAGATCTTCTCATTTTCTGTTTGTTTTGTTTTTCAAGACAAGGTTTCTCTGCAGCTCTGGCTGACTTGTAACTTGCTTTGTAGACCAGGCTGGCCTTGAACTCACAGAGATCCATTTGCCTCTGCCTCCAGAGTGTTGGGATTATAGGTACGCACCACCACTGCCCAGCTTCTAAACTTTTCTTTAATTCTTTTTTACAAGTTGGAAACTTAGCTGGATGGAATCTTGCCCTGAGGTCACTACTCCCTTTATTCCATTTCTAAATCTGTTTATCTCCTTGATCACAGAACTTAACTCCATTCCACATCCTGGTGTTCCTTTCCTTCTCAAATTTTGCGTTTTCTTGCTCCTTTTAGTTTATAAATCTGTTCAAGAGTGACCAGTAATAACTACCACACAACAGAGTTAATACTGGACTAAAATTTCTTCTGCCAGTGGAATTAATCCAAATCTCTTCACTTTAGCTTCAGGCAGACTCTTTAGACAAGGGCAAAAAGCAGTCATTTTCTTCACTAAAATATCACAAAAATGATCTCTAGGCAATGTACTAAAATTCTTCTCCTCCAAAATCTCAAGCCAGCCCCCAACAGTTCAAATCACTCCTTGCACTATTGACTACCATGCTCCCACTGGTATGGCCTGTTAAGCAGCTCTTAAAATCATTCCACCGCTTTCCTAACCCAAACTTGCAAATTCTAAAGTCCTCCAAACAAAAGCATGGCTAAGCCTATCTCAGCATACTCAGATCCTAGTACCAACTTCTGTCTTAGGGTTTCTATTGCTGTGAAGAGACACCATAAGCACTCTTATAAAGGAAAGCATTTAGCTGAGGTTACATCCTAGAGTTTCAGAGTTTTAGTCCGTTATCATCATGGCAGAGAGTATGGTGGTGTGCAGGCAGACATGGTGCTGGGGAATTCTTCTTCTCAATTCAGAGGCAACAGGAAGTAAACTGAGTGTCGCATTGAATGAAGCTTGAGCAAAGGAGACCTCAAAGCTCATCCCCACAACACATTTCCTCCAACAAGACCACACCTATTTTAACAAACCCGCACCTCCTAATAGTACCACTCCCTTTGGGGGCCATTTTCTTTTAAACCATCAAACTATCCTGAGATTTCCTCTGCCTAAGATATTGCACCATCGTCTTTGAGTTCAGCCTCACTCAGAGTCTCAGTACAGGCAGACTGCAGCCAGATAATCAATTTGCCAGAATATAATGTGACTGGCCTCTAGTCTAGTTCCCAGTAGAGTTCTTATTTCCCTCTGAAACTGCATCACCTGGACCTCCACTGCCCACAGTTCTGTTGGCTTCTTAATCATACAAACACATACTGGAACAGTCTACCAAGCTCTGCTTATAACATCCTAAGGCTTTTCTAGTCTGAAATTCCAAACTCTTCTGCATTGTTTCTTCAAACCAGTTCCAAAGGTCCAAGAAACAGCAGGTCAGTTTCATCAAGTAACAAGCCCACTCCTGGTATTAGTTCTTTTGTATAGTTACTTTTAGCATTGCTGCAACAAAGTATCCAGTAAAAGCAGTTGAAGAAATAGAGTTTATTTTGGTTTAGATTTTGAGTGTAGTCCTGTAGTCTGGAGCATGAGACAGTTGGTCACATTGAATCCAGTCTGGAAGTAAGAGAGATGAATGTTGCTGTTTGGCTCATTTCTTCTTTTTCTTCCGAGACTCCAACACACATAATGATGCCACCTACATTTATAGTGTGGTTCTTCCTACCTCAATCAATCTAGAAACTCTCTCACACACATGCCTAGAAGTTTGTCTCCTAGGCCTGTCAGGGTAACAATCATTATTAATATTACAAGTTTCCTTCTTTATTAGAAAAATATAAAAAAGTTATAGGAAATATACATATTGGGAAATAATAGATGATAAGAAGACAAATGAAATGTAAGTGAGATACAAATAGAGTACCCTGGAAGGCTAGACAGGCGGTGTGCAGTATCAGCATGCACATGACAACAGACAGATGTGCATACTGATTGTGAGGATGCATAGCATCAGTTACCATTAGATTGTCCCAAGTAGACCCCTGCCTTTTCTAGCTTTGAAGTGATTTGATTTGGTGCTCAGAACATGACTTTAGGCAATCTGTGAATTAGAAGGGTATTCATATTTGTTTACTCTTGCTTTCCTCAGCTCCCTACTCCTCTCCCCCTCCGTGTGTGTGTGTGTGTGTGTGTGTGTGTGTGTCTAAGTATGCAAGCGACAGTTGTGTTGCAGATCCTCACAGATAATTCTTTTGCAGTTAGCACTGAGGGCAGCACCATCCTATGAAGATTTTGTGGCAGCGTTAACCATAAAAGAAGGTGACCACCAGAAAGAAGCTTTCAGTATCGGGATGCAGAGGGACCTCAGCCTTTACCTCCCTGCTATGGAAAAGCAGCTGACCATATTGGACACTTTATACGAGATCCACGGGCTGGAGTCTGATGAGGTGGTGTGACAGCTACAGGACAGTACCTCCTAACTTCAGGGAATAAAGTTTGCTAAAGTGTTGTGTCGCCCTAGTTAATTTCCAGCAACAGCTTCGATGCCCTCCAACTCCTTTCCTTGGGGGAGATGGACAGGAGGAAGCCAAACCTAGTGCTTTTATAGAATTGTTTTAATGCGTTTGTGTTTGGTGTGTTTAAAAAAATCAAGGTGCTAAATATTTCAGTTCAACAGGCCTACTGGAAACCAAATCATAGCTGTCATAGACTTGAATAGCAAGCAGTAAGAGCAAAATCAACAAATGGACTTGTTGGGATCATACTTTGTGTTGTTCTGTTTCAGTTATTAGCTTTAGTGGACCACCCAAACCCAAGCAGTATGCAAGACTATAACACAAAGCCAGTGTTTAAAATAGCTTAGGAGCTGACTGAGCATTGGAGGGAGTATAGGCCGTTTTGTCGAAGGACTTGCCATGTAACAGTTTGTTATTCCTAGACTGTCCTGAGTGGGTCCCTTCTCTGTGACTTTGCTGATGAGAAGGGCTGTGTAGTGAAGGCATTTCTGCGTTTGTGGGAAAACACTAACAAGAACGGCCATGCCTGTTGTCAGGTGAGACCGTGGCTCCAGGAGATGCTTGAGAACAGAATAGAAAGGCGGGGTAAGTCATTTGGGGAGCACATACCACCACTCTCGTCCAGCACGTTTCCTGTGTGTTGTCTGAATGGGACATCATAGCATAAAGAGGATTCCTGTCCTACTTCAGTGGTAAAGTCTGTAATAGGAAGGTCTGCTCACTTCCGTGGAGTGTCTTGTTTCTGTTTATTTTATTTTATTTTTATTTATTTATTTTTTGCCTAGCTTGATGAACTCTCTTCAGCAAAAGAGCCAGGTAGCTTTCAAATGTGAACTAGATCACCCATGTATTGAAGTCACTCAATGTACTGTTTCAAAGAACAGAGTCCTAGAACTTACCTGAAGAACCCACATCTAGAGGTGAAATAGGAAATTTGCTGTTTGGTGACCTTCCCAGGTGATACTCAGTTGGTTGAGCTACCAATTGAATTCTAGTTTTTCAGAGTTTCCATTCTCCTGCAAGAACCAAATGATACATCCTCTAACCCCCTAGAGGAAGGGGTATCATTCAAGTAAAATAACTAAATGGAGAGTGAGTAGACCAGCAGCTTGTGCAACATTGCTTGTGGCATTTCTACAAAGAGTGACATGCTGCCCTCGTCTCCTAGTAATGAACCAAGCTGCCTAGAGTATGCATAGGGGAGAAGCCATGAGTACCCTCTCCAGGAACTGCTCCTCCGAGTAACAAGGAAGGTCATTCCAGCATAAGCTGTCCCCCAAAGAAAGTGGCCCCTTTGCCAGGTGCAGGTGAAGGGAGTGGCTGCTGCACACACTCGGGCTCTGCAGAGGGTTTTGTGCAGGGAAAGGTGCTGGCTTTGTCTTTTGTCGTCTTTAAGCAAGTGGGCGTTTCCTCAAGTTGTTGAAGCAGTAGAGTGACCACAGTGGTGCATGACATCTGAGCTACTCAGGGGTATGAGGTGGAAATATCTCTGGAGCCCAGAGTTCGGAGGTTAACCTGGGCAACATAGCAAGAAGAAGAAAAGCTTAAGTGAAGCAAGTACTTTGCTTCCATGAGAAGTTGTAGGAAGTAACCAGGAGCAGGAGGAAGGGGCTGAAATTACTAACCGTGTGCTGCTTTGCTCCCACGAGAGCTTCCTATGGATCCTCTTCCCTGGCTAGTGGAGATCTGAGGGAGGGGCTAGGGCGTAGTTTAGACCTCCTGTCCATGGCATAGCCTCTGGAGACCAGAAAAAGAAAAGGCAGCTAATCTGCTGTCTCTGAGAGTGGGTGTGCCGTCCGTGCAGTGCTAACAGGAAATTGATGCTAAGCATGGCTGCACTAAGCAGATCTGGGTGCCTCTGTGGTCTCTAGAGCCCAGGGCTGGGGCACTCAGAGAACACCTTGATCTGCAGTGTGGCTCCAAGTGCACAGCTGCCATGCAGGGCAGTCTGTTTGAAGTTCGTTCCTCCTGGATTGCTAGTTGCCTGATTCTCATTTTAGTTAAAGCCAGGCTTTGTTTCTTCTGATTTTTGGTTACTTGCTAAGAAAGGGTTAATAAGAAAAGATCCTGAATGTGCTGCCAGGGGCCCTTCCAAGAGCTCTGGCATCTCCAAGCCACCCTCACCCAACAGGTGAAGGACTGCTGTGTTTGTTGACAGAATGCTCACCTTGTCTTCATTGCTAACAACAGTTTTGGAGTTATTTTCTAGCGTACGTTTAAGAAAGGAGCTGGAGACTAGGGAAATGTGTCTCCCTAAACACTAGCAGGCTTGACTAAGTAGCCTTGGCTGACCCCTTCCTTAGGAGTACTGCCCCACCACCGTGCATTCCACCAGTCTGCTCTTCTCCCCACCCCATGAAGCTCAGCTCCACACTGCCTGGCATCAACTGTGACAAGGATTTTGTTTTTTGAAAACAAATCTGATTATAACCAAAACCTACTGAAAGAAACTAACTTGGAGGTGTGACACCATTGAGGGTGGAAACCAGCTTGTAACGGAGGCAGAGGTGATTCCCATGGCAGCTCTTGACCCAGCCTGAAAGGAAACATGAAAGGTGCTTTGAGTATGTAGTGGCTTGTTAGTATGTCTAAGTCATGCTGAGGGTGAAAGCATCATTTCATGTCACTTCCATAATGGGGAACATCATCTATACCCCCTCTTTCAGCCTTAGGGCTTTTTCTTCTCTGCTACTGAGCATTGCTAGCATTGAGCTGCACCCTCCCCCTCTACTTCCTCAGTGATTCCACCCCTAGCTCTTGTTTACCCTGTAGCAGCAGCAGCCTGGTTCAGGATCTGTTACCTACCTACCCAAACTGTCAGAGCTTCGGAGAGAGCTGTGTGCATATTTGTAGCTGTAAGGTAGAGGAAGGTCACAGTGGGAGTGCTGGGTGCCACAGGGAGCGTGCACACCTCTGCCTTTGATTATTCCTTGTACAGTTAGTGTGTTCATCTTTCAACCTGCCGAGCAGTGTTTTAGGTAAGAGAAATGTAGGGTTGGGAAATTCGGTGCACGATGTTAAATTTGGAAGTGAGAAGAGCTGAAGAATTTTTTCTAAAGAAAACTAGTCCAATTTTAAAGGTCATATATAAGGAGAGATTTCAGATAAAGCAACAGAGACGTGAGAGGGTTTTGAGCAATACAAGATAGAAGGCATTTTGGAGACTTTGTGGAGAACAGGTATTTTCTCCAGAATTTCCTGCTAGACCGCCATGTCCTGTCATATTGTGTTTCTGAACCATCAGTTCAAACCACTGCTTCTGATTTAGTCACAGGTTTGCAACAGTTTGACTCTCCACCCTAATTTCACTACCAAACATTTGTAAAGTTGAAGGTTTCTAGATGGAACCATCTAGAATGTCGTCTGTGTTGAGCCATCGTTCAGCTCAGTGATCTCATGTGTTTGACCATAGGGAGCCAGATGCTTTGTGACACTGCTCAGTCCACATGCTTGTGTGCGGCAGACCGCAGAAGTACACATGAAGTGCTGTACTGAGAAATGTGTTCTTCCATGTGCTTCTGTGTGACCTGCAGTCGCTTACTCAGGGCTATCACAGTAACGACATAACTATCCAGTAGCTGTCTGATGGTGTCTGAAGGCTTTATCCGTAACAAGGTTATAGATGTATAGTTGAGGGTCCTTTCACTGCTCACTGGCCCTCCTCGGGAATGCGCCCAGTCCAACCCCGTCTAGACTAGCCTGAAGACCATTTGCATGATTTCTTACTGCACAGCTGCATTCAAGACATCTAGGGTGTGATAAACCAGTCACTGGTGATGTCTCGCATACAGATGACGTGTGCGTTGATCTCTCTTCTCCTTTGTCTATTTATAGCCTTTAATGGAAAGGAAAAAATGCCCCTACTCTGCAAGGCGAGGTTTTCAGATTCTTGTAAATTGTAAATCCTTGAGTCCCTCCTCAGAGTGAAAGGCATTTCCAGCCAAACTGTAGGGGGCATAATATCCGGCTTGTTTTAAATGTGTCATGTATTTAAAGTGTGATCAGTATCCTCCTCTCCTTACCCTAGGTGGGGTGGTTCCCTCACCCTGTGGTGGACTACCTAGCATGGATGGCGTCATTGCACAGAACTCTGTGTGTGTGTCCACAAGTAGGTGGAGTCAGTGAAGAGAAGGGTGATGTAGACAGTGGATGAGCCAGCTTCATGGCACGAGAAATGTATGATTCCCGTGTGTCATGAGAATTTCACTAGAATGTCATTCAACAGCCCAACTACCTCATGTGAAATTGGCTGTGGACAATCTGTGTTAGGTGAGAAATGTGTTCAGAGAACTTTATTCTGGTTAATAAATTGAACAGTGTGGTGTCTCTATGAAGAAGAAACGTGTTATACCAGATGCCAAAGGCTAAACTATAAATAGATTTTTCTTGGGTTCCTTTTCACGTTAATGTTTAATCCCACAGTCTGTATCCTCATGAATGTTTGTAGTTTTGTAGAGCCACATGCCCTGAGTAAATCTGTCACAGAATCGTGTGTCACCTCCTCTTGTCTCTCAGTATTTTGAATGAACATCAGAATGCTGATAGGAAGCAAGTTAAACTACAAAAGCATCAAACAGCTTGTGGCTTCTTAATTTAATGGACCTGTACTTAGAAATGTGTTGGAGCCTTTTAGGACCAATTGTTGAGTGAAAATCTTGTGTGCAAATTTGTCTGCTTCTCTGTCCAAGTTGTTATTCTGTATTTCATGCGAAGTGGGGCAGGGGAGGGTTTTACTTCCTTTGGAGAATGTTTGAAAACATCTGTCAAATTTTTATATTCATTAGTTACAATAAACTTATTTTTAGAGTATTTTATTAAGTGTT
The DNA here is from genome assembly GCF_982192425.1 of Myodes glareolus. Lineage (NCBI taxonomy): Eukaryota > Metazoa > Chordata > Mammalia > Rodentia > Cricetidae > Myodes > Myodes glareolus. The sequence goes on along the minus strand of NC_142031.1, from coordinate 106,365,832 downwards.
CTTCAGAGGTTTTGTATGAGTTTTGTTTATATACCAATAATATGCATTGTTTATGAAGCTCCCATGTCACACCAGTCATCATTTCTAAGCCCTTGACTGATACTAACCATTTTCTCCTCCTGACTGTAAGCCAAGTACTATACATAGTACCTCAGGGTACAGTTAGGAGAACTGAGGCACAGACTGGGCAGCCTTTTGCCTAATTCCCACAGCTGAAGACTGGAGACAGGCTACGAACCTAGAACTGCCAGCTCCAGGGCCATCACAAAACTCTGAAGACCGGCAGCATCAGCCAGTTTAGTGGCATCTGCATTGGTGATCTGGGCATTCTAGAAAGACCAGCCCTTTTCAGACGTGGTTCTCTTCTTTGTTTTTAGAGGTATGAGCAGCAGTGATCTTACAGCCCAGCACTACTGCCAGAGCCTGGGAAGTTCTTCCCTTAGAAAACTCGACTCCAGTGAAGCCAGATCCTTGTCTGCCTCAGAAAAGAATCTTAGAACTCAAGACCTCAGAAAAGAATCTTAGAACTCAAGAGAAACAAAATTAATGTTCATCAAGCAGAGAGAAGAGACGGTGCACACTTCAGGTGTAAGGGAGGGGGTTGAGAGTTGATATTTTAGTTCCTCTTACATTCATACCAGTACAGCAAATGAGATACCCTCTGCCCATTCTGAGGTAGCAGCACACATCTGTGTGTGTAACCAGGATCCACCACTGTCATCCTTCCAGAGGCACAGAAGGGAGCCTTCGGAGCGGTGATGTTCATGTTGGTCCTGGTGACTGAGTACACAGGTTGCTTTGCAGGTAGGTAAGTAGGCTGTTGTGTGAAGCTGTCTCCCTTAGAGAACAGAGCCACCAAGTCTTTGATGATGTGTGGCCTGCCGTAGGCCATTGTTTGGCTGTAGAGTCAGAATTGTTGAAATGGTTTTAAATTTCTAAGTGTTCAAAGCCCTTCATAGATCACTCAGCTTAGAACCCTCCGCCTTCTCCATCCTCTGACCATTAGACATCATTGCCCACCCCCACATGTGCCCAAGTTCCCTCAGTCACTGAGGAAAGTAGGATGATGCTCCCTCCCACTGGCTTTGAATTAGTCCTATTCTTCTTGTCCTCCTTGCACACTTGGGTGGTCCTAGAGCCTACACTCCCCGGAGATGGTATTTAAATTACAGCTGGACTGCGGTCTGGTGGCTCCATTTAGACCCACCTGTCTCCTGATGATCTTTCCTTCAGTAGTCCTTCCTTCCCCTAAGACCCCAGAGAGAGCCTGACTGCCTCTTAAATGTTTCCAGCCGAGGTCAGTGGTGTCACCATTACTCTGGTCTCTCAGCAAGACATACCCTCATCTCCTTTCTCCCTCACTCTCTGTACCCACTTTGTCTTCAAGGTCTCCTTGACACCCACATTCCCTAAGCTGCAACATGACCTCTCAATCCTCCTCCCTCTCACCCTGCCTGACGTGTCTTCCAAACCTGGAAATGCTCCCTTAACTCCACGCCATGGCTCAAGCCCCTGCACAGACTTGGAAAGCCACACCCCTTTGCCACTCCAGGAAAACACTTCAGCCTCCCAGGCGCAAAATCCTAGCTGCCAGTTCCTTCAACACTCCTATGTGTCTGAATGATGCCACGTCAGGAGGACTTGGGAGCAGGCGACATGACTTCCAAGGTTACTAGGTTAAGTCTTTGGTGTCATGTCTAGCAGTGATGTAGCTACCACTGACTCTGAGGTTGGTATACCCTCCCTCGGATGGTGCTTTTTCTGTCTCTGCAAGCACTTTGAAGCAGTTTTACAAGCTATCTGTCACCTCAAATGGTGTTTCCTAATTCTTTCAGATGAATTATTTCTATTACCCAACTACATGAAAATAGATCTGAGGCAGTGCCCCACACAGTGCAGCTCCCCTCTGCTGCCCTGATTATTTAAGCGATACTTAGAGACTGGCTGCAATGGGACGGGAGGGAAGGAAGAGCCAGGAGCGGAGGGCTGATTTTGCGTGTCTGTATGGCTGTGCATCTTTGCATGTGTGTGTATGTGTGCATCTGTGTATGTTTATGTGTCTATGCATGTGACTCTGAGTGTGTCAGTATGTCTATGTATAATATTACTTGGTGTTTGCTAATTCTACTAAAATGTGTCAATGATATTTTGTATGTCACATTATGAATGAGTAGGATTAGACCAGTTCACTGTTCTCAGCAGTCTGTATATAGACCTGGTGGGAGGAGTCCGAAAGCACTAATGTCTGGGCCCCTCCCTATGTGTCAGTTCTCAGGAGTGTGGCCTGTTCCTGATGCTGTTAAACTCTCCCCAGTAATTCTGACATCCATCCCTGATTGAAATCCTCAGAGCTACTGGTGCAAGCCTTTACAGTTATCCATGGGGCCTTTCAAGATGAATCCAGACTACAGAACTTCTTTCTTAAGATCCAACAAAATGGCAATCAAAATAAATAAAATTCTAAAAAAAATTAAAAAAAAACTTTGAAAGTTTCCAGGGATCAAGCAGTGGAAGGAACTGAGATTTGCATTTGTACCTTGAACTCCAGAGTACTAGCCAAAGATAAAGACTAGATTTCCCATCAAGAAAGAATAGTTCCTAATCCCCTTGCCACTGAGGGAAAATCCAGAATCTCACCAAAATCTCGGGATTAGAAAGGAGCTGGTTAGTAAGGTAAACTGAAGTTCTTGATTCTCCAGACTGGTTAAAACTTGTGTGGCATTGGAGAGTTGGGATGTTGCAGGTGAAAAGGCAGATCACCTCTGCTGTCCTTGGTCCCCTCGCTATTTCATGTACATCCGTGCAGATGACCAGACATGATTCCATCAGGGAAACCTTTGAAATGCACTGAGCCATAAGCAGACCACTAGTTCCCAGCAGTCACCCCAAAGCTGAGAACTTCATCCAACAGCCTCAGAAACTCATATCAGGGATTCCCATGCTTAATTGTAACCCACCTACTTGAGTCCTCACCAATATATTTAGCAAATGCTTGAGTTTTCTGTTACAGATTTATGTAACTGCTTCCACAGTGGAATGTGCCATTCAGGGGAGCCCGAATCTGTGTCCCCAGTCCACAGCCACTCAGATCTGCTCATAGTACACTTGGTCTTCTCTTCAGAGCAAGCGCTGTGGTCTGTGTTGACAGACTCTTGCTGTAATGGCATCCTTCTGTCTTCCTCTGAGCAGAGTGATTCTGGGGCAGAGTTGAGGTGGGAATGCAGTTGTAGGAGTGAAGCAAAGACTAGGACACAGCTCATCCCTCAGCTAAGAGTGTCACAGGCATGCAGTCAGCATGGTGTCCCTCAGCTAAGAGTGTCACAGGCATGCAGTCAGCATGGCATCTCTCAATGCATTCCTTTTTTTTTTTCCTGAGGAGGTGTGACCAAATGTCTGTTCACTGGGTAGATCAACAAGAAACCAAAGAAAGGATTATGTGTTAAGCCCATCTTGGTGAATCAAAGAATTTATTGGACTTGTTTATAGGAATATAACAAGTGTCCTAGTTAGGGTTTCTACTGCTGTGAAGAGGCACCATTACCACAGCAACTCTTATAACGAAAACATTTAATTGGAGCCAGCTTACAATTTCAGAGGTTTAGTCCATTATCATCTGGTGGGACATGGTGGCGTGAGGACAGACATCGTGCTCAAGAGGTAGCTGAGAGTTCTACATCTTGATCCGCAGGCAGCAGAAGAAGACTATGTCCCTTCATGGAACCTGTAGACCTACTGAAAGGTCTTTAGGTCACTGAGGTGTGCTCTTGAAAGGGATCATGGAACACACACCGCAACCTCTGTCTCTGTCCCTACTCTCCTTTGACTTGTAAACACCCTTGCTCTGCCACACACTCACAATTTTCCCCCATGGTTTGCAGGTTTATCACAGGCCCAAATCAATAGGGCCAATTTATTCTGAATGGAAACAAATAATAAACAACTTAATAAACAAATAAAACTTTTTTTGTTTATTAGCCAATAGGTTTGGTGATTTGAATGAGAATGGTCCCTATAGGCTCATATGTTTAAATGCTCAGGCCCCAGTTGGTGGAACTGTTTAGGAAGGATTAGGAGGTGTGGCCTTGGGAGACATATATCACTGGAGGTGGGCATTGAGGTTTCAAAAGCCCACACCAGGTTCAGTCTCTGTCTGCCTGCTGCCTGGTGATCAGGATGTAAAGCTCTCGGCTTCTGCTCCAGCACCTGCCTGCCTGATTCCTTCTGTGATGATCTGTACTACAATATTTAACTGGTCTTAATAATAAAAACCTAGCTGGGTGGTAGTGGTGCATGCCTTTAATCCCAACACTTAGGAGGCAGAGGCAGGCCGATCTCTGTGACTTCGGGGCCAGCCTGGTCTACAAGAGCTAGTTCTAGGACAGGCTCCAAAGCTGCAGGGAAACCTGGTCTTGAAAAATAATAATAAAATAAAATAAAAATCTGGAGTCAGATACTAGGTGATGAAAGCTGAAAGATTAGAGGAGCAGAACAGCCAGCCACTAGCTCTTACCTCAGGCTGAATCCTGTCTCCTCCTGCCTAATACTCCTCTCTCCACCCAGCTGTATCATTTCCCATCTCCACCTCCCTAGTGCTGGAATTAAAGATGTGAGTCATTACTGCTTCACTCTGTCTTTTAGATTGATTCAACCTCATGTAGCCCAGGGTGACCTTGAATTCAGAGATCCCTCTGTCTTTGTCTCCCAAGGACTGAAATTAAAGGTGTGCACCACCACTACCTGACCTCTATGGCTAACTAGTGTGGATAGTTCTGCACTCTGATCTTCAGGCAAGCTTTCTTTGTTATAGCACAAACAAAATATCACCATAATAATCTTGGACAAATCCTCTCAAACTGTAAGCCAGCATCTAATTAATTAATTTTTTTTTTTTTTTTGGTAAGAGTTGCTTTGGTCATGGTTTCTCTTCATAGCAATTGGACAGTAACTAAGACATGTGGGTATTTTAACAAAGCAAATACACTAACATTGTATGAAACCAGCAAGCGGTCTGAACCCAGGAGCATACCACAGATGGGAGCAATTTTAAACAAAATGATCTGGCAACTAAGTGTACTATAGTCAGGGGCGGGCGGGGGGGGGGATGTGTGGGGAACAGGTGGATCCAATTTAGAAGAGACGCTCATGCAAGAGGCAGAAGTCCCTGCAGGTGTACTCTGTCCTTAAGAAACTTGGACCCTGAATGCCTAAAACATGTATACAGACATGACCAGGAGCAACAGGAGAGAAAAAGACTGGCTGCAGAAATAAGTGGTACGGCCAGAGACTATCATAGAAGAAATAAATGAGCTAGAAAGATCCAGATGTGGTGGTACACACCTATGATCCCAGTACCTGGAAGGCAGAGGATCCTGAATCGGAAGCCAGTCAGAGCCAGGACTGGCTAGTTTTATGACAACTCGACCCAAGCTAGAGTATCAGAGACAAGGGAGCCTCAATTAAGAGAATGCCTCCATAAGATTGGGTTGTAGGCAAGCCAGTAAGGAATTTTCTTAGTTATTTGGTTGATGGGGGAGGACCTAGCCCATTAAGGGGGATACTATCCCTGGGCTGGTGGTCCTGGGTTCTATAAGACAGCAGGCTGAGCAAGCCATGAGGAGCAAGACAGTAAGCAGCACCCCTCCAAGATCCTGCCCTGTCTTAATTTGATGATGAATTGTGATATGAAAGCATAAGTTGGATAAACCCTTTTCTCCCCAAGTTTCTCTGTTCATGTTTTATCATAGCCATAGGAACCCTAAGACAAAGCCACATAGTGAAACCCTGTCTGCCCCCCGAAAAGGTAAGAAGCATGTTAACATGTTTAAAAATTAGATTGATAACATAGAGCTTAGGGTAGCAAAAGTAATCTTAAAAAAGTAATTGACCATGGGTGGCAGAGCATAATTCAGAGGCATAATACAGGAATTTTTCTCTGGAATTAAGACATGAATCTTTACATTAAAAGAACACACTCTGTTCTTTCACACTGCTGGTGGGAGTGGGAGCTGGTGCGGCCACTATAGAATTCAGCATGGCGACTCCTCAAAAGAGTGAAGCAAGACCTACCATATGGTCCTGCTCTGCCTTTCCTGGGAGGATGTATGCCCAAAGACGTACCCCAGCCCACCACAGAGCTAGCGGTACGCCGTGCTTGTTGCTGCACTGCTCACAACAGGAAGATACAGAGCCAGCCTAGGTGTCCATCAACAGACCAACAGATGAAGAAAATGTGCATATATAGAGTGGACTTTTGCTCGGCTGTGAAGAATGGAATTGTGACATTTACAAGATGGACCTGAAGATCATGGTGTTCACTAAAATAAACCAACTCTCGAAGGGGATCATGAGAGAGAAGGAAGAGATCTGAAGGGAGAAGACAAGGGTGAGCGATAGGATATATGTGTCACGGAAACAAGCAGGGAGAACCAGCAAAATGGGGAGAGGGGCTACATGGAAGGACAGTCGTGTAGGGTGGAAGTGAAGGAGAAAACACATAATGCCAGGTGAGGTGGTGCAAGCCTTTAATCCCAGCACTTGGGAGGCAGAGGCAAGTGGACCTCTGTGAGTTTGAGGCCAGCCTGGTCTCCATATTGAACTCCAGGACAGCCAGGACTATCTAGAGAGACCCTGTCTTTAAACCCCTCCCCCCAAAAAGAGAAAAAGAGAAAAAATATAATGATATATATATATATATGTGTGTGTGTGTGTGTGACAATGTCATTCTTTGTGTGTGTGCTACCAAAAGGTTGATATCAATGAATGAATGGTTTTTGTTCTAGAAAATCCACCAGAAGATGCTAGACTCTCAAATATTCTGAGGATGTTGCTTCACCACTACTCCATAAAAGCAAGTCATCAGGGGCCTGGATTCAGTGAAAAATAAAGAGCTTTAGTGACAGAAAGCAGTGGAGGGCCATTTCCACAGTTCTGGGTAGGAAAAACGAAAAACCACTATGCATGATTACAGGCAAGAGAAAAGCAGAATATTTTGCTAAGCATGCAGGGGGCTTGGAGCACACCCCTAAAGAAGCCACTGGATAGAAAGAATCAGCAGTTCAGCAGCACAGGAATCTGTGTTTAAGAATTAAGAAATTAAAACCTCAGTCCACTTTCTAAACAAAGGTGCCTCCAGTCAGGCTAGGTACTGACTTAGGTGAAGAGAGAAGACTGGACAGCTGCAAGCCCCTGCCAGTCCAGCTACTGCCACCCAGGCTGAATGTGTGGGGCAGAAACTTATTCTTTTTTGTGTTGCTACTCTTGTTCTGTATTTTGAGAGACACAGCCTCCCTGTGTGGTCCAAGTTGGCTCTAAAGAAAATCCCTCAGTCCCAAACCACAGTCCAAAACAAGAAACCTGCTGCCCATGGGCTCCTGGAAAGTGACCCTCCTCCCGACCCACCCTGGCCCTGGAGCCAGGAGCTGCAAAAATAGGCATGCTGGTTCAGCCTGCAGCCTTTGGGTCACCAGAACAAGCGATAGGTCCCACCCTACAAGCCCTTTCTGGGCCACAGGAAGCCAGGCACTCCTCCCTACTCGGCACTACAATGGCTAAGTCCCAAACCCTGAACATGACTCCTCAGTCCCTTGGGTACTTAGCTGCAGAGTCTGGGGACCCCAGCCTCTCAGGTTGTTCTAGTGGTTTGAGGTAGAACTGAGTCTCTTCCATTCTCCTTGGCTAATTCATTTCTTACAGACTCACATTCTACATGACTAGTTTATAATCTATCAGGGCCCTAATCGCTACAGAGGGATAACCCCTGTCTCACAGGGATATTTAGAGTTTAGTAATTGCTTCAGTTCAGTTTCTCTTTTTTAAATATTTGCTTGCAAGTTGGCTGGATCCTTTCTCTTTAAAGACAAATGTGATTAGAAGTCAACATGAGAAATTTAAAATATGACTATGTTTACAAAAACACTCTCCACCTCTCCATGTCTGGGTAGAGACAAGTTAGAAACAACATCCCTGTGAAATCAAGACGGTAGTTTGGTTTGGGTTTTATGGTTCTGTTTTTTGTTTTTGTTTTTGTTTTTTTTTAGTTTTGTTTTTGTCTGTCTGTTTTTTACTTTCTGTGTTGCTAGTTTTTGTTTGAAAACCATGATGTCTTATGGAATTCTAACTAGGCAAAGATGTGTAAGATTTGTTTACGCTGCAGAACATGGCCATGACTTTAGCTGTGTAAAGATGTGTTCCTTTTGTTTATGCTGCATTTGTTTAACAATGTAAGGATGTGTTTCATTACATAAAGATGTGTTGGGCTTGTTTCACCATGCCTGCCTAAGGCACCTGATTGGTCTAATAAAGAACTGAACGACCAGTTGCTAGGCAGAGAAAGGATAGGTGGGGCTGGGTGGGCAAAGGGAATAAATAGGAGAACACAAAGCTCAAAAAATAAATGGAAGAATAAGAGAAGGAGGACAGAATAAGGGACTCACCTGGGGCCAGAAGTCAGGCAGCCACCAGCCAGACGAGAGAAGCAATCAAAGTAAAGTATACAGAAGAAAGGTAATGAGCCCCAAGGCAAACGGTAGATAAAGAGAAACAGGTTAAGTTAGCCAGAAACATGCCTAAGTTAGGCCAAGCATTCAAAATTAATAGTAAATCTTCGTGGTATGCTTTGGAGTTGGTTGGTGGTCCAAAATAAAAGCCTGGTACAACTGGGGAAGGACTGGGGTACAGCTCATGACATGCACAAGGCTCCTAGGTCCATCCCCTGAATGCAAGGGAGAAAAAAGGATGGGCGCCATTGCTCTAAAATAAAGGTATGTGTGGGGTCCCCTGTTCCTCATAATGACACTGGCTTGATAGTATCAGTCACATCTTAAATATCCTGCATAGCCTGTCTTGGAGGTTTGGTCACAGGCTTCACATGCTATGGGGGAGATAGGGCTTGGGTGGAGGAAGTCAGGTCACTGGGGGCTGTTCCTCCCCCACCCTCTTCCTGGTCACCAGGAAGTGAGCAGCATTGTTCCCTGCCACTGTGTTCTGTAGGCCAAGTGACCACAGATAGGAACCTCTTGAAACCATGAACCTAGTCTCTCCTTTTATCTCAGGCATTGTGTCGTAGTGACAGAAAAATTATCACGTTAACCCCAATCACTTCCTCTCCTCACCAAGTTTCTTTCAAGTTGCTATTCCTTTACCCACAGGGAGATATTAGTTATCCAAACAGCACAATTTATGGAACTCAGGAGTGTTGTAAGATTCTTTTGGGTCTCAGGAGGAAAACTGAACTCACAGTGATACAGTTTCCCGGTCCAGCTGAACAAATGCAAAGTCTGGAGAAGCCATCTGGAGCCAGCCTTGTGCAGGGAGCTGTCGGGACTCGGCCGCACAGGGTTTCCACCTGGACTCTACCTAAGTCAGCGGAGCAAGAAGCTTGCTTTCTCTGCTGCTGTGAGCGGGGAAACATAATGTCAAGCCTTTCCCTGCCTGAGTGAAATCACCCTGCAGTGATGCTGTAGCTCAGCAGAGGCAGGACTAATCAAACCCGCCAGTCAGTGACGGCGAGTGAGAACATGAGCAAGCAGGCTTTAGCCAGGGTGCACTTTGTTTATGGACTTCTCAACGTTCTGTGTGATTCCGGGGTTTTTCTCACACTCACAAAGTCGTGCAGCCCTTACGATACAGTAACTTCAGACTGTCTTCGTTAACCTTAAAGGAATCCCCACACCCACTAAGCAGCTGTTGTGCCTGGCCAGCGCAACTCGAGGAATGTCTCCATGCATACAGGCATGCACACAGGCATGCGAGCACTTGTCCTCCAGCTGTGATCATCTCATGCTCTGGGTTCGCATGCATTTGCCTTCGCGAACATGATGAACCATTGCCTTTAAACTGGGGAGCAAAATAAACCCTTGCTTCTTAAGTTGCTTCTGGTCGGGTGCTTTGTCCCAAGAGCAAGAACAGTAATTGATACCCAGCCCTTACCCATTCTTCCCTCTCTGGCCATAGACACTTGAGGTCTTTTATATAAATGCAGATGTGCAAATGTGGTGTTTTATGACTGATGTTTTTCAGAGAGCAAGTTTTTCAGGTTCATTCATGTTGTAATTTAGATCTATTTTATTCCTTTATGTTGCTGTGTGTTATTCCCTTATATGGATACAATTTTGTTTACCTATTCCCAATTAATGAGTTTTTGGACTGTTTCCATTTTTGATTATTAATAATGCTGCTATGGACATTTGTGTTCCAGTTTTGTGTGGATGTATACTTTGATTTCTGTTGTGTATGCTAAACACAGAATTTCTAGGTCATATATGGTAAATTAATGTTTAACATTTCAGGAATTTCCCACCTCCTTCTGATGTGGTAACATCGTTTCAGAGCCATTGGCAATGCCTCATGCTTCTTGCTCACCCATACCTTTATCAACACTTTTTACTATGGATTTTTGTTTTGTTTCTAATTATAGACAATCTAGTGTGCATAGAGTGGCATCCAACTGTGATTTTTGACTTGTTTTTCTCTAGTGACTTATGGATTTGAACATCTCTTTTTGCTTGTTAGCTCTTTGTGCATCTTCCTTAGAGAACGTTCTATTCAAATCTTTGCCCAACTTTTGAGTCGCTTTCTTGTTTTTGTTTTTGTTTTTTTGACTTGCAAGAATTCACAAATATATTTTGACTGTAAGTCCCCTTTCAGATCCATAGTTTTCAACATTTTCTCAGTCAATAGTTTTATCTTTTTTATTTTTTATGGTGTTATTTGAAGCACATTTTAATTTGATGACATTTCTGTGTTTTTCCTTGTGTGTTTGTATTGTGTTTAAAAAAGTCTTTTTTTTTCTTTTTTCAACACAGGGTTTCTCTGTGAAACAGTTCCGGCTGTCCTCTAACTCACAGAGATCCACCTGCTGCTGCCTCCAAAGTGCTGGGGTTAAAGGCGTGTGCCACTGCTGCCCAAGCTCAGAGGTTATTGTTTTATCAAAGATCATGAATTTTTCCCCATATTTTTTCTTCTACAGGTTTTAAAAATAAATTTATTTACATATTTATTAATTTTTCATCCTGGCCGCAGTTTCTCCTCCCTCCTCTCCTCCCAGCCTCTCCTACCCCGTCTGTTGCTACCCCCCAATCCACTCCTCCTCTGTTTCTGTTTAGGAAAGAGCAGGTCTCCCACGAGTGTCAACAAGACATGGCCTATCAGGCTGCAATAAGACTAACCTCCTCCCCATGTATTAAGGCTGAGCAAGGTGAACCAGTACGAGAAATAGGGTCCCAGAGGCCTGTAAAAGAGTCAGAGACAGCCCCGTTCCCACTGCTAGGAGTCCCATAAGAGGAACAACTATAACACACAGGCAGAGGGCCTAGGTCAGTCCCATGCAGGCTCCCTGGTTGTCGATTCAGTCTCTGTGAGTCCCTGTGTGTCCAGGTTAGTTGATTCTGTGGGTTTTCTTATGGTGCCTTTGACCCCTCTGATTCCTACAATCCTTCCTCCTCCTCTTCTGCAGGAGTCCACCCAACTCAGCCTAAGGTTTGTCTGTGGGTCTGAATCTGTTTCTGTCAGCTGCTGGATGAAGCCTCTCTGATAACAACTGGGATAGGCACAATCTGATCACAGGAGATGGCCAAATTGGGTTATGTATCTACTATTGCTAGGATTCTAAGCTGGGGGTCTTCCTTATAGATTCCTAGGAGATTTCCTTGGGCCAGGCTGACTCCAAAATGAGCCCCCTTTCCAGCAGTCTCTTTCAGTATTACTCCCACCCCCAAAACTGATCACTCTCGTCCCCATCCTGACCTGAGCGGACCCGCTCAGTCCATTCACTAAATCTCTTCTATTTCCCCTTCCCAGGGAGATCTGTACATCCCCTCAGTGAACCCTCCTTGTTACCTAGTCTCTCTGGGGTTGTGGATTGTAGCGTGGTTAGCCTTTATTTTACAGTTAATATCCACTTATGAGTGAGTTTATACCATGTTTGTCTTTCTTGCTCTGCTTTATCTCACTCAGGATGATTTTTTTCTAGTTTCATCCATTTGCCTTCAAATTTCCTGGTGTCCTTGTTTTTAACAGCTGAGTAGTACTCCATTGTGTAAATGTACCACATTTTCTTTTTCTATTCCTTGGTTGAAGGACATATAGGTTGTTTCCAGGTTCTGCATATTACAAATAAAGTTGCCATGAACATAGTTGAGCAAGTGTCCTTGTGATTTGATGAGCATCCTTTGGGTATATGTCCAAGAGCAGTAGAACTGGGTCTTGTGGTAGGCTGGTTCCCAGTTTTCTGAGAAACCACCACACCAACTTCCAAAGTAGCTGTACACATTTGCGCTCCAGTTCCTAGATAATCACTCTGAGGCTTAATACTAACTACAAACTGTTTGCCCTATTAGCTCAGGCTTATTATTAACTAGCTCTTACAGCTTAAATTAACCCATTTCTATTCTGTATTTTACCATGAGGCATGTGGCTTTTTGCCTCACATCTTGCTTCTCTGGTAGCTGCTGGCATCTTCCAGACTCTGCCTTCTTTTCCCCTGTATCTTCATTTGGCTTTCCCACCAAAATTCTGTTCTGCTATGGGCCAAAGCACCTTCTTTATTAACCAATGGTAATAAAACAGCTTCAAAGCACAGAGAAGGGCATCCCACACTATCTCCCACTAACAAAATGGAGGAGTGTTCCCCTTGCTCTACATCCTCTCTAGCAAGAGATGTCGTTTGCATTTTGATCTTAGCCATTCTGACGAGTATAAGATGGAATCTCGGAGTCATTTTGGTTTGCATTTTCCTGATGGCTAAGGATGTTGAAAATCTCTTTAAGTGTTTCTCAGCCATTTGAGAGTTTTTAGATGCCATTTGCAAAGAAGAGTCCTCTTTCCCCCTTGAATTCCTCAGTATGTTTGATCCTTTGATCCTTAATATTACGGTTTCCATGTTATACTAGCTTAGTCTCTGCAACTCTGGTCAGTTTTGAAAGGAGAAGGTTAAAGTCCCCCAGCATGGCTCTTTTTCCAGTCTGCTGTGTAGTCTGTGTCATCTTGCTCATTTTCTTATTACTGCTTTAAGTATATGACGTCATTCATCATTTTTTCTGTTTTCCCTTTCATCGATTCACATCCTTGTTTTTGTTATTTCCTAGGTTCTAAATTCTTGGATTTATATACTTGTCCTCAAATTATAAAATGAACATTATTCTCGACATCTTTCCGGATTTCATTTCCTAACATATGACATGAAAGCCACCGATGTCTCCAGGGTTACCATAGCCATATGCCTCAACCTTTAATGGGCGGTGTTGCTGCCTTTAGGGCTAAATATGCTCACTCCTCAAGAGTTCTCTTTGATACAAGCTGTTTTTATCCATAAGTTTTAAAAAGTCTCTTTTATCTAATACCAACATAATTTCACTCTTTTCTGGCTTTTGTTGTGGCCACTAAGCAGTGCCCTGTGGGTTCCTAACTTGGAGTGATTACTGTGTGATTTTATTCTTCAGTCATTACAGACTGCTGGGTTTTGAATGTGCCCATTATAGACAGGCTATTGTTGGGTTTTTGTGTTTCATATCTAAAGTCTATTTTTTATGTTTGTAGGTGTAATAAGTATACACGTATATACATGTATGTACATGCATGTCTGTACGTATGAGTTACCCATGTAGCTTAGTTCACTTATAATGCCAGAGAAAGCCTACTTTTTTATCTTGTCTCACTCACTTCTTTTGTCCTTCCATGTTCTGCATTGGGTTGAGGTTTATTTTCCCTTTTATCTTTGGTGAGACTGCATTTCTTTTCTTTCAGTGTTATCCTTTTAGCAACACAACAGTTGGAAGTTCATCATTATCTCTGTCTTTCTCCCCGAAGGCTATGTGGCTTTAGGATACTTCAATACCCCTCAATTGTCTTTGCTTTTCCTAACCCTGTATTCCTCTGTTGTTGGGGTTTCTGTCCTGCCCGGTTCTCACAGTCATTAAGTCCCAAAGAAATCACACAGAGGTCTACATTAAGTATAAACTGATTGACCCATTAGCTCAGGCTTCTTATTAACTCTTATAACTTACATTAGCCCATTATTCTTATCTGTGTTAGCCACATGCCTCAGTACCTTTTTCAGCGGCATAGTCACATCCTCTGTGCGTCTGGAAAGGACTGTAGAGGGAGCTTCCCTCTTTCCAGAATTCTCCTGTTCTCATTGACCCACCTCTACTTCCTATCTGGTTGTCCTGCCTATACTTCCTGCCTGGCTACTGGCCAAACAGCATTTGTTTAAAACATAAATTGACAGAATATAGACAGTTGTCCTGCATCATTCTGCCTTGGTTTTAGGTTGGGTTAGTCACTGTTTCCACCCATTGTATCAACACCAGCCCGTGGTGGGTCAGGTTTGCCTGCCTGTTTGTCTCTGGTGATCGTTATTTCTCTCTTCCATTTCCCTCTGATGATGATTTCGTCCTCCCTGGAGTTTACCCATGGTGATATTTTCTGTGAGAGTTTATGAACGATAGATTCCATTAGACTTTACCTTAAAAGTAAAATCTCTTTTTCTGCCTCGCTTTTGATTGGTTCGGCTAGTTACAAAATTCTAAATTGTAACTTATTTTCCTTCTACATTTTGAAAATATATTTCCATTGTCTCCTTTGACTGTAACTAGTGAGTGACCAGCCGTAGTAACTTGGTCTGTTGTATTAGTTGGCAGTCTTTCATCTCTGGTCATGCTTTCAACCTCTTTCGGGTGTGTTCTGTGATTCTCCCACACAGTGTCTAGGATAGAGGTATTTCAAGTCTTGCCTAGTTTGAGTCTGTGCCTTTCTGCTGAGCCTACTTTTCTTCCTTTGGTCCTGGAATTCTCATCATGGCTCTCTGCCATCCCCACGTTTCTCCCTGCTGCTTTCTTTGACTCCCTCCTCTGTACATACTGAACCATCTTATTCTCGGTGTCTCTTAAACTCTTTTTACATTTTTCATGTTTTTACCCTCTTGCTATAGTTATTGTAATTTCTTCAAGTAGTCCTTCTAATTTATTTATTCACTCTTCAATTTCTTTTTCATCAGTTCACTTTTAATTTCAATATTTTGGGGTGTGGTTCAGTGGCAGAACCCTTACCCAGCATGTGTGAGGCTCTGGGTTTG
The DNA here is from genome assembly GCF_982192425.1 of Myodes glareolus. Taxonomy (NCBI): domain Eukaryota; kingdom Metazoa; phylum Chordata; class Mammalia; order Rodentia; family Cricetidae; genus Myodes; species Myodes glareolus. Next base: position 106,350,762 of record NC_142031.1, on the reverse strand, counting down.
ATTTCCAGTATAAATAGATAAATAAATTCAGTGACTCTAGTGTTATTTCTAGACATTCTGCTACTTTCCAAAATCTCCCCTACCCATTTTTTTGATAATAATAACAGAGGTGCTGGTAAACTTTCTATAACTGTACTAAAATATCTAAAACAATTAACTTTTAAAGATAAATATTTTAACTCTCAGGAGGTTTCAGTTCATGTTTAATTGGCCTTGTTGGGTTTAGCCGTTGCTAAGGAAGGCTAGCACGGTGGAAATAGAGTGGTAAAACTCTTCATCTGTCCAGAAAGAAAAGTAAAGAGGGAGATTGAGGTCCACAATCTCTTTCAAAGGCATAGTTCCAGTGACCTAAAGACCTCCCACATAGCCCTTCCTCTTCATGGTTCCAGAACCTCTCAACAGCACAGCTCTGAGGACCAAACTTTTAACACACAGGCCTTTGGAGATATTTAGCAATCAAAGTATAGCGATCACCCAGCATATTTGCAATAGCATATTCCCAGCATACTTGCAATGTTCTAAGCAGTGAAGGGGGGAGGCATTTAATCGTCACAGCCCATCACTGTGGGCAATATTAGAGTCTCCCAAAGCTGCCTGGGCAGTAGATGGTAGTGTTGACTTCCAAACACTGCAGCTGCGCTCTGGATTCTATTCCCATAGCTACCATGTGAAAGCAACTGTCATCCATTTTGGTTTTTTACTAGTGTTTTAATTAGATATTCTAGGGTTTGATTATTTGAAACAAGATTGCTTGACAGTCCCTTTTACATCATCATTTTATGGTGTGAAATCCTCAGGATCTTCTAGCACTGGCCTGTGTGTCTCTTGACTCTTCAGAAGGAATCCTCCTGCATGTCATAGTTTTTGTCTGTGAGCTCATCTTCAGCAAACGTGTCCAATGAGCCTGTCCTGTGGCCTGCACTGTAGATGACTCCCTCAAGAGCTCTTTTTCACTCTCCACAGAAAAATCTCTGCACCACTTCTATGGTCACTGATCATTTAATGGGGCACTAATTGTCTTGGTTCCTGGACTGCTTCTTTGATGACTTATCTTGGGGAACTAGATCAGACTTAGTTCCTAGATCACTGCTTTGGTCACTTATCATGTAATGGAGCACTGATTGTCTTGATTTCTAGACCACTTCTTTGGTCCCTAATCATCTAGGGAGCTCTCATCTTGTCCTGGACTACCTGAAAGCTTGAATCTACATTCAGGGAGAAAACCAACCAGAAAGATTTTGTTTTTCACACGATCATTTTTCTCCACTAAGAGCATACAAATTCTTTTCTGTCTGCCTGTGGTAATGGTAGCTTTCTGAGATTTCATTGTGGGTGCAGCCCTTTAGAAACCATGGTAGCTTTTAACCAACCCCAGCTGTAGGAACATTTCCCATCCTCTCTGCTGGTTTTCCCTCTCTGTTAGGCACACACCTGGGCCTTTTTTGTTATCATGTCAGTTCGTCCAAGTATTAAAATATTTTTGATAGATTTTTGTGCAACTTTCTTAGACAGTACAGCAAAGGAGAATTATCAAATTATTCTTCCTTACTTTTATGAAAATTAGAAGTCCCATTCTACTCTTTTAAAAAAAACTTCATTGTTATTGCAGTAGTGAAAAGTCAAGAACATTCATAAAAGTATTGGAATGAAGTGAAAAAATAGTACTGGAAGTGGCTTTATGTTTCCTTATTTTTATTTTATGTATGTATGGCATAACTGGGTTTGTAAGTATGCAAGTACTTACATGTGTCATTTTTACTTAATATTGTGTGTTTATTATAAAATTAAATTTTCATTATAATGAAAGAAAAACTTCTGTGGTTGAATGGAGGCCACTGAGATACCTAAAGATTAGGCAAAGGTGTTTGCTATATAGCTTGACCACCTAAGCTTCATTCCCTGTAGTGGGAGAAGAAAACCAACTCTCCAAGTCGTTCTCTGACCTCTGCATGTGTACTTTTGTGCACACCCCTCACAAACACACAAGGCAGACAGACAGACAGACAGACAGGAGGAAAGATAAATGGGAGGCTTCAAGCATGTATTTGGCTATTCTGCAAATATACTATTCTGTACCCACCACTTAGATATTTAAAAAAGAAATACCCAAGCTAATATCCCTGTAATTTCAGTTTAGTTCTATAGCCCTGTTAGACATCATATATTTGAAAGATGTAATTTAAAGACCATGGTTTTCATTGATTATTCTGAGAAACTCAACTATTATTTCTAGTTGCCTGTGTGCTAAAACATCTTCCACACGTATATATCCCCCATTCTGCCTTTCTTGATGGATACTGCTCAGCAAGGCCAGGTTGTCTGAAGTGGGCCTACAACGACCTACATCACATGCTGGGAGAGACTAGAAGGGATCGACAAGCTTCCCGCTAGGCCAAAACATAAGGATAACTCAGTGACAAGTGACAAGCTTGTTAGATGGAATGGCACTTCTCTTTCCTCCTCTAGAAGTGGTCTGGCTTCAAGAGAATGGGTGCCATGTTTTAGCTGCTGTTGCAGATGCCAGTCTAGCATTGGCTCAGCCTTTTGTCTCCTCCAGGTGACAGAATTACCAAGGAATGCAAACTGAGTATCTGGGAGGAGAAGATTCTGAAATCATGGCAGGGTGGTAGGCTTGCAAAATGGAAAGGATTCCTGGGAGGTAGATTCTCAGATCCGAGCAATCAAGCAATCAACTCAAACTCATACAGCCTGGTGAATAGCATATATGCACACCCTAGAAGTCACCTGATGGCCTTCCTCATCTATCGGCACACTGAAATGGTTCAACAAAATATTTGAACTCTGAGTCAGGTTCTTGATAATAATGATGACAATGACAATGATGATGATGCAAGTCGATTCCATTCAAATTTATTTCCAAGGGAGATTCTTTATAACAATTATTATTTATTGTTATTATTACCATTATTTGAGACAGACCTTATTCTCAGAGCTGGACTTGAGCTTGGAATGTGGCTGAGGATGCTCTTAAACTCCTGATCATCTTGTGTTCATATCTCAAGTTCTGGAATTGCAACATGCCAAGTCTAAGTGAGATTCTTAAGATTTGTATTATAAACAATAGTATGATCCTATACTAATTCTTTTATACCAGTACACCCAAGAAGTCATGTGGTGACATCCTGAAGAGAAGGTCACCTATGAGAATATCCTGAATTTGGGTGAACCCGAAAGTGTCTAGGCAAATGGAAATATCTGAGTTTATCTGGAGCTGATACACTTTCTTACCTGGATAGGATACACTTTTCTGCCATCAGATGGGAGGAGGTCTCAAATGGGACATTAAATCAAGCTTTCCCAGTTAAGTCTGTGAACTCTGAAAAATCTTGCCCAGCAAATCAGAAAAGCCACCTGAAGGCTTTAGTTATAACTAAGCAAGTGGCTGCACCTCCAAATGAAAGAGAGCCCAGGGCTCACTCGGGAAGGGCCAACACCAGAAGCGGGGAGGCTGCTGGACTTTCCTCCACTGACATCGATACTCCCTGCTGCTTGTCTGCTCCTCTCTGCTCTTTCTGAGAATGTACTTCCACCCATCCCACCATGGAGCTAGAACACCGGCAGCGTTCCTAAGCCATGTGCCATAGTACTAGCTACAAATAGTTTGAACCATCTGTCTTATGACCTCATTCCCAAACCCTCAGACAGGAATGGGACTGGCCTACTTTGGTCCCGTTTCTATCTCTGTGTTCAATCCAAAGTGGCCTGAAGGGCTCTGAGGTCACTGCTATGGGCTCACCACTTTGAGCCAGCACATAATCATCAGGGAACTGGAAATGGCTGTCAGCTAGGAAGGCACCCTCAAAATTGGTGACCTCTGTGGGACTGGTCCCTCCCTTTCCCCAGCTACAAAGTAAAGACTATCTGCCAATTCTTGTTTTGAGGGGAGGCAAAGGTAACACATGGGCTGTCTTTTGTCCGTGCATCTGGCAGTGTAGGAAGTTCAATGGGTTATTGTTACACATCCTGAAAACAACCCTAAGAGATGGGAATGCTAATTTCCATATTTATAGATAATGAAAGTGGTATTCATAGAGACTAGCAAGTGATGGAACTCAGGCATGAACCTAGACAAAATCAGCTTGCTGCCAAGAAGACTACTGTTATTAAGAATGATAGAATGTCTGCAAACTGTGCGTTCCTGACTACTAATAACTTACCCCGGGCAGGGTCCTACACAGTAGATGCTCCTCTGAAAGACTATTACCAAGAGCCTATCGGCCTTCCATTACAGCAGCGGTCTTCTCATCAGAGTGCTTTGCTTACATTACTACAACAAAAACCTCTTAAGACGTGGGTCCCCATCTTCCTTGAGAGGTTTCCGCCAAGATGCATGTTATTAAGCATGAGAACAGTGGCTGACGTCTGTGTTAGCAGTGACTGACCTTCAGCTGCCATTTAGTGCAATGGATTAGAGAGGCTTGTGTTGGGCTGTAAATTCACTAGCTTGCCAGCATATTGTCTTAGCCTTTAGGATGTATTCACGTCCATTGGTCTTCTGACTCCAAGCCAAATGTAACTGTTTTGAGCACTGAGCTGATATACAAAGCTCATCCCGTCTGCAGAAAAACTGTCCGTGGGTAATGAGCAAGCTTCTATTTACTGCAACAGTTCTCAATCTGTGGGTGATGACCCCTTTGGAGGTTGACTGACCCTTTTTCAGGGGGTCACCTAAGACCATCAGAAAACACAGATATTTTACATTATAATTCATAACAGTAACAAAATTACAGTTGTGAAGTAGCAATGAAAATTTATGGTTGGGGGTCACCACAGCGTGAGGAGCTGTATGAAAGGGCCGCAGCATTAGGAAGCTGAAGAATGACCGTTCTACTGTGTTTTCAGCCCTGAGAGTGTTAGCTCTCTAAAATATAATCCGCATTATGAAACTAGTCTTCTATGACCTCAACAAGGCAAGAACTTAGCCATTGGGGAAATGTGAGTTAAAACCACAATAAGACACCTCTTCACATTCACTGGGACGTCTATAATTAGAGGCTGAAGGCCAGAGAGCAACAAGCGAAGGCAAGGATGCAGGGAAATTGGAACCTTTGCGTTGTGGTTAGCTGGGAGTGTAAACGCCACAGCTATTATGGGAAAGCATTTGGGCAACTCCTCAGTGGGTTAAACATAGAACGACTGTAGGGCCCAGGAATTCCACTTCTGGGTGTAGACCCCCAAGAACTGGGAAGTGGTGTTTAAAGAAAACGCACATACAAATGACAACTGCCGAAAAGTGAAATAGCTCAAGTGTCCATCAGTGATGGATGGATGAGCAGACAGAGGTAATTCTGTGCCGTGGGGTGGGATTCCGCCACGAAGCAATGACACAGCTGATGTACACCGTGACATGGGAGCTTAAAACATTGTCATTGCAAGAAGCCAGATGTAAGAGGTCACATAGTGTATGAGTCCATTTGTACAAAGTATTTATGGGTAAAGCTGCAGAGACTGAAAGCAGATTGGTGGTTAGCAGTTAGGAGAGAGGAGGATGGGATATGACTAACGAAATGAATGTGGGTTTCATTCAAGACAATTAAAACATTGTAAAAGAGAATGATGATTGTTACACAACAGTCGGAAAAGTATAAACGTTTCACCATAATTCCAAAGAAATGCCTAAGGACCTCTTTGCAAAGGAAACTAACAGTTTTCTTTCTCTAGTGTTTGAGTGAATGAATGACATTAAAAAGCCCTACCTGGCTGTGATGCCTGTGAACCACAACCGTAACCAGCATGGTAAGATAGCCCTAAGGATGCAGTCGTGGCTGTCATATCTTAGCAGTTACCAACGGCTGTCTAAGCGGACTTGAGGCCCGCTCAACAGGAGGGAAATCATGCCTGGTACTAGAAACCTAGCCAACTACTGGAGACTAGTGAGGTTCTGGATTTAGAGAACGTTCTACTGCTACATTGCTAAACCATCATAATGACTATCTGCATTCTGAGTATTCATCCTCATACCCACAAGTCTCGCCTCTCTTCAAAGAGAGAAAGTCTTCGCTTCTCTTTGCAACTGATGGAGACTGTCGCAGAGAACAACTGGTCAAAATGCAGAGATCAACTGACGAGGGGGTGCCTGCCCCCAGCTGGTAAATCTATAATGGATCCTGCTGGTAGGGCTCAGGGAACATGGAAAAAGAGGGGCAGAAAGACGTAAGAAACAGAGGACCAGGGCTGTACTGTCCGTCCTTCTACATGTACTGCGGTACTCTGCCTGTAGTGTGGCTTCTGCACTTCAAGGCATTTGCATTCGTGAGCCTCAGGCAGGGGGCTGGAGATTTACACACACAAAGACACACAGAGACATTGGTCATTCTTGGAACAAGAATGCCCCCTTGAATAAAGAATGCCCACTTTATTGTGTTACAGGGCAGTTTATATAGGATCTCCCTGACCAATGGCCTCGCCCCAACGCTCAGCAGCAAGCCTACCAGAAACCACTCCCCTGTCTCTGGCTCAGAGCAGCTGCAAACACAGGAAAACAAGTCGTTTGCTCAGAGCAGCTGCAAGCATGCTTACTCAGGCAGGCAAGGGGTCACAGGAAATTCAGGGTCTGGGGGTCCACAGCCCCTAACACAGGGCATCTGCTATGAGATTGTTTTTCTCCTAGAAATGCCAGGGAAGCTTCCATTATACTTCAACTAAGTGTGTTGTCTGGGTTTCTGCCCTGCCTGCTTTCTGTTTTCCCAGCAGGTCCCACAGCCGTTTAACCTCAAAGAAATCACATAGAGGTGTATATTAATGATAAACTGATTGGCCCATTAGTTCAGACTTCTTATTAATTCTTATAACTTATATTAACCCATTATTTTTATCTATGTTAGCCACTTGGCTCGGTACCTTTTTCATCGGGGCAATCACATCTTCCTTCTTCTGTGATTGGGACAGGACTGGGGAGGAATGGGCTTCCTCTTTCCCAGAATTCTCCTGTTCTCATTGACCTGCTTCTACTTCCTGTCTGGTTGTCCTGCCTATACTTCCTGCCTGGCTTCTGGCCAATCAGCATTTATTTAAAACATAATTGACAGAATATAGACAATTGTCCCACACCAAAAGTGGCTGCCTAAACAAGATCTGAACAAAGAAAAGACAAGCTAGTGTGGAAGGGGGACACGTCATTGGACCCCATCTCTAGACAAAGAACTACAGGATACTAAGGAATGCTGAGGGAGAATTAGTCTTCCCCAGGGATAAGCCCCTTAACTGGTTATTCAATACCAAACTGTCAGTTCTGAAATCATGTATGTGCAAGCAACAATAAATAGACCCACAGCTCATATTTATATATTATTTCATATATTACATAGCTAATAATATAATACACACATATATCACAACTAAAGAAAAAGATCATAACCATTAATTGGAGAGGGAGTAGGGGGCATAGGAATGATTAGAGGGGAAAAGGGAAGGGGCTAAATGATGCATCTCTATTTTAATTTTAAAAAAAATAAAGTATGTTTTTAAGGTTTTACGGAATTCATCAAAATTCTTAGGACAAAATTTTTATGCCCAGATTTCTGCCCCTGAACATCTTCAACCTCTCATTCTTGGAACTGTACCTCAGGGACAGTTTCATTCAGTCTCACCCTCTTGAGTGTAAGATTTCTGTCTCATTCTATGCCAATGTCAAGTGTGCACTGTGCATGTGTTTTACCTAAGAGAAATGAAACCGAGATCCAGAAGCAGAGCCAAGGTCACGTACTAGGATTAAACTCGGAAGCTTCGAGTAGCAAGGCTGTGGAGGAAAATAGAGCCTTCCTCTCTGCCAACCTGCGTTTTCATGGACCAGGATGTTTCACTTCCTTCACTGGGAAGCTGGTCCTAAAATGGTCACACACATGGAATATCAGGAAGACACTGGTCAGAAACAATCTTGAGAGGGATTGGCATACCAGCAGGATGAAGAGGTTTGTCTATGCTCCTTGTCTGGAAGATGAATTGACTGCATGCATTTGTGGCTTAATCTTTGGCTGTCTGTTCAGAGGCCGATTTTAGAGAGGATGTTGTCTCAGTTTCTAAATCGATGAAGAAGCAATGTCAAAGATCCCAAACTAGCCGACTGCTGCTTCCAGAAGTGCTGGCCTCATCAGATGCATCTCCCCTTCAGGAAATGGTGCTCATATTTTCCTGTCTCAAGCCTTTTAGAATTCCTCTTATCTAACTAGCTAAGGCAGTCACTATGAACTTGGGAAAATGGCCGAGCCAGGTAGGGCTTAGGAGAAAGCAATACGCCTAGCTTGCTCTTTGGATATACAGCTGCCCTAGCTTAGATCCTTCCTCCTTAGAAAGATGGAGAACAGGATGCCCAGGCTAGTGATGTGGTGCAATCTTTCCCTCTGTGTTGAAAAGTGCTGTAAACTGCAAGTCCCAGTCGACCCTATTCTCCTGAGGAAAAAAAAGAAAACACTGACATCCTGGAGCCAGCTGTGTGGCTAGTCCAGCATGTTAGGCAGGAAGTAGATTAGCTGTATCTTTGAGCTCCATTTATGATGATCCAGTGGGAGGCAGTCAGTCATAAATACATCTGCGCAGAGAAATAGAAGAGCATGACCCAAGAACACAAGATAGTCAGGGTGAATCCTGGCTCTTCCTGGGCTTCCATCCAATGACCTTCTAAGACGCAGAATCACAACACACTAGCTTGTGAGCTGCTGCAGGGATTGGTCCATCTGGCTATTCTTAGTTGTCTTAGGGAAAGAAATGCTGTCATATCTATATATGGATCTTTCGGTATCCTCATTGCCAAGTAGGCATGAATCAGGCGAGACCCTAAAGGCTGTGTGTGTCACACTTGGAGCTATACTTCCCACGGCGTCATTTCCCTACGTTATTTCTTAAAAAGGCTTACTATGACTCACATTCCGCTTTCTATATCCTTAGAATACGCCCCCTTCCAAGGTTGTTTTGTTGCTGTTAAAAGCGTCCTGAGTCTCGTCACCTTAAAGTTCTTCTTTCTTTCTGGGGCTGCTATGAACTTGTATAATTTTTTTTAAGACTTCTTTGTATTTATCTGTGTGTCTATGCATGTGTGTGCCACATTCAAGGGAGTACCCGCAGAAGCCAGAAGATGGTGTCAGATCTGTTGGATTAGAGTTACAGGGGTTTGTAAGCTGTCTTATATGGGAGCTAGGAATCGAACCCAGGGCCTCTGGAAGAGTTGAGGGCGCTCTTCACTTCTGACGCACCTCTCCATCTCCCATGGGTACTTATTTTGAGCAGGTGGAATAGGCGCTATGTGGAATGCATGCCCAGCTCTACTCTTTCACTGAGAATGCCCATCTTCATAAGACAGCCATGTTTGTATTAAATGGATTCCTGACAAAAAAAATATACCAGTTCAGTAGAGTGCCGTAAAACTCAGTTTCCAGTATTTCTGAATCAAGGTTGTTTGAATCCCTTGATGTAGAAATGGGGAATAAATGAATTGTAGGACTTTCCTTGGATTGCCAGCTTCCAAATAATGACACTGAGACTTATTGAGTTTGAAATCTTGGCTCTAGCTTAGGCTTTTCCCAACAAGCTCTGAAAACTTATTTACAACTTGGTAAATAATCTGTTATATTTATCAACATTCTGCCTTGTGGCTCATTACCTCTGCTCAGTATCATGTGTCCTATTTCTCTGTATCTAGTTGGAAAATCCCAAACACCTCAGATTCTTCTCAGAGTTCCTCTATCTCTCCAGAAGTCACACCTATTTTCTCCTGCCTAGCTATTGGCTGTTCATCTCTGTATTAAACCAGTCAGAAGGTGCCTTGGCAGAGATGCAGCTTTGCAGTAGACAAAAAGATTATCCTACATTTCCCCCTTTTGTCTAAATAAAAAAGAAAGGTGTTAACTCTAACACAGGTAAACTATATACAATAAAAACAATTATTAAATAAAAATTTCATTCACAATGTCCAATTTATTCATATTTGCCAAATTCAGAGAAAGTATGCTATTATCTATCCCATTTTAATGAGTAAAGTTTTATACTGAAACCACTTTCAATCATAACTTGTATTACCAGTCTTAAAAATATCCTTTTTGACCTTAAAACATTTTCTTAGATTAAACAACTAAAGCTTTGATGTCTCTCGATCTTTATAAACTTTACATCTCTTTTGTGAGAGTCTTTACTGAATTTGGTAGCAATGAAAACTGTAAAACTATAACTAATTTAGTCTTCACCCCCATAAGATACCTGAGAAAGATAAACTATTACCTGAGTAAACAGGGAGTGATGAACAAGCAACTTTCAAAACTATAGAAATCATAGATGTAGACGAAGACAGCTTGTTCATTTCCTGGCCGTTCAGATCCAAAATAATCACACAGAATCACACAGGGGGTATTGTTAATCAGGTATTTCATGGGGTATCCTGTGTGGTAGGTTCACCTCAGCTAGCAGTCCTAAAACTGTCTTAGATATTGGACCATTTGGGTTATTGCCTCAGGGGATCTTGTTTGATCAAACTATATTAGCCAGTAAGGAACCAACAACTTTCTACCTTCTGTGGAAACAAAAGCAGAAACTCTTTTCCAAAGTAACATATCCTTAGACCCAAATTTTGAAGTCAAGATATGTTTAAATATATATATATATACATATATATATATATATAGTATATGTATATTTTATATGTATAGGTTTAGCTTAGCAGCCTGTACAATGAAATGTCTCTCTGTACTCATTCACAGTCAAAAAAATTCAAAGAAAGCACAATAGTATACATAATCCAGACTCTGTGCATTTTCCATCTTTACGTGACTTATTTTTCTTACTCCATTACATTTTTTTTCACAAATTTACTCTTTTATATTATAACTGTCTATACTCTTTTTTTCTTTCTCTCTCAAGCCTACATACATTTATCCAGCACTGTGTCTTATCTAGAGGTATTTTTTCATCTGAATCTGTCTTTATTGTGTATCTGTAATTATTTTTTTAACCAAGAGTGCTAGTTTAATTTGGTAGTTTTTTTCATAATCCAATGTCTCCCATCAACTGTCTTTTTTGTTGTTGTTGTTCATTAGGCTTGTTCCAAACTAGTTCTTTTTTATTGAATTGAGCAATTAATTAATTTAAAATGATATTCTTTCATTTTACATATCTATCCCAGTTCCAACTCCCTCTTCTTACAACTAGTTCTTAAAACTCAAATTAACCTGTTTATATTAATATGCATTCTACCACGTGGATTGTTACCTCTCCCCAGGACCATGTGTCCTACTTCCTTTGTCTGGCTGGCAAATCACATGTGCCCCAGATTCTTCTCAGAGTTCTTCTTTCTCCCTGGAAGTCCTACCTATCCTCTCCTATTAGCTATTGACCATTCATCTCTTTATTAAACCAATCATAAGATGCTTTGGCAAAGAGATAGCTTCACAGTGTACAAAAAGATTATCCCAAAATAGTGGTATACAATCAATTAAGCTAGAATCCCAGAGCATTGCTTTTACCAATCACAATTTGGTCTTATATGCTTCTGCTTCCTGTTTTTAGTACATTATAGAGAGGTTTTTAATACATTATAATGACTCAGGTGGTATCTCTATGAGTCATTATACATGGATGTTGATAATTGGTTCAAAGTTTACTTAACAGGAGTTGTTAGCGCCAACTGTATTAGTTCCTTTTCTGTTGGTGTGCGAAAATATCATGGCCAAAGGCAACTAAAGGAAGAACTTTATTTTATTTTAGTTCATGGTTCCAGAGGGATAGAATCCATAATGATAGAGGAAACATGACACACAGCAGAAGGAGCAGGAAGCTGGCTTATCACATTTTCATCCAAATGCAGGAAGCAGGAAAAGGGAGGCAGATGTGATGCACTTCCTCCAGCAGGGCTCTACCTCCTAAAGTCCCATAACTTCCCTATATTGATGCCGCCAACTGGGACCAAATGTTCAAACATATGAGCCCACATTTCCATCCCAAAAAACCACTACTAATCTGTAATAAAGAATACACCTCCATAGGCACTTCTGTCTTCTCAAGAGAATATAATTATGTACTGAAGCAGTGTTCTTTTTGTTTTTACTTCAACTCACATCTTTTTGAGGATTCCAAAGATTATTTGTTATATAGGTTATGACTATCAACATTTATTGTGCTTGAACATTTAAACTGTTTATTTTAAAAATTGTATTTTATGTATGTATGAATGGTTTGCCCACATGTGTGTCTGTGTACCACACACATGCCTGGTGCCTCAGGAGCAGAGCTCACGGAACTGGAGTGACAGATGGTTGTTAGTTACTGTGTGAGTGCTGAGAATTAAATCTGGATCCTCTGGGAGAGCAGCCAGTGCTCTTAGCTGCTGAGGTATCTCTCTTGTTTCTTAAAGAAAACTTTACTGAATAAGAGCAGTGGGCTGGGCAGTATTAGGAACACTGCCTTGGGCTAGCCCTTAATCATACTTTAAAAAAACAAAACTTCCTCATTATGGTAAAACACATGCATCCCAAAGTCTATAATGTTATTTATTGAAGTGTTACATAAGACACAGTGACTCTCCTAGTGACCCCCTTGTTCCTCATGAAAAGGTGCTGAGTTCCTTTGATGCTAGTGTAAGAGTTGCATAAGAAAGATTACCAAATCTGAAGGGATTCCTGGCCTTCGATAGACTTTTGTGTATTGGTAGAGTATTATGGCAAACTTCAGAAGGAAGCCCTGGAGACCTGCCAGTGGCTTGACTGTCCACAGTTTGTTCTAATCCTCTAGGAAAATGTTGGTCAAGACTCTTCAGGTAGCGTTTTCTATGACCAAATCCTGGCAGTGCTTTGCCTGATCAATCTGTTTCATGGGCTCCTTCGGTCTGGCTTCAGTCTTGCCCTTCAGTTCACTGGCCCTTCCTAGATCAGTGATGTGCAGACAGCTATGTGTGTCACAGCTACCCGTGACACTTCGTAAAGATGCAAGGCCCTACTCCTTAGACTTCCTACTTTATGCTGTGATGGAGTAAGTCCCAAAGTCACTATTTCAGGGTCTATTTTCTCTATAAACCTTAAGTTCCCACTCTTTGTAATTTGGAATTCATTGAACACAATCTTGAGCACTGAGCTCAGTGCTCATATCTCTATTCCTATCTTTTTTTTTTTAGAATGACTTCATTGTCTTTGGTTGGAATATTAGCCTAACAAATTTCCTTATATTTTGGCACCCTCTCTTGACCTTCTCATTGAAAGGTGACTAATTATTAACCAATCAGAGTGATTTTAAGTCATCATTTACAGATAATTTGTGTTTTACTCAACATTGACCGAAAGGTTCTATTATAAGTTATTTTATCTTTAACTTTTCTCATCACTGTGACAAAATTCCTGGCTAGAAACAACTTAAAGAAGTTGGTTTGTTGGGGGCAACAATGTGTCATAATGGTGGGTGCGGCAGTTTGAATCAGATTGGCCCCTAAGGTCTCATATGTTTAAACACTTGGCCCCCTGGTTGATGGAACTGTTTGAGAAGGATTAGGAGTTGTAATCTTGTTGGAGTAGGTGTGTCATTAGAAATGGGCTTTGAGGTTTCAAAAGTCCATGGCTGTTCCCAGTTAGCTCTCTCTCTCTTTGCCTCCTGCTTATGGATCATACGTAAGCTTTTCTTTACTGCTGCAGCACCATGCCTGCCCGCCTGTGGTTATGTCCCCTGGTGTGATGGATGTGAACTCCAAGCTTCTAGAACCCTGAGACCTAAAATTAAAAGCTTTCTTCTATAAGTTGCGTTGGTCATGGTGTCTTATCACAATGATAAAAACATAAGATGGTAGGGATGGCATGGTGACTGGAGGGAGGAAAGAGTTATTTGGTCTTGTTCTTTGAAAGGCAAAGTCCATTACTGCTTGGCCTCCACACAACTCTGAAGATCGCAATGGAAATAAACACGTAGAAGAGAAGAGTTGTTGACTTCATGGCCAACCAGGAAGCAGAAGATGAATCACGAAGTAACAAGGGATAATACATTCTCAAGGACCAACTTCCAGTGCTCTATTTCCCCCCACCTCATAGCTCCCTCCAAAGTCCCCACAGCCTCCTCAAACAGCTCCCCAACCTGGGAATCATTCCAAATATGTCCCTGTGGAAGACATTCATACTCAACCCACACCAGAGGAGGATACTTCTTTCATCGGATTTGGCCACCCACTTAGGTTTTTTGTTTGTTTGTTTGTTTGTTGCAGTTTTTGAGACAGGGTTGCCATATGTAGTTCAGCCTAGCCTGAAGCTTATTGTGTGGCCCAGACTTGCTTCAAACTCTCTCTCTTCTTGCCCCAGCTTCCAACATATTAGGATTACAAGCATTGCTATTACATCTAGCTTGACTTTAAAGCTAAAGTAAACACGATTTACTTCATTTGCCAACTCTCATGAAGACCTCTTAGGGATATTGTCTGACATCTGGTCTGTAGGATCCCAGTTTTAGAGGGAGAAGTGTTACTTTCAGGAAAAAAAATTCAAAAGAATTTTAGAAAAAATAAATCCATCCAAATTTATAGATGTGTGGATGAATGTGATAAGAAGAGTTTCTTAGCCACGGGATAGCAAATCTTTTTATAATCTCCTATCTGATTCCTTACGAAAACTTCTAGAGAGAAATTGTATGAACCTGGATTTTGCAGGTCCAGAGTAAGGATAATGTTTCTTGGAGGCTGAGACTATAACTCAGTGGTAGAGGACTTGTCTTGCATGTATAAGACACTAACTTCAACCCCCAGCACTGCATTGATAGTAATGAATAATTAATAGTAATGATAATAATAATAGCCAGCAATCTTTCTTTGAGGTTGTTATGATCACAAAAGGAAAGGGGACATGTATTGATTTGCTTTATATGGCTATGATAAAACAAAACAAAACATAGCCGGGCAGTGGTGGCTCACATCTTTAAACCCAGTACTCAGGAGGCAGAGGCATGTGGATCTCTGTGAGTCCAAGGCCGGCCTGGTCTACAGAGTGAGTTCCAGGACAGTCAGGGCTGTTATACAGAGAAACCCTGTCTTGAAAAATCAAAAGCAAATGAAAACAAAACAACAAAACAAAACAAAAAACACTTACAAAACTACAAAACCCAACTTGAGGAGGAAAGTGTTTACTTGGGTAGGAAGCCAGGGCAGCACCTGGAGGCAGGAACTGCAGTTAAGACCATGGAGTATGCTTACTGGCTTGCTCTTGGACTTACGGTCAGCTATCTTAGTGGCACCTCTCAGAGTGTACTGGGTCCTTCTACATCAGTAAACAATCAAGAAAATTCTCCCACAGGCATGCCTATAGGCCAATCTGATTTTTAATTTCTTAACTGAGGTTCCCTCCTTCTAGGAGATCCTAGTTTGTGTCAGGTTGACAGAACTGATCAGCACAGGGCGTGAGGGAAAGGTGTGTGGGGGGGGGGAATGAAATAAATCAGAAAGTTTCTTGAGATTGTCTATGGAAAGCCCCCACATGCATTCAGAGCCTACCTTTCTGAGTGTGTCTTTGAGCTATGTTATAGAAAACTGATTTCAATGCAAGTAAAAGCTGTATCCAGCTAAAGGTCTTTAATTCCTACCCAGTGGCCTGCTGCAGGGTGGTCTTTCTGTTCGTTGGGAATATGTGTTGCTCTCATTGGTTGATAAATAAAACTGATTTGGCCTATAGCCAAGCAGAATAAGGCTGGGTGTGTAGTGAAGAGAGCCGCCAGTTAGTTCCCGGCCGCTTAGCCCTGAAATAATCACACAGAAACTGTATTAATTAAGTCACTGCTTGACCCATTAGCTCTGGCTTCTTATTGACTAACTCTTACATATTAATTTAACCCATTTTAAGTAATCTGTGTATTGCCACATGTCTGTGGCTTAGTGGCTAAAGTTCCATCTGGCTCCCGAGGGGCTACATGGCTTCTTTCTGATTCGAGCTACATGGCTTCTTTCTGATTCCGCCTCCTTTCTCCCAGCATTCAGTTTAGTTTTCGCCACCTAGCTCTGTTCCCCTATAGCTCTGCGATAAGCCCAAAGCAGTTTCTTTATTAACCAATGATATTCACAGCATACAAAAGGGTATGAAAACTAAACAGAGATACAGAGAGAAGGAGAGTGGAGTCAGGAGAGATGCCAGCCAGCTACCCAAGATGCAAAATGCCAGCAGACCAGTAATACCATGGCCAAAGAGAAATACATAGACTAATAGAAATGGGTTAATTTAAATGTAAGAGCTAACTAATAATAAGTCTGAGTCATTAGCCAAACATTTATAATTAATATAAGCCTCTGAATGATTTTTTGGAAATGGCTGTGGAATGGAGCAGGACAGAGAAAACCGCCATTTACAGTGGCCATTTGCACATTTTGCATTTCCCTTCAGCTTTCCTGACTCAATCAAGAGCATGCAGCTGCCACATGGTTAAGATATCTGGCTGTTGATTCCCAGCACACATTTAGTGGTTTTGACTGTCTGTATTCCAGTCTCGGGGTATCCAATACCCTCTTCTGGTCTTTGTGGGCACCAGGCATATACATGGTACACAGCCATACATGTAGGCAAAATATTCATCCACATAAAAACAATGAAAAATAAAACAAAATAGTGTATTCCTCCTTTCATACTTCTACCCTTCCTTCTTACCTCCCAACACTTTCTTAAATCCTTACAACAGGGTCACAAATATGTTCCTATTTTCACAGATGTGGGAACTGGGGTTCCCAGAACAGGTAGCAAACCCAAAGTCACACTGCCAGTTAGGGTGTAGTTTACAATCTAGGGTCTTAAGTTTGAGCTCTACTCTTCTAGCTCCTTCCCCATCATCGCCACTGGTGTTGAGCACACTGGCGCGGAGAGCTACGCTGTCGTTCAGGTGGCGGTATCACAGTACCCAGGCAGATGCATCCTAACAAAGTGGCTACCAGAGCAGCAGGCTCCAGTCAGCAGGTCATCCAGGTCCCCACCTCTTCCTGGACAAAAGCCCCCGTGCCCACCAGAGCTCTGGAGTGAAGCGCTTGGGGCCACCTCTCTAGAAGGTGACTTTATGTAACTGGGTCCTATTGCATTCAGAAGACAGGATTAGAGGGATAATCGGTCCCACAATCTAAAGACAAATGGAAAAACAAACAAATGTTTTTTAAAAATCCAGTTTTGACATTTTTCCTTTTTTTTCTCCTTTTTTATTGATTTTTATTGCGCTCTACATTTTTCTCTGCTCCCCTCCCAGCCTCTCCTCTCCCACCTTTTACCCTCTTGCAAGGTCCCCATGCTCCCAATTTACTCAGAAGATCTTGTCTTTTTCTACTTTCTACTTCCCATGTAGATTAGATCTAAGTAAGTATCTCTTAGTGTCCTCATTGTTGTCTAAGTTCTCTAGGATTGTGGATTGTGGGCTGGTTTTCTTTGCTTTATGTTTAAAAACCACCTATGAGGGAGTACATGTGATAATTGTCTTTCTGTGTATGGGTTACCTCACTCAAAATAATGTTTTCTAGCTCCATTCATTTTCCTGTAAAATTCAAGATGTTGTTATTTTTTTCTGCTTTGTGGTGTGGGAGAATTGTCTGTATCTGTAAATCATATTTTAATAAAAGGCTGATTGGCCAGGCAGGCAGTATAAGCAGGAAAGCCAGACAGGAAGTAGGGGTGGAGCAATGAGAACAGGAGAATTCTGGGAAGCAGGGAGGTTCCTCAGCCACTCCTGCGCAGACCACTGGAGAGGAAACATGTAAACTGCCCAGCTGGAAAAGGTACTGAGCCATTATGGCTAACATAGATAATGATAATGGATTAATATAAGTTACAAGGACTAATAATAAGCCTGACCTATTGGGCCAATCAGTTTATAATCTTATGGAGTCTTGTGTGTGATTTTCTTTGTTGCTTGCCAGCTGTTGGGGTATTTGGAGGGATGGAAACCCCAACAAGCTGGCCCCCTCATGTTACAGCTTTGTAGTATTCCATTGTGTAAATGTACCATATTTCCCTTATCCATTCTTTGATCGAGGAGCATTTAGTTGTTTCCAGGTTCTGGCTATGACAAACAATGCTGCTATAAACATAGTTGAGCATATGTCTTGGTGGCATGATTGAGCATCCTTTGGGTATATACCCAGAAGTGGCATTGCTGGGCCTTGAGGAAGGTTGTTTCCTAATTTTCTGAGAAATCACCATACTGATAACCAAAGGGGTTGTACCAGCTTGCACTCCCACCAGCAATGCAGAAGTGTTCCCTTTACCCCATAACCTCTCCAGCATAAGTTGTCATCAGTGTTTTT
Organism: Myodes glareolus; assembly: GCF_982192425.1. Lineage (NCBI taxonomy): Eukaryota > Metazoa > Chordata > Mammalia > Rodentia > Cricetidae > Myodes > Myodes glareolus. Next base: position 106,332,530 of record NC_142031.1, on the reverse strand, counting down.
GATCTTGACCATTCTTACAGGTGTAAAATGGAATCTCAGAGGTGTTTGGATTTGCATTTCTCTGATGACTAAGGATGTTGAACATTTCCTTAAGTGTCTTTCAGCCATTTTAGATTCCTCTGTTGAGAGTTCTCTGTTTATGTCTATACTCCATTTTTTTATTGGATTATGTGTTCTTTTGATGACCATTTTCTTGAGTTCTTTGTATATTTTGGAGCTCAGACGTCTGTCTGATGTAGGGTTGGTGAAGATCTTTTCCCATTCTGTAGGCTGCCGTTTTGTCTTGTTGACCATGTCCTTTGCTTTACAGAAGCTTTTCAGTTTCAGGAGGTTCCTTTTATTGTTTCTCTCAGTGTCTGTGCTACTGGGGTTATATTTAGGAAGTGGTCTCCTGTGCCAATGCATTCAAGTGTATTTCCCACTTTCTCTTCTATGAAGTTCAGTGTGGCTGGTTTTATGTTGAGAAATTTGATCCATTTGGACTTGAGTTTTGTGCATGGTGATAAATATGGATCTATCTTCATTCTTCTACATGTTGATATCCAGTTATGCCAGCACCATTTGTTAAATATGTTTTCTTTTTCCATTTTATATTTTTTGCTTCTTTGTCAAAAACCAGGTGTTCGAAGATGTGTGGATTGATATCCGGGTCTTCTATTCGGTTCCATTGGTCCTCCTGTCTGTTCTTATGCCAATACCAGGCTGTTTTCAGTGCTGTAGCTCTGTAGCAGACTTTGAAGTCAGGGATTGTGATGCCTCCAGAAGTTCTTTTATTGTACAGGGTTGTTTTGGCTATCCTGGGTTATTTGCTTTTCCATATGATGTTGAGTAGCCTTCTTTCGAGGTCTGTGAAGAATTTTGCTGGGATTTTGATGGGCATTGCGTTGAATTTGTAGATTGCTTTTGGTAGTTTTGACATTTTTTAAGTCTTAGCATCACCGCCGAGACAAAGGCTGTTTGCTCTGCTCTGCTGAAGGAACACAATGCCGAAGTGTAGAATGAGGGCATGAGAAAAAATGTCATTGGAAATAGGGACAACGGGGAGAAGTACGAAATGATACAGAATACTGAAGTGCTTGAATCAAGAGCAAAATTAAAACCCACGTATGTAAACATTTCTGTTTGCTTAATGTATGCAAAAGGAAATATTTCTCAAGTGAATTTGGTCTGTAAGACATATTTTAAGGCAAATGTAACCAAATTGCATAAACATCACCTTCCTCGGATTTTAGACCCAGGACTAGGAAAACCGCACACACACACACACGCACACACACACAGAGTATGTATTATATATAATACATTATACATTATATAATATGTATATTATATATAATTATATATTACACATATAATGTGTGTACATATATGTATGTATATGTACATATGTGTGTATATGTGTGCATGCTTATGGATATTAACATGCTTAGGGCCCTGGATTTGATCTTCTCTAGCTTTGGGGGTGGATGTAGATTAAAGCCTTTTAGAGAAATATCAGTAACGACAACAAAAGTGAAAAGTAACAGTGTGGTGTCCAGAAACAGCATTCTGGATGAGCTTTCCTAGTCAGAAGATAGGATTGTTGACAGCATTCTCTCCCCTGAGCTTTGCAGACACTTAAGGTAAATTTCAAATGACTCTTTTAAGGAAATTGTAATTTTTGTTTGTCTCTCAATTTCACTTTTCTTCAGACTTAGTTTTCAAGGAGACAAACTTTGGCGAAAATCTCTAGGTCCCCTCTACCTACTCTCCCCCACCACGTGCACCCTCCAGACTGTGTTTCAGGGGTGTCCTCTCCTTTTGTGTCACTCAGATGTTGGATCAGACCACACATACCTCTACCAATTGTCTGGACAGTGCCCCCTGACAGGATGTGGCTGCCTTGGGCTCAGACCAAGGGGGAACATGAAACCAGTATTCTTGACTCCCAGCTCCTCCTGTGGTGGAAACGCGAGGCTGTGTGGGAGAAGCAGATTTTTCCAAAGAGTAGACTAAATACATGGACTTGCCAGGTGGGAGTGAGCTGGAGGTCTACTTGTATGTTAAAGTCAGTCCTGTTCAAAGGAGAATTAATAACCCAGAGACCTGAAGAGCTGGGTGGGCGGAAAGCTGGCTTTCGTCTGAGTGTAAGGTGGGCTCTGCTCCCCCAAACTGAGCTCCCAAGACCTCCCAGCCTGTGGGTATGCATCTGCATTTTCTTTTTTACCCAATGCACAGCTCCCAAAAGCCAGGGGATAATTTTTAAAGGCTTCTAAGCAGAAATATATTTCTAAGTACAATGAAGACTGCTCAATTTTACGCTCATGGATAGTAATACACGTTCATTTCCTTCTACTTCCAGACAATAGTAATAGGCTCATGGGAACACAAGGAAAAGGTGTTATATAGGCCCTGAAGTTCTTTCGCCCACTAACAACACAAAAGGCCAGGCTGAAACTCTGAAGTGGGCACAGGCCTGCCCTGGGGCCTGGAATACTCGGACTGCCCCTCCCCCGAGACCAGTCCAAGGAGGTGGAGGCTTGAGGAAGGCTGATGGTCTTATCTAAGCAGAGGTCATTTTTCCAGGCATCTAGGGAATCCGAGGTTCAAGTCAAATACTTTCTGGAACAGATTTGGACTATGATATATGGACAAGCTGTGAGCCACTCGTCATGTAACCAAAGCAGAATGGCTTCCGGACCTCCCTTTCTGCGCCGCTCCAGGAAGGGCAACTTTGCCCTCCAGATTAAGACATAGTTAGGTGTCAGAGCCAGGTAAAATTGGAAGGATGCTTGAGATCTCTTGTGCTGCCCACTTTGCAACTTTTTAGTAATACATTCCGCATAACTTTTTACCGAAGTTTTGTAATTGTTCTTCCTGTCTCTTTCATTTTCCCCTCTATTTGTTTCCATTACTATCAGAGAAATTGAAACAAACTCAGCAACTTAAAACACCCATGTAGTGGTCATCAGTTCTGGAAGGCGAGAGCTCAGCTCAGTCGTGCATAACTGGCTTCTTGGCTCGGGGCTTCTCAAAAGTGAATCTGTGGCATTAGCCAGGCACAACTCTCTCTGGAAACTTTGAGAGAAAGTCAATTTCAGCTCATTCTTGCAGTCTGCTTTCTCACTGGTTGTTGGCTACGATTGCTCTTAGCACCTGTTCCAAGCGAGGGGCCCACCCACGCCCCTAGTGATGAACCCATGGCACCCTGGATATTATCCAGGAAGTACCCAGAACATGTGAAGAGGTCACTTCACCAGGCTCACAGAGGATCCTCTCTATCTCAAGTGCTTACGCACATCTGCAGAATTGCAGACCAGCACCTAGATTAGCATCTGACAGGATAATTGGTGAGCATGTGTACACCCAGGGGGACAGAAATCTTAGGGGTCATTTAGGTTCTGTGTAGAGTTGTATGCTTTTTTGAGGGCAAAGCCATGCCTCGTTCATCTTTGGTACCCAACAAATACTCCACAGTTACTGAACTAAACTAGTTTCAAGGAAGACAGGTGGAATCAGGAAATTGTTTTACACGGTCAAGTTCTAGACAAGCTAAGGAAAAGATCCAGACAGCTGTGCTGTGCAGGATGCCTTTGGACTTCAGTTGACTAAGGGGAGCCAAGAGAAAGAAAAATTCCTGCCCCAGAAATGATCTAAGCAGATAACTGTGGAACAACACCTCTGAGCTTTCGAGAATAAGAGGTGCGTTTGCTGGACTTGGCTAGACTGGCCGTGGCCTACCACTCATATTCACGGCCTCAGCTAGCAAGCCTCCTGGTTCAGAAGGCTCTCTTTAAAAACAACCACGGATGGACGTTTATAGCATGGATGCTATTTAATGTGTCCCTTCCAGAGTGTTCCAGCAAGGACTCTTGCACTTCCTGCAGTCCAGTGTGTCTCTTGAGCATCCAGAACAATCAACAGGTGTATTCAATGGTCAGGCCGCGTGCTTTCCAGTGAGCTGGGGATCAGTGGTAGCGTGCCTGTATAGGAAAAGCACGACTCTGGGCTCAATCGTCAGGAACTCAAAATGCAAAACAATGCCCCAATTCCCCAAAATCAACAATCAAAACAATAGTTGGCCATTCTAGGACACTCAACATAAATTCAGACCGAATCATAGTAAAGGTATTTCTAAAAAGCACATCTTTGCGTGTAAGAGCAAACTTCCTCCCAAATCAGTCTAGAAAACACATTCAGGGTTCCTTGGAGGGCCGAATTTTGATTTCTGTAGATAGCAAAGCTGTTTTCCTAGGCTCTCGCAGCACTTCTATCATCCACCCTGGCAAGGGCCAGTCTGTCTACAGTTCTGGGAGCGACTCAGATTCTGGGGTAAGACTACTATACTAGCTCCACACCAAGGGTCCGGAGCCAGCTCCGCCCCACCCCGCCGCCACCTGCGGAGATGGGCGACCCGCCCACATCCTGACGTCACCGAACTCCGGGCAGCGCCGGGTCGGGCTCCGGGGATTGGTCAAGGCTCGTGACGTCACGGTCCCGGGGCGGCCCCGGGCTGGCGGGGCCCCCGGGTGCTTGGGTTCCTTTCAAGACTGGCGGCGGGGTGGGGGCGGGGCGGAGGCGGAGCGGGCGGTGTAAACAGACCCGGGAGCCGCGAGCCCCGGAGGAGGCGCGGGTGGCGCCGCCATGGACTTCCAGCAGCTGGCAGATGTCGCGGAGAAGTGGTGTTCCTGCACACCCTTCGAGCTCATCGCCGCCGAGGAGACCGAGCGCAGGATGGACTTCTATGCCGACCCGGGCGTATCCTTCTACGTGCTGTGTCCGGACAACGGCAGCGGCGACAGTTTTGTGAGTACTTGGAGAAGGCGATCTCCGCTGTGCCCTAGCTCCTCCAGGGAGGCTGGGTGGGGTGGAGTGGCAGCGCCAGGGCGTCCGGGGCCGCAGAGCCGAGGTGTGGCGACCTCCCGGACTACCCCGTGCTCGACGCGTGGATCAGAGCATCCCCAGGGAGTCCTTGTGTGACATCCGCCGGGCGGGGCACACAGCCCCTGCATCTTAATCCGAGGTCCGGTCCAGGGAGATGTTTTTACCCTTCGGGGTCTTAGACACAACTCTGCAGCCGCCCCTCCCCGGCAGGGTCCCCGCCCCAGGCTGCGAATCCCTCGGAAAGACACAAAGCCTCTGTCTACACCCGCAGTGCTAGATCTTTTGGACCCTATTTGCGGAATTACTCCCAGGAGCTTGAAAATGCACGCGCGTGCACACAAGCGCGAGCGCGCTCTCTCGGGGTGGGGGCACGCCTATTCCAGGTTCCACGCTTCCCTAGCTCCTCAGGAGCTCCCTAGCTGCCAGGGAGTGTGTGTTCCTTGTGCAGATTCTGGCCAGCCATGAGGCTTCTGTAACCCCACCGAGGCCTTTAGGCTTTTCCAGAGAAAGAACCTACACAACCCGGCCCAGAAGGATCAGGACCAGAAATTACGGTGACCAAATGTTCGGCCCGCATCCCGCCCACTAGGGATCCTGGCGCTTTCAGTTTAGCAAAGGGATGCAGAGAGCACGAGGTTGTGATGGGAGGCGTGGAAGCAGGGCGGGGATGGCACGCCATGGAATGTTCGTAAGCACTATAAATAATAGTCCCCAAATGTAAGATGGAGGCAGCTGGGAATGAGGGTTATCTTGTGGTCGCTGGCCTGAGGCTGGAGCAGGCGCTGCTGCTGCTGCTGCTGCTTCTGCGGAGGAAGATGGGCGGTGCACTGGCTTGGCTCATCAGGTGGAATGACAAAGCTGGACATGGACCCCAGGCCCGGCGCCCCATACTCATTCATGGGGAAGTTCAGCCTAAGATCCGTGAGAGCCTATCTCAAAATAAATATCTCACCTGTAGAACAGTTCACAGTGAAGACAGCGAGACCTTTCTCAAACCCAGATAGGACAAGCGTAGGCTGGGTTGCACACCTGGCCAATATGCTCCTGGCTTTGGGTGGCAGGTAAAATTGAGTTCTGTCCCTTTGTCTTGAGTCCCCTATCCACAAAACTGACTTCCTAATACCAGTTCTCTGGCGACCATTTAGAAACATCTAGCAGTCTGAGGCACAGCATGCGTCCTGCAAATTTAAAGTTCTGAGACCTGGTCTTCCCCACTCCCTTTGTTAAAACCCCTTGCCTGGGACTAAAGGATGTAGCTTGGTTGGTAGAGCTCTAGTGTAGCATGTGTATAGCCCTGGGTTGGACCCCCAGCACTGCAGAAGTGGGGGTGGGGTGTTTGTGGGGTGTAATCCCTACATTCCCTGTCAGCCTAGGATCCTGAGACCTCACCCCAAACGGTTTTCACAGTGGAGACAGATTAAATTATGGATTCGTGTAAGCAGGCATCAGCTGATTGGCTGACCATCTGGAGGAGGGGGACGAGGAAGAGAGGATAACTCCTTGGACACGTTAGCACCGTCTCAAAGATTGTGGAGACCATGATCATCAAGTTGCCAACCACAGGTGTTTGCTTAGCCATATTGCTCCTCGAATCTTTGCCAGGTTGGGTGTGCTAAGTGCTTACCTCTTGGGCCTTGTCATTTTTCTCGGAAAATCTATTAGAGCATCCAAAGAAGTTTGAGTTAAGTGGTATCTCTGCTATCTGAAGATTTGGGTAACAGTAAGAATGTAACATAGCACCTCTCGATTTACAAGTTTTAGGTCATTGAAAAACTTGCAAACATTGATGAGGGCTTGAACTTTCCTGGGTCAGGGCTAGCCAACATACAAATGGCATTGTGCCCATCGGGACATTTAGCTCAGAAGTGATATAGCAGCCCTGATTCTGCTCAGGCATCCAAGCTCCCACCTCTGTGTGTGTGTGCTTGGAGACATCATTGAATCCCTCTCTGGCAGCTTAAAGATCTGTGACCCGTTACCGGACTTAAAGTGGCAGCCTGTTGTCAATGCCTGGTGGGGCTGCAGGAGAACATGTCTGGCTTGTGCTCAGCCCTCATATCTGGGAGCCTGTGTTATGGCAATCACTGTAAATGTTACTGCCATCCATATGATAGGTCCTAGCCCCAATTAAAAACCTCCTAACTTCCTCTTCCTCACTTCTGCGGTCCAGATCATCAGAGTTGCACCAGCATCGTGGGTAAGGCATGTGTGGTGCCCTCCATGACTGTGAAAGCACCCTAGCCATCTCCACCAGTGTCTCTCTAAAGTATCTAAAATACAATCTGGAGCTGGGCATAGTGGTGGTAAGCTCGGCATTCAGAAGGTGGGGGGATCTCAAGCCTTTACGTGACCTATCTCCTGACATTTTCTAAGTTCCTACTGCACGGGCACTTCCTGCCTCACCTGAGGATCCTGTCCTCAACTGCTGGGGTTATAAGTTTTTAAGTGGATGCTGGAGATCTGAACTCAGGTCCACATGCTTGTACCACAAGTATTTTACCCACTGAGCCAGCCTTTACCCATCTGCTCAGCCTTGAAAGATGACATCTTATTGGGCCTCACGAAAGTTCTATGCGGGAGATGTCATACCCATTTTGTAGGTGAGGAATATATCTGATAGCCCAGATCTCTGTGCCCTCGCTGAAGGTTGGCCCATGGTAGCTCCAGAGACCCAAAGACAAAGATTCTTTTGATTGCCACTCCTCTGGGCAGCTCACTGTTGTCTCCTCGCTTCACAGGCCACCTGCCAATGTAGCCCCTTTCCAAACTGCCCATCATGTCGGGAGTTGTGGCTTTGCAAGTGGCAGGAAGGCTGTGCCACCCAGGCAGAGGGGCGGGCACTCAGCAACTGGATGGCTGTTCCCTCTTCTGCCAACTCAGAAGGTCCTGGTGGCTATGAGGTCTGAGAAGGGAAATGTGGGCAGCCATTCAAGTACCAGGTGGACAGAATAGTGTCTGTGAGTGCATGCATGTATGTGTGCATGAACAGATATGCAGGTGTGTATCCAATGCGTTGCTCTCCTTCCTTGTCCGTTGAGGAGTGCCCTACCATTACCCAGACTAGAAATTGCTGATTGTGGGGAGGGCTCTGTTTACCTAATAGTTCCACCTTTTCTGACAACCCAGCAAAAACATATTTGCGTCCACATTTTTGTGCAGCTTTATCCACCCCCAAACCCACACAAAAACAATAGTCATATTCTTAAAGAAGCAATACTCACAGAGGGACTCTGGCTAACTCTTCTATGTATGTTTACATAGTTCTAACTTGTGAGCGTGTCTCTGTGGTGTATTTAAATGGCGCTGCCTTGTGGTTTGGGGATGGTGTGAAGGAGGAAAACCTTCCCTCCACCTGCTCCTTTGGTTTCCCCACCCGCAGAGTGGGCTAATCATATGCTAAGCCATTCTTACTATGAGCACTGTACGGAGCATTGCCTTATTCCCAGAGGTTATTTCAAGGGAGAACAAAGCCACTGTATATTCAGCTAATAATGAAGAGGGTAAAGTCAGGGTGCTATGAGTCCAAATAATGGGGAACAAGAAGTTGCTGATTATCTGCTAAATGGTAGGCAGTTTGCAGGCAGACACCTGAGCTCATCAGACCCCCTCTGGGAATAACTTGTCTGTCACTTACCTGTGACTGAGCCAAAGGTCCCTTAAGCAGCTTGCCCAGAGGCAGTTGAGGGTATGCATGCAAGACCTCTGTGGGGGTGCTCCCTGCCTTCTGCTGTGTATGTAACCTCAGTTTCCTCCCTGACAGAATGTTCAGCACAATGAGCAGGCTGCCGTAGTTATGGCTAACCATGCTCTTCCCACTGGGTGTGCTAGTACATTGGGTGCCACAAGGTGGCTTGTGGTTTTTCTGTTCTGTCTGCTCCACAGACAGACATCAGTTTAAGGTTAAGAGACACCAATTAAAAATAGAGCTAGAAGTGAGTTCCGGGACAGCCAAGACTGTTACACAGAGAAGTCCTGTCTCAAAGAACCAATAGTTCCCCCCCGCCCCAAAAAAAGAGCAAGAATAGCAGATACGCCTCACTTAGTTCTGATGGACCGTGGTTTTAGGACCTTGGTTTTAGGACCTTCTTTAGCTGCCCAAATCTGAGACTGCTCAGAGCTGTTGTGTGAAATGACATCTTTACACACACCCTACTCACATTTCCCTGTGAGGATGCTTAGGACGGTGGGACTGTGAATTAAGTACACATTGTTCTATATTGTTCAGGCTAATGCCAGACGAACATCGCATGTTCAGTACAGATGCTGTCTTTCCCTTCAAATGATTCCCATCCTGGTCAGGTCGCATGTGTGGCTCAGAACCTGTGACTGGGGGAGGGTGGTTACACCGCAATGAGAGAGGCACACGGCGCAGGCCACAGGTGCTCAGATAGAGTCAGGGGTGTGCTCCAAGCCCTCTTGAGCTCATCAGTTCATAGCAGAAAGTCTAGCAGCGTGCCCTTCAGGACAAGAAGAACTCAGCGGGGTTGAGTTGTCTTACTGATCTAATGTCACATTTTGATGACCAGATCTTGTCATCTCTATATAGAAAGTAGAACACGCTCCTTTCTTGTTGAGGGTGGTGTGCTTGTTTTGTCTTAGCTAGGTGAGCTCAGGCCTGATGTAAGAGAGAGAAGAGCCACAGAGGGCCTGTAATCACAGTGTTCACATCAGGCATTTGCTGTGGGAGAGGCAGGCCACTCGGGGTGTGGGCCGTGGAGGCTACGTCGCTGCAGCTCATGGCTCTGGTTAGTATCAGAACTGCTTGAGTTCTCCATGCAAAGTTTTGAAATGTAGCCCACCTTGATCAGAAACTCTGGGAAGCGGGCCTGGAAATCTGCATTGTTTCAATCTTCCGGGTGATTGTCACCTGCTCCGCTTCACTTTTGGGCTCCTTGGCATCTCCTGCCATCACGGGCAGCCTGCAGCCCACTGTGCCCATGAGCTCCAAGCACCCTCTGTACCCACAGGCAGCTAGTATTCTTCAGTCTGACACCCCCACCTAAGCTAGTTCTGTGACTGCAGCCAGCTTCTCCAGTTCCTGCTGGACACACATACACACACACACACACACACACACACACTCCAGACTTCTCAGATCACCTTGTCTTGTATTCTAACACTGCTAGATACCTTTAGTTTGGGAGAGAAGTAGTTTAAATAAAATGAAATCCTTTTAATTTTTAAATACAGTAGCTATAGGCTGATAAGCAGTTAATAAATGGTGTTTTTTTATTTTTTAGTTGTCATATTCCCCACTTAGACCCCAACTGTGTCAGAAGTCTCCACAGCTATTCTTAGGCATCCTCCAGTGACAAAGAGGGCAATGAGATGCGCTCACAGGATAGCAAACTGAACTTCCTAGGGTGATACCCCACTTCCATAAGGAATGGCAGCAGGCAGGTGGTGCTACATGGACCCCTCGGAGTCCTGCTCTATCAAGGTCTTGTCCTACTGCCTAGCCTGTGCCTACTGCCTACTCCTACTGCCTAGCCTGTGTCTCCTCCAGTCTACCAGACACCTTCCATTCCCAGGCCTCAGCACCGTCTCCTCAGTTTACACCCTCGAGACAGACCCTTGGTACCTGTGGGCTGCCCTGTGTTCCTGACTGGTTGGCTCTGCAGAACTAGGCCTTCTTCATCCAGACCTCGCCGGTCTGGTTCCCCAGCTTATCTTTGACCATTATGGGAAAAACTTGTGTTCATTTTAAAGATGTGCTAAGAAGGCTTTCCTCACATAAAGCAATGTTCCCCAGCCTCAGTAACAACAGCAAACCTAAATACAGGTTCCATGTACACTAGGTCGATCAGCGATGTCTAGGTAGGATGCCCACCTAAGGTGCCGTGAGGGACAACCGAGCTTCCCGGTGACTCCGTGCCAGCTTTGCAAATTCTCCTAAGTTCGTTCCGTTCTGAAGAAATTTACCAACACCCCCATTCACGGGGCAATCTGCAGAGGGAACACCTTGTTCCAAGTTCATGATTCCAGACTATGGTTAATTAATTCTTCAGCTGTAGCTGAAGGCAAAGTGAAGGAATTTGAAGGCCAAGGCTCTGATTTCTCCTCCCTCCTCTTTTGAAATGAGCCTCATGCATGTGCCTGCTGGAGATGGTGAACAGGGGTGACGGTGAGCAGGGGTGATGGTGAGCAGGGGTGACGGTGAGCAGGGGTGACGGTGAGCAGGGGTGATGGTGAGCAGGGGTGATGGTGAGCAGGGGTGACGGTGAGCAGGGGTGATGGTGAGCAGGGGTGATGGTGAGCAGGGGTGACGGTGAGCAGGGGTGACGGTGAGCAGGGGTGACGGTGAGCAGGGGTGATGGTGAGCAGGGGTGACGGTGAGCAGGGGTGATGGTGAGCAGGGCTGATGTCTGTCTGCTGCCCTGCTCTCTGGTTACCTGTGAGCAGATGGCAGTCAGAGCAGGTGAGACTGGGAGCTTGAAGCTTGGGAGAGCTCTATGGATTTGACATTTCCTGATCCCTTGTCTTGCGAACAGTAAAGACCAAGGGGATGGATTTCACCGTGTAAGGGAGGCCGACCTGGAATGCGTGATTCTGTGAAACTCTAGGGTAACGACCTGTGTTCTTTGTCTCTCCTGCCCCTGGGGTTCCAGCACGTGTGGAGTGAGAGCGAGGATTGCCTGCCCTTCCTGCAGCTCGCACAGGATTACATCTCTTCCTGCGGCAAGAAGACGCTCCATGAAGTCTTGGAAAAAGTCTTCAAGTCCTTCCGACCTGTAGGTGCTGCCTGGCTCCGGACCCCTCCCTGTCCCCCTCTGTAGGGCACCTTGATAGCAGGGATGGTCGGGAAAGAGGCAAACCCGGGACGACGGTTTTTCCCTTGTCTACTGTGGGCCCTGTGGTATAAAGGAAGCGGGCAGTGGGGAGGCCAAGGGTGGGATGTGGCAGGGCCATTTGGTTCAGGAATGGTGACTCTTTCTAGCATCCCTTGAGTTGAGAAGTACTGGGAGGGTGGAAGCAAACAGAGCCTTTGCCAGGCATTTCTCAACCGGTAGACCCCAAATGCACCTGGAAGTAGTGCAGGTTTGTTTGTTTGTTTGTTTGTTGGTTGGTTGGTTTGTTGGTTGGTTGGTTTGTTTGTTTTATCATAGCTATACCTGCATCAGGAACATGGCCAGAAATCTAGGCAAAGCTCATCCAGGTTTGTGACCCTGGGGAAGGGTAGCATTGTTGATTCTTTTCTCATTTCAGTTCTCAAAGCACTTCAAAAAGCTTTCGTCCCCTCTTGGGACTTAGGACTCTATCAATGACCTGCTTTCATGGGAACTGATGGCGTGTGAAGTTTATACTCGCCCCAAGCTTGGTGATCCTTTCCCTCTCTCTCCCAAAGCCATGCCTAGCATCACGCCATGTCCTGCCCTGGTTTGCTTCCCTGCCCACTGTGGATGTAGTCCATGCATTCAGTGCTGTGCTGTGGAATTGCTGTCTCTACTTCTCCACTAAGCATCTCAAGCTTGTTTTATGGTTCAGGGAGGTTGGCTACATAACTGCCTTTCTGACATCTCAGGGTTGGTAAGTGTTTTGCATCTTTCGTGCCTCCTGACTGGCACTTCTGGTATCCCACAGTTGTGTGTGGCATTGTCTAAATGCCCAAGATGGCAGTACCTAATCCAGAGAGGACTTTGTTGGTGCTGTCAGGCCTTGGGTCTTCAATACTTGATTTGTAGTTCACAGACACTCTAGGTGATGAAAAGATGGGGTTCAGATCTTGTCTCTTTTAGCTCATCTTTGTTCCAGGAATATGGGCCTTTAGGGGGGCTCCAGGTTAAAGTGGGGACCCTGTTGTGTTCTGTTCCTATAGAGGCTCTAGACTTTGACTCCCTTCTTCATAGATCTTAGAACAGTCTTTAAAAAAATACAATATACTTTCTTGCTTTCCCAGTCAGGTTAGGCCAACCTCTCTGGCTTCCAAGGCCTCGCTATCCTTAAGAGTCTATTTCCGTACTTGATGTAAAATGATGAAAATGGCCTAGCTGTTCTCAGGAGAAGGGTTGTCCTAATCATTCAACCCACCATCATGAGAAATGAAATCTCAGTGGCTCTTGTCACATTCTCTTATTTCAATCACCTGTCTGGCCTTCCAGTCTTTTCCTTGCTAATTTTCTAAGCTACTTTGGCCTGTCAGGTGTGGTGAATGCTCGCCAACTCATTTGGACCATTTCCTACTCTGGTCTAGCACAGGAACCAGGTGGTAAACATTGTGTTTCCCCTTGGGGAAGACAAGATAAGCAAGTACACCTCGGTGTGCCCTTAACAGGTGCCAAGACAGCAGGAAACAAACCAGGGATGAGGCTATGCATGCCTTTAATCCCAGCACTTAGGAGCCAGAGGCAGGTGGATCTCTGTGAGTTTGAGGCCAGCCTGGTCTATGAAGCAAGTTCCAGGACAGTCAGGGCTGTCACACAGAGAAATCCTGACTCACAACAAAAACAACAACAAAGAGTCTTCAGTGAGAAGGGGATCTTGGAGTCTGCAATGATCATAAGGGATGGGGGTTCCCAGGCACAAAGACTAGCAGATCTGAAAGCCTAGGGTACAGGAGGCATCCACGTAGCTACAAGGGTTTGGAGTTGGGAACCTGAGCACAGTGAGAAGGGAGTCCAGGAAGACTTCGGGTCTCGTAGCTGTGGAAGGACTTGGTTTTACCAGTCTGCAGAGCCTGAAGAAATTAGAGCAAGAAGGCCATGCTGATATCCTCTTTTGAGAGGTTCCCTCTTGCACCCTAACGTGCTCAGATTGACTAGCAGCAGCGAGAGCCAGTGCTATCTTCCAGGCTGATGTGAGGGCAACTCAAAAACAGCGGAAGTGGAACAAGAGCCTCGGGTGCTGGAAATGCCTGGAAAGTAGACCCAGCTGGCCTTGCTGTTGGGTTGAAGTAGAGTATGAGAAAATGAGAGAAAGATGGAACCTGAGTTTCTTGGCCATGCAGTGGAGGAACGTCACAGTGGTAGACTGAGGCTGGGGGGCGGCAGGAGGAGACGCATGGGCCCGGTGCTGTTAGAATGTCGTTTTGTGGGACTGGGAAGTCAGGGGGGAACCTTGTGTCTCTCGCCCCCTGCTTTCACCTCTATGTGAAGTTATGGAGTTTGGGGCTTAGAAAGAAGGCCTAGGCAGGATCTGGCTGCTGCTATTCTAGTGGAGAGAAGACCTTATCCAGTTAGGGGGATTGCGAGCCAGGAAGCCAGCACCACATACCCTGCGTGTCAGTGGCCACATGGCTGCATCCCCAAGATTGCCTTCACCTGTACCTTCAGATAGCTGCCTTCTGGGTGTGCAGACGTGGGACTTTAAAATGTCACTGTGCCCTCTTCCAACCACTGCCCTGTGCAGTCTCTCCACAGAGATAAGGGCTTATCTTGCCATAGCCTTTTGATGATGCGATGATGCCGCACGGAGCCTCAGGCAGCCCCTGTTTGCGTGACCTTGCTAAAGCTGGGCACGTGGCATCTACAGCCTAAAGAGCCGTATCACCTCAAGGCCATGCCACCTCTGTGGACTGCACTCCCTTTCTCTCGCCTGCACTTCCTACACGATAATAATGTCACAAAGCCTCGCTCCACACACACTGAAATCTCCTCACACACTGACATCTGATTGGATCTCTGAAGAAAAAGTTACTCTTATTCCTTTCTTCCAACCTACTTCTTTTTTTTCTCTCCTCATTTATCGTATTTCCCAGAAAACACACTAAGCATCCATAGCCAAAGCCTTGCAAAGGACAGCAAAGCATACTTGGCTTTCCCATCTGGGCACTGGTTAAGAGCAGCAGTGGCCACAGAATAGGGAGAAGCCTTTAGGCAGAGCCTGTATTGGATCAGGCATCCTGTGAGATTCTGTGCAGGACGAGCGGAGGCACCCACCCCATCAACTCATTCCACTCTGTGGGTTCTTGGGGAAAATACTTCTGAGAGGTTGTTTGTGAGCATGTACTTCAAGGTGCTTGTGTAGGTTCCTTGGGTTCAGACCCCACTTCTGTTTCTCGGGTTCTCCATTTGTAGGTGAGAAAACTAAGCTGCTAAATATCCATAGCAGCAGCCCAGTTTGGCTGGGGGTGACCTCTGTGCAGAGTAGGCACCAAACAGATGCTTCAACGGCTGTGTACTGCTGTGTACTGCTGTACCACGCAAAACACAGGTGCAAAGAGTTGGTCCAGCCTGGTGAAGCATTATGTAGTGAATCTAGGGTTTTGGTAGTGAAAAAATATCTTGCTAAGTGATTTCAACATTGTTAACTGAAATATATGGCTGGATAAGGAACCTTTCAAAGGTAATGGAAGGGTCAAGAAAAAGATTATCAACCCTGGTTTTTGCAAAGTAATAAACTCACCATACATGGTAGGTGACGGTCTATAAAGAAGATAAATAAATGTACACTTGGAGGCACATACCGAAGAGCTTCCGGGTGGTGGGTGAATTTTATTTTCTTTTCCCTATTCTCTAAGAGATCTATCATATTCATATAATCATAAAACATATATTTTTAGAAATCTGTATAATTTTCATGTGTCAAAAATGCTCAAAATTAGGGAGGGACTCCCTGAGGCTCAGAGTGCCAGGCGGTGCCCTCCTGCAGAGATCCGCTGGACACATTGACCACAGGAGAGCTGACCCAAGCAGGGCCCATCTTGGCTGCCTGGCTTAGAATCCATCGAGATACCCCGGGGAGGGGAGACTGCTCTGTCCCTGACTATGTGACATCTTGCAGTTTTCTTAACCTTTGTGTTTCCATCTTTAAAATAGAGCCAGCTTCTGTTTCACTGCCCCGTGGATCCATGGGCAATGTCTAGAGCTGACCGTGAACACAGACTGTCAAAGTCCAGCTGCCCTGGGATGGGGGCATGGACTGGATGTAACAGTCCATCTTTCTCACCTAGAGTGACGCCCATTTCTCTCCACTGGAAGGGCCTCCGGCCTCATAAGGAAGGATCTCTGGCCCGACTCTCCCCTCCTCACTGGTGGCACACAAATGCAGATTCCATGGCCACTCACTATCGCCACCCTAGAGTATCACTGCTCTGGCAATGACTTCAGAGACCACTGATAAATGTGGACAGTCATTTTCCTCACTTAAGTGACTCCCGGGTGACTGTTGCTGGCCTTCGCATGAGAGACCTCGATAATGGGCCAGGGATATCGATCCTCATGAATGGCGACCTTGCCAGTCATTTCTGCCTCTTTTCGTCCCTTATTTGATGACAAATCTCAGACGTGATTGCTGGTAAGCAAGCAGAGCAGGAAAGGAGGGGGGTTCCTAATGCCAGATTCCCCCCGAGTTACATGAACATGAAGGATGGCTCTTCTCTCAGCAAGTTGCCTGCCCCTCCCCCACCCCCAGAGGTCTGGTCCTGTCGCTGTGCCTATGGCAGTGTTGAATGCTGTTTGAGCTTATGTTGCCGTAATGGCACAGTCTGGCCTTTGTTCCTGAGGCTCCCATGGCTTCTTTCTCCCAGTCTTCTTTCTGAGGAGGCTGTAACACTGTTTTGTTTTGTTTTGTTTTGTTTTTCTCAAGAAGGGGTTCTTACCGGAAGAATACTCCCCTGAGTCTGGACACTGACCTGAGGGAAACAGTGTTTTTAGGTTGCATCCAGTGGCTCAGGAGCCAGTGATGACTCCACACAAGAAAATCCCTCATGGCCCAGACCATGGCCATCTTTGCTTCTGCTCCTCCCACATGGTCAGTAGCCTTGACGAAACGGAAGAATCCCCTGGTGCTGGGCTTGCCTAAGTAGGACAGAAAGTCCAAGGAAAACATTGCCCATGTGGATTTAGAAATTTAGCTTTTCTATATCTTTTGTTTTCTGCTCCTGTTATGGACATTCAAACCTTGTCATATTTTAGCCAGGCAGTGGTGGTGTACGCCGTTAGTCCCAGGGTTCAAAATGCAGAAGCAGGCAGATCTCCGAGTTTGAGTTTGGGGACGGACAGTGTCCCCTCTAGGGGCGCATCTGCCACTCTTGCCCGTTTGACTCTGATCTTGCATCGGCCTCTCCCTCCTAATATGAAGAAGACTGAAACCCAACATGAGTTTTGGGATAAACAGTTTCTGAACCCCCCCTCCGCAATGCTTTAGCCAGTCTTGCTGCCCATAGTGGGGCTTCTGGACCCCCTTAGAGCAAGTTAGAAATGCAGGGTTCCCTCGGGCTCACAGAGCCAGGGTCTGCATTGTAGGTAGTGCTGTTGGTGACTCAGAGACAGTTAAGTGCGGGAAATGCTGCCTCTCCCTTGGAAGAAGTGTGCCGGGATGCCCGAAGTCCCAAGGACAAGCTATACACATCTTCCACCCTCTCGGTGTGTTTGTAAAATCTGTACCAAGGACCCTTAGATGTCCAGAGCCACTATGAATGGCATCTTCTCTTCCCCACTCTGAAACCTCAGGGGCTGATCAGATTCACAGAGCGGAGGATGCTCCTGTCTCTAGGAAGGGCCTCCCTTAAGGCTGGCTCTCTGAGGCTAGAACTGTGTGCTTTGAAGTCATGGGGGTAGCTAGCGAGCTGAGCAGGGGAAGAGGTGTGATTTGTGCCCGTCAGCCTGCTAGATCCATTTCAGCAAGGTGTGCTGAGTCCAGGAGGGGACTGAGAACCACTTATGCCATGGCTTGAATTAGGGTGAGTAACCCAAGCCTCCCGTGGGAAGGATCATTATAGATACATGCATGTACAAGCATGCCTCGGCTGTACCATTCTCACCCATGAATGTCATGGCTAACTACAGGTTCCCACTGAGCCTCAGAATCCTCCCGAACCCAGCACTCCAAGTGCCCAGTTGCCACCTCAGATTCATCAAATGGGCCGGATGCATTGACTCTTTGATACTTAGTGGTTTTTCGCTCTTCAGTGGTCCTGGGTCTCCTCTGCTGCGGTGGAGAGGATGTGGAAGCTGCTGCAGCAGCCCTGCTGTGACAGATACTGCGGCATTCCTGTCACTGGACACTTCCATTCTGCTGAGTCAGCAGCAGCTCTTCAACTGAAAACTGGCCGCCAGCACGGCCACCGTCTGCTTTCACTGTGACTAGCCATCTTCTCTCGCGGGAGGCAGTTTTAGCCTGTCTCTCATTAAAGTGTGAGAAGGAGACAGTGCTGACACAAAGGAGTTTCTCTAGTCTTCCCAGGACACAGGAGATTCTGGGGGCCAGGGCTGGACAACCTCTCCCTGCCCTTTCCTTCAAGGGAGCAGTAACTCTCTGGGACACCACCAGTCATGAGCTGGACAGGGGCAACACACATCTGCAGTTGGCCATGGCCTGCTAGGCTTGTGACCAGCAATGCTTCACAGATGGTTTTGCCCTTTCCTAAAGCTCTGAGGCTGTGAGTTCTAGAACTTAGAGTGTAGACCTTGCCTCAGTCGGGGCTTCTGACTTCCTGTTCCCCCATTTGAGCCACAGAGAGAGTGAAGGAAGGGCAGCAGGATGATTGAGAAGCCGTGTGAGGAATAAGCAGCCTACCTTTAATGTCTTAATTCAGCTAAAGTTTAGATCACTGGGGCCCCTTAGTTAAGAGGCCTGAAGGTAACAAGTCTGGGGTCTCCGTGTGAAGTCTTTTGATCGCTCTACTCAGTCGTTATGTACAAAAACCCAGGAGCCCCCAAGTCCACGACTTTCTGCCAGCACACAAGTCTCAGTTCATATTGCTCACAACCGACTAGTGCTACTCAGTTTCTAATGAAACTACCGTGATCCCGGGGCCAGAGAGATGGCTTGGCAGTTAAGTGCTTTCTTTCCAGAGGACCTGAGTTCGATTCCCAGCACTCACACTGGGCAGCTCACAACTGCCTATAATGCTAGCTCCCTAGGATCTGACACCAGCACTCGCTTGCCCGTAACCCAAACACGTACCTGCATACATAATTTAAAGTATTTCTCTGGAATTTGCCTTGTTTCCCAGATCATAATCCATAGAGGATTTGTGGAACATAGATGGAAAGGAAGCTGGGGAAATGGTTTAGAGCCTCTGTTGCTCTTTCAGGGGACCCAGGTTTGATTCCCAGAACTCACCCGAAGGCTCACGACCATCCTTAAGCCCAGTTTCAGGGGGTCTGATGCTTTATTCTGAGCTCTGTGGGTACTGTGCATGCACATAACGTACACACATACTGCCAAAACAGTCATATACATAAATACACGTCAAAGCATTTGTAAAGATGAAATGGAAAAAAGTTGTCCACAATCCCAGTCTTACAGAAACTCTTTATCCTCCTCATGCACGCACGCGCGTGCACACGTGCACACACACATATACACACTCACACACACTAAATGTTTACAAGAAATAGAAAGCACCAGCGAGATGGCTTGGTGGGTTGCAGTGCTTCCGGCTAAGGATGAGGACCTGAGTTCTCTATCTAGGCTTCACACGGTGGAAGGAAAGAACCAACTCTTGCAAATTGTCCTAGGATCATACGCATACTGATATAAGTGCATATAAACACACAAAATAAGTAAATGTAATTTTAAAAAAACCTCAATTTTGAATATATTTAATTACAGCCTTTCCCCCGTGCATCCATATGAGTTTTAAGAAAAGTTGTATCATAATTAAAATGTAATTTTATCATGTTTTTAATTTTATGTGCGTTTTATCATTACTTTTAAAATTCAGTGTTAAGTATAGGTAAGATTCTCTCTAACTAACATGCCATGACATTTAACCCTTTGCTGCTGAACGTCCTAGTTGTCTTAGCATTTTTACCTATGTGCTACTCTTAATAAATACCCCCATGTATTTGGGGGAGAAAATAAACCAGAGGATTGATCTGGGGGCATTTCGAAGGCACATTAGCACTGCTCATGGTGTGATTCCCTAACATGCCGGCTACACCTCATACAGGTGTGGTTGGTGGACCTCTGTGCTTTGACATTTAAAAAGTAACCTCTCTGAGGTACACAGTGAAATTGATAATCCATGAAGATTCGATGTGTCTCCTTATTAAATTTGTAAAAACTGTGGTGGTGGGGGAGTTGAGCTCAGGGATACTCTCGCTGTGTACAGACGAGTTTGGGTCCAGTGGCTTTGGTCTTCTGCCTGAAGTCCTGGCAATCCTTACAGCTGTTGCTTCTTCTCTCTCTGTAGCTGCTGGGGCTTCCAGATGACGAGGACGCCTTTGAAGAGTACAGTGCGGATGTGGAGGAGGAGCCAGAGGCGGACCACCCCCAGATGGGGGTCAGCCAGCAATAAACGCCTAGGTCGCCTTCCCGAAGGGGAGTAAGCCCTGTGCTGCCGATGAGGTCCTGTGCTCCCCGATGGGGTCCTGGACTCCTGGGGTAGCTTTTTGTATTAGCTCTTCAAAACAGGACACCTGGCTCCTGACATCCAAATGAAAATGAAATACCTTTCAAACGACCAAACAATTTCTGTGATGAGCTTCGCTCAGAAGTGATCAGAATTTCTGCCCCACTTTGCCGGGGTTTCTGTGGAGATGTCTTGGTAGCCTTTGCCACTTTGAAGTTAGAATCTGTGTTGTGGCTGCCTGTTCCCTCTTGAGTTTATGTTGGAGAATTAACGTTTGCTGATTGGAATGTAGAGAACGCTGAATGTATTAAGGATGTGTTTTGAGTCCTCACAGGGGACCTTGCTGAGGAAAAGCATGACAGAGGAGAAATGCAGCCTGCACTTTTTATGTCCCTTTGACGTGTCTGTAAGTGAAAGGTCTTGCTTAGGAAGCATGAGTTTTACTATCTAGTCGTGAACTGCGCAGACGCAGATGCCGAGGGTGAGCTTCTTGGAGAGTTTCTCCACTGTTGGATACCTGAGCATGGAATGGCCAGCCACTGGTCAGTGTAAATGTTCCGCAGTTGTTCGATCGTTTTAAAACGTGCTAATTCCAAAGCCACTTTTTAATTCTAATAGTGGAAAGTATAGATGGGGTGAAAGATATAAATTATTGATTCCTTAACACTGTTTCTAAGCCTGCATATGAAATGAAACCTTCACCTTCTCTCTTATGAGATGGCAACTTGTTAAATCATGAAAACAACCAGAATCCAAGTAAGTAAGTGACCCTTAAGCTTCAAAGCCATAGATGAAATCTAATAGGAAAATAAACCAGGAAAAAAAAATTAGATATAATGAAATTCTTTACTTTCCTAATCTTTTTTTTTAAGATTTATTTATTTATTATGTATACAACATTCCTTCCATGTATGCTTGCATGCCAGAAGAGGGCACCAGATTTCATTATCGATGGCTGTGAGCCACCACGTGGTTGCTGAGAATTGAACTCAGGACCTCTGGAAGAGCAGTCAGTGCTCTTAACCTTTGAGCCATCTCTCCAGCCCCTACTTTCCTAATCTTTTATTCTTTAGAGAATGTCAAGGAAAGGCTCCCACTGAGTTATTTTATTTAAAATTATAATGAAATACTCTAGGGAACTTCCATGCAGTGAAATTTTAAAGTGATATGAACGTGGGAGTCTTAATTAGGGGATTACTTAATGAAAAGAGTTCAGTTGCCGGGTGATGGCACATTGTGGATTCCATCTGTGCTTTTCTACCTGTGCTTTTATTTTCTGGAGGAAACTTATTAATGCTTAATTTCAAGCCGAGTGACATCCCTTGAAGTCGTTCATTAGCACAGTTAGACTTAGTACCCCTTCCAGCGTGTGAGGTCCAGTCCTGTCCCTGCTCCCCGTGCCATGTCTGCTCATAGCTGGGAGACTTGAGCTCTCTGTCTTGTGGATATGGTCCAGGGCAGGTGACTTCCTTTTAGACATGATAGGCCACAAAAATAAATGACTTTTGGAGGTAAAATGAAGACACCTGAGCAGTTTGCTCGATTATGAGGTAACCTAGAATTTTATACGGAGGCTTCAAATCTAAATTTACATATGTTTGAACATTACTATAAGATGGGTTTTTATCAAAAGCGTATTTGAACTTTGACCAAATATACTTGGTATCATCACATTAGTGTTCTCTACTTATACAAGTTGAGTTAAGACCCCTAGTGGGGTACAGCAGGCTACTGACAACTCTAGTCAGTCTTTTGTATGCCCCCCCAAAGGGATGGGTCAGGAAGAGCAAATGTCCCTGGACGTGGCTGATTCCCATGACAAAAACCCCGGCATCAGCAAATCTACCGTCCTTGCAAGCCTCCCTCTGTCTGCTGTTGTGTGTATCCCTTCCAGTGTGCACCTGTGTGGGCAAGCACACACATAGCCACCCCTACCCATTCTGTCAACGGTCATATCCCCGTTGGGGCTGAAGGCGAACAGCCTGTGGTTGGTTAGTTGTAGAAGCGGGCCTGCTCCACAGTGAGAAAAGTGTGACCCTTCGCAAGACCACAGAGGCATTCCAGGACTACAGAGAACTCAGCCCTTGGCTGCACGCAGTGATAAGTCATGTGACTTTCCTACGAAACAGGGGTATTCTCTGCTAGCTTTAAACACCACCCTGCTGCGGCTGGCTGCCGTAGGAAGTGTGTGAACGGAAAGAGCAACGGTCAAGGACAGTGAGGGACACAGGAAGAAAACCAATTTGGAATTTTGCCAAAGATGGTGTCCTTAAGATGTTGACCATGCCATTACCTTAGAATATGGTGGCAGTGGGTGTCCAGATCCTGGAGCCTGGAGTCTGCCCCCTCTCAAAGGCTTTGGAGTTGGTTGGCAGTTAACCCAAGAGGGGAGCTTAGCTTGAAAAGTAGCTATAAACAAATGTGTGCTCGTCTTGTCGCCCTGGAAAGTGACAGTGGAAAAACCTGGTAGGTAGCGGACAGAGAAGGTAGTGGACAGAGACAGTGAGAATAAACACACGAGGGAAGGACTGATCGTCTGCTGACCGCGATGACCGGCTGTGACGTCTGAATTCTGCCCTGACAACACTACAGAGCCTGATCCTAGCGCTGAGTGACCCAGGGAGACATGTTTCTCCTATCTGCCTGATTAGAGCATTGTGCAGGCTTCAAGGATCCAAGTCTAGAGCCAGGGAGGGTAGTGAAGCCCCGTGCGGTGCCTGGCACCACTCGGGAGTTTGTGACTCCCAGGCCCACTGCAGCACATGGTGTATTTTGTGTTTCCATGACCAGAGCACAAAACGTCTGTTACATGATGAGGCTGCCCTTGCTCGCTGCCACCAGAGCTGGTTTTGCGGTGTGGTTAAGGAAAACTGAAGCACACTGGGGGTGACCCCTTTGCTCAGGACAGACAGAAACTGTTCCTCTAGCACAATGCATGGCTCGGAATATTGTTTCAGCTTGAGAGAGCAGGGAGAATGTGTCTGGGGTGTTGTCATCCCAGAGTGGAGTCTTTTAGTTATTGCATGTTAAAACTCACCAGTTGGGAAACAGTTTAATCAAACTGGGTTTTCTACAGTCCAGAGGAATGTAGAAATGGACAAGATTTAATGTGGGTTGGGAGGAGATGAATAGGGACCATGAGAGAGAAAGGTCTCAGTCCGTCTGGGTTGTAAACAAAGCACATAGCCCACACTTACTTCCTGGGATACAGGACCAAGCGGCCTTTTCTTAGCTGTCTCTAGAGAGCTGCTTTCCGCAGAGACTGCAGGTTTAGAGGATGCTAGTGATGACTCTGTGACTTTCCCAATGCCCCCTGGCAAGCAAAAGGCACGGTAGGTGCCCTGCACACCTGGTGGAATTCCTTCCCCTAAAAGTAAAATCCACGGCTAGCCAGGGAAGCATGCCTTCGCGAGTACTGGCTCCAGAGTGGCTGCAGTGGCAGCTGGCAGAATGTGAGCCATGCCTGCCCTCTCTCTCCTCCGCTGGTGCTTCCGCTGTCAGTGAAACTCAAATGAAGGCCCTTGCCCCTAGAATAAGCCTTGAGGGGGAGATGGCATGCCTGGCTTGTTGCATCATCTCCAAATGTGCACAAGAAGATTTTCGCATTAAAAACCCCTCCTTCATACAAACTCAGATACTTGGTTTAACGGTAGCTAGTATGACTCGAGAAGCTGAGGTCTTTTAGGTTTCATATGGAGTAGGTGTAAAACTTGCAGGAATACTGGCAGCCTGTGGTCTGTGGCAGTGGCCACGAGCATTTCATGTTAGGAACCCCACTCACCACACTGCAACGCTGAATAATTAATTCAGCGCAGCTTAAAGACTCCACCAAGCTACGGTCAGTCTGCTTAGGGCTGTGTTCACGTTCTTCGGTATTAGGGAGAAAGCTGGCAGTGTGCGCCTCATATCTCCCTGGGCCTTCCTTTCGTTTTTGCTTCTTGAGATTCGATTTTAGCAGGTACCTTCTGAACTGGCCTAGACAGATGCCCTCTATACAAATGCCAGCTCTCTAAAAGGAGCTAAAATAAATAGTCAGTGCTGGGCAAGTCCAAACCCAGCTGCAATCCAGTGCAAGATTTCAGCCACCTCCAGAGAAGCAAATCAGAAGAAACAAAAGCAAGGGACTTTGTTTGTTTTTTTTTGGTTTTTCGGGCTGGGAGATTTTCCTGTGCGGTGTGTGTGCTTTCTTTGAGTTCATATTTCCTTTCAGAGAGCTCTCTTGTAAATGACAAACTGTGAAATGGGTTGCCAAAAACTTGTCCTTTCTTAGATGCTTCAGACAGAACTGTGTAAATTCCCTCTGCACCCTGTCCCATCTGCTCCCTCCTCCTTCTCGTGAGAGCAAGGACCACATCCAAGGATGTAATTACCATAAGCTTGCTATTAAAGAGCCTTTCAGCCCTAGTGGTATTTGCCTTTTTCTTTCCTCTTCCCGCTGTTTTTGGTTACAGAAAACTATATGGGATGTGTAAATGAAGAACAAGGACCAAGGCCACTGGCAGGGTGGGGTGGGGACAGTTACCTCAAAGGCGCGGATCCGGAGGTGTGTTTAACTTAGGCTCTGGCTAGTGTTTAGCAATTTATCGTCTCCCTTTGAACTAGTACTAGTTTCATGTGTCAGAATTTCTTTTTGCAAACCTGGTTAGGAATCCTTAGTAGCACAATTAGAAATCTGTGTCCTGTGACAGATTAATAACGACATGATGACATTTCCTCAGCGCCTTTGTTCCCAGTCGCTGTCATTCACTAGATCCAGACATTCAGTAGGAGCTCAAAAGTTGGCGGCAAGCTTCATTCTTTGGTTAAAGATAAGTTTTCCCCCTCCAAATGGGGGGCTCTCTAGACGTAAGAACGGCTTAGCAGGCCGGACTCGAGGCAGTGTGTGTTTACGTAGTGGCATGGGGAGTCCTTGGGTTTGGCCAGAGATTCCAAGTCCAGAGTAAGGCTGTATGTGAACATCTAAACCTCTCTAGACAAAACCTGATTTCAGAAGGGCTGTATAGACAGATTTTTATCATGGGAAAATTCCTGTTTCTCTGACTTGATCACACAAGCAGCTTGGCCCCTTTACATGCAGGGACAGATAGAGCATGACTCACGTCCCCTCTCATTACAGTCCATCTCTGCAATCATTTGGCAGACGGACGGGTCTGGCCCAGACAGGTCCCTGACAGTCTCTGTGGCACTTCTCACCCCCCCCCCTTGTTTGTTTTCTCATGATTGAGAGTAAGCATGGTGACCTCATCTCTGATTTCCCTTGGGGGAGGAGCAGGGGAGAACACCTGGCCCTGCTGTAGAGGAAGGAGTGCCACAAAGTCCCCATAAAGCCACAATGGTGACTTACACTGTGATGCTTTTCTCCGATTTGTCCCCCCCCCCCTTCCCTAGGATCCCCTTTGCCAAGCGAAGACCCATAGCTGTGAATTAACCCAAATGCCACTGCTAGAAGGTGGCACATCCTGCCTTGCCACACATGCCTTCTCCTTTAGTAGATCACAGGATTCAAAGTACAACAAAGAGGGAAGGGCAGGGTTCCTTGCTTAGGGATGTAATAAACAGTCTTGTTTCCATAGTAAAGTCTGGCAGGTGGGGTGGGTACCACAATATCCCCAGGGCTTGCTGAGCACACATGGGTGGATTCATAGCACAGGGGGAAAAAAGCCACACCCCAGCATTTGGAGGCACCAGGGCTAGGTGTCTAGCTCAGTGTCCTGATGAATTGGGCAACCAAATAATTCCTCCATTTGTCAGGTTTAGCCATCTGGGAGTTTGGAAGCAAGGTTGAAATGCCTCCCAAACCAGCTGCCCTTGGTGGGGGAAAAGTCCTGGGCAAGCTGTAATTGGGCAGCTGAAGAACACAAGTGTGGAAAGAGAGGCAGCCCTTCCTTTTCCAGGGAAACAGCCCCCAAAGTGGATGTCCCTGCCAGCCAGGCTCCAGGTGAAGAGGGTCCTCCGGGATGCCTTTTAATTGGGAGCCTCTAGAGGTCAGCACAGCATAAACAAAGGGCTGAGCCGCACGCTCACTTCCCCGGGGTTGCCTTAGGGAGCGGCCAGCCAGGGTAGGGCAGGAAGTCAGCAGGCACCCTGGGCATAGGGGGCGAAAATGTGCTTCATCACAGCAGCCTGCTTCTCTGCCTGTCTTTCTGGTCTGTGTCTGCTGCTCCCACACCTGGATATCAGACGGTCCGCTAATTGGCAGGTGGACAACTGAAGTAACAACCACGTTTTGTTCTGCGTGGACTCAGCTCTTCCTTTGGCTGGTTAGCACATAGACTTTGCTCAACTTCTGCTATCTGTAGCACGATTAATAAACACCCAGAGACAGATATTGGGGTTCAGTCTGAAAGTCAGAAAAGCAAAACAGTCAGTCATTAGCTTTTACCTCTGCCTCAGTCCGAAATGGCGATCCTGCCTCCAGGAATCTCAGAATGAGACTGTGTGAAAGCTGTCTTCTCCCATCTTATGTTCATCTCTAGTGCTGGGATTAAGGGCATGCACCACTACCGCCCGGTTTCAATGGCAAACTAGTATGGCTACTGGGATTAAAGGTGTGTGTCATCACTGCCTGGTCTGTAAGGTTGACCAGGGCAGCTGTTTTACTTTGATCTTTAGGCAAGCTTTATTTATTAAAATACAAATGAAATATCACTACAGCTATGAGTGGGCCTGTGGGGGTCATAGATGGGGAAAGATCAGATGGGGGCTGAGAGGCGGCTACAAACTGCTAGACACCAGCGCACGAAACACAAGGTACAGAGGTCCAGGCAGGGATGCCCCAGGCTTTGCAGAACCTAAACGGGCTCTGGAACCCCTAGAAGCTTCCACAGAAAGGGGAGGTACTAAAACTGACTTTCCCCCTTTATCTCGTTGCCTGTTCTGTTCATGGTATTTTGTGTTCCTGCCTCCCAAGGAAGCTTAACCCACACCACAATCAAATGCCATCAAAGAGGGTTCTTTGGTGGGCACTGGGACGCACCCAGGACACAAGCACGGAGAAAGGATATTGGTGGGAATGTCAAAATATTCCCCAGATTCCCCTGAAAAACAGTTTAACACTTGGTAACTTAGCAATTTAATTTGAACCATTACATTTCAAAATGCTGGCTTTTTGATCCCAATGAGTGTAGACTACTTGTTATTTATAGTTCCAGAACAGTCTGGTGACTTTCCAGTCCTTTTTCTCATGAATTAAACAGTGCCGAGTGAGTAGGCTCAAGCTGTGTGTGCCTATTACATACTAAACCTGTTTGTTTTTTAAAAAAAAAAAACGCCTCATATAGCCCAGTCTGGCCTTCAGCCAGTCAAGGCCCTTGAACCCTTGATCCTTCTGTCAGACTGCCAGTCACTGGGTTTGTTACATTGTTACATCCTAACTACAGTCCTTTTAGCTTTTTTTTTTCACTAGTTCTATAAGGTAGGTAGGAGTGTGTGTGTGTGTGTGTGTGTGTGTGTGTGTGTGTGTGTGTGTGTGTGTGTACACTATCCTTTTCAAGATGAGGAAACCGAGGCAGGGAGATGCTAAGTAATTTTCACAAGATCACACAGTTAGAAAGTGCCGGCATTTAGATCCAGGCAGCCTGGCCTCGGAGCTCTGTTCCCCACCCTGCTCTGTCCAGTACGGTGGGGATATGTCTTGATTCAAAGCCTCCCGAGCCTTCTCAGCAGCTCCAAGGGCTATTCTTGCCTTTCTTACTGCTTCCACGGAATCTGCAGCCCTATGGCCTGAGCCCCGGATGGTATGTTGACAATGTTTCAACTCTTTGCTTCGCCCTTGACCAGATTAGCCTGCTGCCGGACACCTTGAGAATGAATACAGTTTCCCATTTCCAGGCCCTGGCACAGACAGGCAAGTGGCTGGAAGAAATGGCTTTGAAGATAAGAGAAGGCTTAGACCCGGTCAAGGCTGAGGACACAGCCCGCTTGCCTTCCTCTCTGTGCTCTGTGATGTCCTTCCTGAGTACATCGCAGGAGACTATGTATCTTTCCTCCTCATGAAGGGCTTACTCCAAGTCCCCTGAAACTCTGAACAGCAAAAATCCAACCCCCAGTCAAAATACAGAAGCGGGAGGAAAACTCTTCTGGCCGCTGGTCCCTGGTCAGCTTCAACGGGGTTTCAGCACACACCAAGGACTGACCTGGCAATGCGGCAACGTGCCCAGCCTCCCCCAGCTAGAGTCCAGCATGCCTTCTGGCA
This sequence comes from Myodes glareolus, assembly GCF_982192425.1. Taxonomy (NCBI): domain Eukaryota; kingdom Metazoa; phylum Chordata; class Mammalia; order Rodentia; family Cricetidae; genus Myodes; species Myodes glareolus. The sequence goes on along the minus strand of NC_142031.1, from coordinate 106,304,235 downwards.
CTGTGCCCCCCACTCCCCACCCCATCCGTGCTGTGCTGGGACTTTCAAGCCACATTCATTTCACCTTTGAGCGGGCTGCTGGAGAGGCTTGTTGCCTGTTACCTCCATTAACAAGCAAGAAAAGCCCAGAGAGACTGTTGCTCAGGTCTGCTTTTCTGCTTCTAGGATCCCCAATGACAGGGACCTTGGGCTGTGAAGAATATGCTAAGCCCCAGTAGTATTTCCTCTGGCTTCTGAAATGGTGCACAGAGAGGGTGGAACACGGAAGGTGTGCCTAAAGGAACTTGTGGAGACTGGAATATTCTAGATACCATAAAGCAGACCAGGAGGAAAGGGAACTGTGTCTGTCGCAAAGTCACAAAGAAAGGGTACTTCTCTGGTCTGACTCTTTATCCCTACAGGAATTTGGCCTTGTTTTAGATTGTTGGTTTCTATTAAGAAAGATTAAAGGGACCCTTGACTGGGGCTGTAACAGACCCTAAAAATGGGAACATGTACTAGGCATAGTGGACATGCCTATAAATCTCAGCTGCTTGGGAGGCTGAGGCAAGAGGATCACAAGTTCAAGGCCACACTGGACTTGAATGAGTTCAAAACCAACCTGGAAAACTTAGGGAAACCATAACTCAAAGATGAGAAGATGGATTTGTCAAAGGCTGGAGTGAATGTAGTCCAGTGGTAAACCAGTTGCCTAGCACAAAGGAGGCCCCAAGTTCAGTAACTAGTTTTTTCAAAAAATAAAAAATCCTGAAGGAATAACCTTCACATGGGCCATCCAAATTTTGAAATGGGTGAATTGAGCCCTTGCTGGGGTCAGAAGTGGAACTCTTGGCACTGGAAATGACATGAAATCATGTGGCCCTCAAGTCTGGCTCTGCAACGCTGGGAGACAGTGACTAACCTTATCAGCCACCACCCTGGGAGGGTTCTCCTCAAGTCTAACTTTCGCACCAGAATCACCCTTTCTTGTCTCTTCTCACCCCCATTACAGACAGAGACTTCAGAAAGTCAGTCTCAGGCCTGAGGGCTCTCATCTGTAATATCAACTAAATATTCGGTGAGAAGTAAGGTGACATCTAAGCTGAGTATATAACAGGACTGTCGCTTGTCATTACTCCCTAAGGGTACAGTATGTCAACTATGTTATAATATTTGCATGGTAGAAGGCATTATAAACAGGGATGTTTTGAGATATGTGGGAACAAGATTACAGATTATATGTAAATAGGCATCTGAAGATTTGTTCCTTGCCAGGGATCCTGAACAACTCACCCCAAGTCCCAAGAGACAATGTAATTCAAAGTCCTTGGTTTTAATGTGGGTCAATACTTATCAAAATGTATCTTTCGTATCCCCAAGTGGCCTTAGGTTTCACATTGTACTTGGAAAAAGACGAACTCCTATATGGAAATGACTGAGAAAATGGCTCCTGTATGAAAATAGCTGAGAAAAAGGAAAGAGGACACGGAGCCAAGCAGAGCAGAGCTCCAGCCACACTGCTTCTGACACATGGGATGAGGGCAGGTATGGGGGATGAACAAATCCACAGCCTTCAGACTCTCAAATTTAGGTCTGGGTGAGACTGATTCCTCCAGACAGTCAGCAGAGAAACCCCGTTCCGTTGTACCATATGAAGTGGAGGATCATGCTTGGGTACCAACTTGAGAGGGAACCTGTTGTTTCAAACTGAGTATGAAAATGGGGAACAACCTCGAGGAAGGGTGCCTGGGTTTATCCTACCTCTGCCCCAGAGGAAAGCAGCTCTGGCAGCAGTGTTGGAGAATGGCAGGAAGGGGAGGTGCTGCAATGTGCAGGCCAGGAAGGCTCCCTCAGAGAGTGATGTGCATAGCCCTGGCCCTGGCGATGGCCAGGAGTCTGATAGCACCGAGCTTCTGGCGGTCGGTGATTAGTAGATGGGACTATCTCCCTTTTGCAGTTATAGAGCCAAAGTGCATCTCCCAGTAGACTGACTGTTCTTTAAGAGACAGTAAAGGCGTGAAGAGGGTCCTCTGCCTGCACAGATCTCAGTGTTGTGGTTGCTTGCCTCATTCTGAACATATGTAGGAGACACTCCTACCTGGGCATCAGACACCCCAGCAAGCAGGGTCTGGGAAATCCAGCAAGCAGGATAGGAAGGTTTGTCCCACCCACAGACTGCAAAGCTGAGTGTAGCTAGCAGTGGGTCTTGGGATACAAAAAAGGTAAGCTATTTGAATAAAGATAGCTCCAGTGGACATCGGGAACCTGTCCAATACTCTCTCAACATCAGCACGATCTGCAGGAAAGACAAGGTCACAAATACTCTCTCTCTCTCTCTCTCTCTCTCTCTCTCTCTCTCTCTCTCTCTCAAAACTGACCATCTCCAAGTTGTAAGGACTCAGAGCGAAGTCGTTCCTAGCACTTCCTCCTCTTCTGCCTTCTCCCCATCCTGCCCAGCCCCCCAGGAGCCTTCTTCCTTGCCCCTTCCTTTTTTCTTTAACTGCATGTTTAGCAGTACTTTTAGTTAATATTTTTCAAAAGATTTTGATGTTTACCCCCTTTCATTATAATCTAATTTTTAATTCGATTTTATTTACCTTAGTGAGCAGGTAGGTACCTGTAGGGAGGTCAGAGACAAGTTTCAGGAATCTGTTCTCTCCTTCCACCTTGCTAAGATAGGGTCTCTCTTGTTTCTGCTATGCCGCATACTCCCTGCTCCCTAGACCCAAAACTTCTAGATGATTCTCCTGTCTCCACTTCCTATCTCAATGTAGGAATGCTGGGATTACAAATGCAAGCCACTGCACTCCGGTTGTCGAGGAGTTTGTGATCACACTCAGGTCATCAGGCCTGTGCATAAAACACTTGTACCAGCTGAGCCATCTCATTGCGAGCATATTTCTATATACGATATGATTTGGTGGTATTTCTCTATATGATATGATTTGCTGGTTTTGCTGTCAGAGAAACATGTTTTCTTTTCTCTGAGTGGCAATGGGGATTGAGTCTTCAAGCGCAGCCTTCCCAGTAAGATTTCCCCAATAACACTGGAAAACCCTTCATCCCGACAGACACATAAATCACAACACAGAAGTACTAGAAACATGAAACGCAAGGTACCACAGCTCCCTAAATGTCTTGGCTATGGATTTCAAAGACATTGAAATCCATAAAGTGGAAGGTGATAATATCAAAAGTTTACTAGAGGAAAAAAAATTATCAAAGACACTATGAAGTTTTCAAACAAGCAAATTAATTAATTCCAGGACACAAAGAAGAAAGACAGCAAAAAGAAGAAATTAAGGAAAAAGTCAGCAAAATGCATTAGGCAATTAGTAAAATGGATGAAAAAGCAATATGAAAGAAAATCTGAGCAAGGAAATGGAGATTTTTTTCCCTTTAAAAAAGAAAGCAAATGTAAATATTAGAAATGAAAAATTCAATGAACCAAATAAAAGCACAATGGAGAGCTTCACCCATAAACTCAACCAAGCAGAAAAAGAGGAAATCAAAGATAAAGGGCACGGTCAATGGAACTCTACTCAAGCATCAATATAGAAAAAAAAATTGAACAAGCATGGCCACAGCATTCAAGAACTCTGAGCACAATCAAGAGACCAACCTAAGAACCCACAGGATAGAAGGAGGCCTAAGATTAAAAACTAAAGGTGCAAATATCCATTAAAGGAAATAATAGCAGAAATGGACAAATAGGGCATCCAGACACAAAGGGCATACAGAGTCCCAATTAGACATGATAAGAGTAGAACCTCTCCATAACACATATATATTTAAAGATATATTTAAAAATATAAAGATTTATTTATTTTATAAGTTATATTTATATATATATAAAGATATATTTAAAATATAAATTAAAGAAACACTGCTAAATGATGAAAGGGAAATGCTAACAAACCTATAAAGGTAAGCAGCCTAAGAAAACACCATATTTCTTATCAAAAACCCTATAAGACAGGAAAACACAATCTATTTCAAACAGTGAAAGTAAGTAACTCCCAAACAAGAATCATCATCCTGCAAAGTTATCTTTTAAAACTAGTGGAGAAATAAGACAAATACGGGTAAAGGTAGTTCATGACCACCAATCCAGTAATGCAGATGGTACTTAAAGAAATACTACTATACATAGAGAAAGAGGAACTAGAGCCGCGAAGAGAGGAAAGATGAACAGAGGAGGCATGGGAAGTGTGCTGGACAGTTTTATATCAACTTGACAGAAGCAAAACACATCTAAGAGGAAGGAAGCTCAATTAGAAAAATGCCTCCGTAAGATAGGGTTGTAGGCAAGTCTGTAAGGCATTTTTATAATTAGTAATCGGTGTGGGAGAGTTAAGCCCATTGTGGGTGGCGCCATTCCTGAGCTGGTGGTTCTGGGTTCTATAAAAAAGCAGTTGTGCAAACTAGTAAGCAACACCCCTTCATGGGTTCTGCATCAGCTCCTGCCACCAGGTTCCTGCCCTGTGTGAGTTCCTGTCCTCACTGCTTTTGATAATGAACTGTTATATGGAACTGGGAGTGGAATAAATCAATAAATAGACTTAAGGATATAAATCACATGGTTAACTCAATAAATGCAGAAAAGGCTTTTAAGAAAGTTGAACATAATAATGATCAAGAGCTAGGAATATAAGGAATGAATCTTAATAAAGCTATCTGTCAGAAGCCATGGGAGTTGAAGCAGATCTCAGATGTCAACCCACCAGAGAAATGATTATCTGATTGACGAGAACCCCATCCAGGCAGGCCTATGGGACCACCAACTCTGTCACTCCTGTCTGTAATTTCACATGTGCAAAAGCAGCTATGGTGTCTCCCCAGTACCTGCACTGTGTAATCTCATGTGTATATGTACTCTCACGATTACATCTCCATTTTATGGGCACATATATCCATGGATGGTCAGAAAGATAATTTCTCATTAATCTGTATAAGTCTGATATATAGAAAATATACTAGGATATGTTTCATAACCAGATCTATTGTCCCATGAGGACTGTATGATACATAAAAGCCCGCTTTGTCCCTTTTATTGAGCCTAGCATAAGAGAACAGTAATTTCTCCCCAATCTAAGACAAGCTACACACAATTAGCTCATTTTCGCCTCAGAAAAAGTTCGAACTAGATGAATGTTTCCGTAAATGAATCATAAGTTAAAAACTTTACAGACATGCACAAGGTCAGAGTTACAGATGTCTAACCAAGGTTATTAACACAACGCAGCCTTAAAAACCATGCCAATTCTTTGCTTACCAAGTGTAGCTGATAAGACCTGACTCTCTGTGCAGATCTCTCTGTGGCTTGTCTGCTGGGCACTGGGGCCCCAGCCTCTGGTCAGTCTTACACCAGAAACCCTTGAAACCTTGTATTGCCATGGTAAGCGGTTCTGTCCTTATCATTTACCCAAGTAATGTGCTATAACCAATAAGATGTAACTCTTATAACTTTTTTCTTATTGCCTCAAGCCTTCTGTAAAAAAAAAAAAATGTATTTAAGCTAGGTGAACAAAGAAGCAAGAAAGAATTGAAACAAAGGATAACTAGAAAGAATTAGAACTTGGAAGAAAAATCAGAGGACAGAAAAATAGATAAATAAAGACCATGGCCTGTACGGCATGTATGTGGATTTATTCCATACCCCTTAGATAGAAAACCTTAAGTTCAGTTTTGCTATACTATGGAGCTCTTTTCAAACCCTGGGAGTAGCCTTGAGTGCTGGTTATTCAGGGTTACTAATAACTGACAAATCGTTAGCTGATATCACACCCAATGGGAAAAGCTGGAAGTGTCTCCTCTTAGATCAGTGTGGCGTTCTCACTGCTCATCTTTGATACAGTGCTCAAAGTCTGAACAAGAGAAAGACGACAAGAGGAAGAACTACAAGGGATCAAAACAGGAAAGTAAAAACCAGTACATCCCTGAATGCAGACAACATGAGCCTTAAAAAACACTCACCAGAAATCTCTTAGGCCAAACACACACTTTCAGGAAAGTAACAGAATGCACACTCAACATACAAAAGCCAGAGGAGAGACAGCAAAATGGCCCAGTAGGTTAAAGTGTTAGCCACCAAGCCTGACAATCTATATTCAACTCCTGGCACTCATATGGTGAAATCAGAGAGACAATTCCCATTAATTGTCCTCTGACCTGCACACACTCTGTAGCATGCCCCTATACACACACATTAAATAAATAAATAATGTGGTTTTTTTTAATAGCCTTTTTATATACCAATAAAAAAAGCAAGAAATCAGGGTGGGTGAATGTTATTCATAGTGACTTAAAAATAAAATATCCAGGAATAGATCTAACAAGGTACAGGACCTTTACAGTGAAAACCTTAAGATACTGAAGGAAGAATTGAAGCTACTAGAAGATGTAAAGATCTTTCATACACTTAGATTGGGAGAATTAATGTAAGAATTATTATATTGCTACGTATTTAACACAATGCTCATCAAAATTCCAATTGCGTTCTTTGTAAAAGTAAAATAGACAATCCAAATTAATATGATACCACAAAAGATCTCAAATAGCTGAAGCACTCTTCAATAGAAAAGGTAATGCTGGAAGCACGCAATACTTGATCCCAAATGTACTACAGAGCCATGAGAACAAAAATAACATGCCTGGCACAGACAGAAGTAGACTAATAGGGCAAAATAGAGAGCTCAGAAATTAACCACAGTACAGAGAATAAATCCAAACTTGGCAGAAGAACATACGCTGATGCATAGGCTAGGTGACTCAGAAGCAAATCCCAGTACATAGAATAAATCAAACACTGGATTTTCTAAAGATGCCCAAAGCACACTCTGGAGAAAAGTCAGCCTCTTCAACAAATCGTGCCAAGCAAACTGGAGGTCACAGCAAGAAGAAGAAAACTGGGTGCCTAGCTCTCATCCAGTGCAAGATCAGTCCAGGATGGGTCACGGACATTAATGTAAAGCCTGAAATGTTTGAAAGTGATGAAGGAAAACAGGGAAAACACTTCAAGATATAGTAAGGGCAAGGATTTTCTGAAAGGGACTCAAATAACACGGGGAATAATCCCAAAATTGACAGACAGGATTACATGAAGTTAAAAAGTTCCTGTACAGTAAACACTCGTGAAATAATCAGCGAAGTGAAGAGTCAGAATAAAATGGGAGAAAAACTTCTGCTAATGATACATAAGACAGAGAAGTCATATTAAAGTATATAAAAAACTATAAAAAATTAAATATCCCTCAACCCTACACTGAGCAACTAAAGAAACTAAGAAAAGGAGAAATAGTCTCCCCCAGGGAAGAGCACACCAATTGGTTATCCTGGTCAGACCTGAATACATATCTGCAAATAACAGTGTACAGGCTGAGCAGGTTGTATTACTTGTATGTAACAACAAGTAATTAAAAGAGAAAGCCATTGGAAAGAGAATTGGAAAGAGAGCAAGGAGGCATGTATGGGAGGGTTTTGAGGAAGGAGAGGGAAGGGAGAGATTACATAATTATGTTATAATCCCTCAAAATAAAATAAATAATTTTTTAAAAAATAAACTGTTTCTTTTGTTTCTCTTTCTTTTTTATCTTTGTTTTTTGTTTGTTTGTTTTTGTTTTGCTTTTTTGGTTTTTCGAAACAAGGTTTCTATGTGTAACAGTCCTAGGTGTCCTGGAACTCACTTTGTAAACCAGGCTGGCCTTGAACTCACAGAGATCCACCTGCCTCTGCCTTCCAAGTGCTGGGGTTAAATGCATTTGCCAGCACCACCAGTTGGTGTTGTTTTATTTTATTTAAGGTTTATTTATTTTTGTTTTATGTGCATTGGTGTTTTGCCTGTGTGTATGTGTGTGTGTGAGGGTGCCAGATCCCCTGGAACTGGGGTTAGACAGTTGTGAACTCCATGTAGGCACTGGGAATTGAACTCCAGGTCCTCTAGAGGAGCAATCAGTGCTCCTCTTGGTTACTGAACCATCTTCCAGCCCAAACCATCTTCCAGCTTTTTGTGTTTGTTTTGGTTTTGGTTATTTGAAACAGGATTTCTCTGTGTAGCCCTAGTTGTCCTAAAACTCACTCTTTAGATCTGGCTGGCCTCAAACTCAGAGATCTGCCTGCTTCTGCCTCCCAAGTGCTGGGACTAAAGATGTGCACCATCATGACTGACCCCAAATAAATAATTTTTTTAAAAAAATTAAATACCAAAATCTCAACCAATAAGACAATTCTCAGAAGGTGAAACATAAATGACCAATAACTATATCAAAGAAAGTGTTCACCATTTTTAGTCAGCAGGGAAACACACATCTTACCTCCGTCACAGTGACTGCTACGAAAAACAAGAAACCAAACCTGGTGGAATGTGGGAAACAGGAGACTGTATTCATTGATGGTAGGAATATAAATGATGTGATCACCATGTGTGGTAATTTGAATGTAATTGGCCCCCATAATCTCATAGGGAGTGGCACTATTAGGAGGTGTGGCGTTGTTGGTATTGCTGTGGAATATTGATGAGTATTGTTTATGCTGCGGAACATTTGTTTAATGATGCAACGATGTGTTGCATTCTTTTATGTTGCATTTGTTTAACTCTGTGAAACTGTGTTGCTTTGCCTGTTTAAAACACCTGATGGTCTAATAAATATCAAGGCAGGAGAAAGGATAGGTGGAACTGGAAGGTAGAGAGAATAAATAGGAGGAAAAATCTGGGAAGAATGGATCGAGGAGCAAGAAAAGGACGAGAACAGCAGAGGCTAGCCACCCGGTACACAGCCAGACATGGAGTAAGGAGGAAAGAAAAGATATACAGAAATAGAGAAAGGTAAAAGCTCAGAGACAAAAGATAGAGGAGAAAATTTAAGAAAAGCTGTCTAGAAACAAGCCACATTAAAGTAACAATACATCTCTGTGTATTTATTTGGGAGCTAGGTAACAGGTCCCCAAAGAATAAAGAGCCAAAAGAGTTAAAAACAAAGCAAAACAAAACTATAGGATATGGCTTTGTTAGAGGGAGTGTGTCACTGTGGGGGTGGGCTTTGAGCTTTCCTATGCTCGGGATATCACTGAGTGTCTCAGTTGACTTCCTGTTGCCTGCAAGATGTAGCACTTGTTGCTACCATTGTACCATGTCTGCCTGCTTGCCACCATGCTCCCCACCATGGTGATAATGGACTGAACCTCTGGAACTGTAAGCCAGCCACCCAACTAAATGTTTTCCTTGTAAGAGTTGCAATGGCCATGGTGTCTCTCCACAGTAAGAAAAACAGACAGTATGGAAGTCAGTGTGGAGGTTCCCCAAAAAACTAGAAAATAGAATGATCCAGCTATGTCATTTCAAGTCAACAAACCACAAAGGTGCTCGCATATCCATGTTCACTGCTGCAGGATCCACGGTAGCTGAGAAATGAGCCAGCCTAGATGTTAATCAACACATGAATGGGAGGGAATAGAATATGTGAGACACACATACAATGGCATTTTGTAGCTGTAAAGGAAAGATTATTAAACAAAATAAGCCAAACTCATAACAAAATTATGTTTTCTTTTATATGTAGGATGTGTCTGTGTGTGTGTGTGTGTGTGTGTGTGTGTGTGTGTGTGTGTGTGTGTGTGTGTGTGTGATGGAGTAGAAAGGAGACTATGGAAAAGAAGAGAAGGCTGACATGGGAGAGGAAATAATACATGACAAAAAACAGAAGGGAAGACTATCTGGGGTGGAGAGGAAGAGGACCAACAGGAAGGAGCAGAGAATGAGTCAAAGCAAAGTCCAGTGCCATCTACTTGTGAGATGCGAAAATGAACCTATTGTTTGAGGCGTTAGCCTTAAGAAAAGATCCAAGAAACAACTGCGCACATGCCTGAAATCCCTGCACGCAGGAGGTTGAACCAGGAGGGATGTGAGGCTAGCCTAGGCTGTGTAAAGAATGTAAAACTAGCCTGGCCTGCCTAATGAGATACTAGAGAGAGGGGCTAGGGAAATGGAAAAGGGAGAAGGGAAAGGAAGGAGTAGGTGGGGAGGAGGGGAAAAAGAGGAAGAAGATTCTCAGCCCATGCTGTTTGACAGTTGGCTTGGACATGGTAGCTTCTAGCCGTTTTGAGGAAGCCAGGACGCCCACATTGCCAGCCTTCCCCTGTACCCTGCCATGGAAATGTGTAAGAAGGAAAGAATGAAGTCATGTATCAATTACACTGTGTCTCTGTTGTCGGGTGGAGTTTTAGCGCCAGAGTGGGGGGGGGCAAACAATCTAGTGTGGGGAGGGGACGTGGAGCCCCTGGCTGGGACCAGGTGTTCTGGGTGGGGGCAGAGGAAGGCTCTAGATGTCCTTTGCAGCTCTCACTTCCAGGAAGTTGTAAGCAGAGCTCACCATAGCTCCCCACACCACAGCTGTGAAGTTTTGCTTTCTTTCTCCTACACTGCAGCCTCCTCTGCTCACCCCCATCCCTCGCCACTTCCTGCTGTCCTTCACCCCCAGTTTAAACCTGTTCTGTGTGGAGGGGTGGGTCACTTGATGGCAGAGCTAAACCTGTTATCTTAATTCTCCCTTCTTCAACGACACCATTGCTGCCCTCTCAAATGGCTCCTGCAATTGATTATAAGCCAGGCCAAAGTGGGGAAATGAGAGATTCAGTTCTGGAAACCAAGCTGGTGACCTTTTCTCGGTGAGCAGGGCAGCCTATCTGCATGTGCCCATAGACTCGCGGTTTTTAAAATCTGTTATCTAGAAGCAAACCAAAACACCTCCTAGCTAGCTGCCGATGAACATATCTAAGCCATTTGCAAAAGTGGGCCCCTCAGAACTCTAGGCAACCCTTTGTTTAGAGCAGCAAAGAATATTTCTTAAGGTATATTTGAAAACTTGCCCTAGCCTTATGCTCTGAGACTCTGGAAGAGAAAAAAAAAATTAAAAAAAAAAATGGTCACATGCTCTTGAAAACCTTGATTTTGAAGCTGATGTGGGCAAAAGCAGACTGGAGAGTTGCTCAGAGGATAAAAGTCTTAGATGCCAAGCCTGAGGAACTGAGTTTGATCACTGGGACCCACACTTCCACACGCAGGCCATCACAATACACACAAAGACACAGAGAGACACACATGTACACTCACACACACACACACCTAACATAACAAAAGAATTTAATTTAAAAAGGAGGAGAATTTGAGACATCCTGGAGATGTCTCACTGGTTTAGATCACTTATTGCTCCTGCAGAGAACCTAGGTTCAGTTCCCAGCACCCACTTGGTGGCTCACAACCATCCAGAACTCTAGTTCCAGGGGAGTAAACACCCTCTCCTGGCCTCTGCAGGCACCATGCAGGCATAAACACACAAGTGGGCGAAACACCCAGACATATAGAGTGAAATAAAGAAATAGTGAAAGAAAGAATTTTGACAAAAGCTGCTGGATGCTCAGTCAGGAACACAGCGGCTTCCTGGAGGGTGGTTCCCTGTCACTGCTGGGGAAGACTGGCTAGCGTGGGGTGGACAGAGTGGCTCCTAGGACATACTGTGTCCCTGACCTAGGGTCCGCTGTCACCGCTGTCCACTCCTGTGAATCTTCTGTAATAGAGCTTCTTCCTGGGCAGCTCACTTGGCCATAATTTAGAGCAGTGACATCAGAAGGAGGAAGGGACTAGGGAATCGTTCTCTGGGGCCAGTGCCTCATTGGGTCTTCCAGTATCTGCAGACTGACTGATGCCACCCCTTTCCCCACCCTGGGAGGGAGAGGAGCAAGAGCCAGGCACAGAATCCTATCTCTCTGATTCTTGGCTTGGAGAGTCCTGGTTCAAATACTTCCAGAATATTCTGGGGGTGGTCCTCAGGTGACAATCCATACATGTTTCCCAGGCTCTTATTCTGAAGCCCCTGGTCCCCTCCATCTCTACTAGCGCTGCAGGACCCCTGATGGTATCTGGGTCACCAGTGTCCACAGAAGGGCACAGGTGTTGACAGTGTTGCTCGAGGCAGTCACTGTGAAGGAGTGAACCTTGATGTGTGGTCCAGGCTGCTGTTGGCAGTGACCAGAGGATCAGTATCAGAGAAAGTTACATCACATCCTAGGGACAGTTCTTTCTGCTGATCTTTCTTCCAGCCTCTCACAAACAGGCATGAGCTAGCTAGACATTGCTATGGGATATGCAGAATCACCTTCAACAGCTGTGCCACTGGGACCGTGAGCCCAGTATGGAAGCCTAGTACACCTGCCCAGCCCCTTCTGTAAACAGGCTCCTGGCCAGTCTGCCTCCTGACCTATCAATATGGTTGGGGAAATAGTTTGGTGGAAGAGCACCTTCCTGGAAAGCACAAAGGCCATGGGTTTTATCTAAAGCACCACAAAAGTAAAAATAAAACCTATCATGTTCTATGCACAAAAACAGGATAGATGGAAGCTTCTGTCTTTCTGAGATAGCGTTAACTCTGCCTTTGGACCCTGACTTAGTTAGCTTCTCTATTGATGTGATGATACACCACGGCCAAAAGCAGCTCAGTGAGGAAAGGATTCATTTTATCTTGTCTATCATCCAAATAAGTGAAGGCAGGAACTTAAGGCTGGATCCTGGAGGCAGGAGATGATGCAGAGGTCAAGGGAGGAGTGCCGCTTACTGGATTGCTCAGTCTGCTTCTTTCCTTCCTTCCTTCCTTCCTTCCTTCCTTCCTTCCTATCTCTTTCTTTCTCTCTCTCTCTGTAAGATTTGTTTTTTTATTATGTATACAGTGTTCTGCCTACATGTATGCCTGCAGGCCTAAAGAGGGCACCAGATCTCATTATAGATGCTGTGAGCCACCATGTGGTTGCTGGGAATTGAACACAGAACCTTTGGAACAGCAGCCAATGCTCTTACCTCTGAGCCATCTCTCCCACCCTCAGCCTGCTTTCTTTTACCATCCAGGACCACCTGCCCAGGGATGGCACCATCCACCGTGAGCCAGAGCCAGGCCCTATCATTAATCAAAGCAGTACTCCTCAGATTTGCCCACAGGTCAGTCCTACAGAGGCCTTTTCTCAATTAAGAGTCCCTCTTCCCAGATATGTCTAGATTTGTGTCAAGTTGACAAAAAAGCACAAACCTCAAGATGCTGAATGGAAGCCTTAGCCAGAGCAGAGGCAGGCTAGGGTCCCAACTGATGCCCTGTACCTCTCCATACAGGGAAATTTTCAGGCAAATGCTGAGGGTCAGGTGATTCTTCCAACACAGCGGGACATTACATGATTTAACTCCAGGTAACAAAAGCTTGGGTCGCTAATCAACACTATGGACCACAGGCAAGTCACAAGCATTGAGGTTCTTTAGATCCACTGGAAAAACCGTTTAGGTTTTGGGAAATCACTCATGGTCCTGCACATTTCCACATAAGTGCCCACCATGCCTGTGGTGCAAAGACCAGACTTTGAGAAACCAGGCCAGTCTCCGGGTTCACCATGCCATTCATTACATCAGCAAGAAGCCAAGATTCACCAAAGAGGCCACTGGGTGCAGGTGTGGGCAAGATGCCCTTCCAACTCCAGCATCCCTTTCCCAAAGAGAAACTCCTGTTAAGGGTACCACAGCTGTTTTCACTGACACCTCCAGCCCCGAGGTAAAAGAGCCACCCCTCTAAGCTTACACAGTGCTAGAACTGAGGAGAGCCAGGTTTGCCTGACCCCAAAGCCTGGCCTCTGGTGACAGGATGCTGTTTTTGTGGCATAAGGGGAACAGTGAGACCAGGTTCTTTGGCAGCAGGAGACAAAAGTTTCACAAAGGACTGAGAGCCTATGATTAGGTCAGAGGACGCCCTGAGCTTCATCCCACTGGAAGATGATTTCACAACCAACTTGAGCAGCATCTGGAAGCAGACTGCATCATCCAGAGACATCCAGGTTTTCATCAGTGTTGGGTATCCGTCCCATTGGAGCATGAGCTTCATGAAGCTTGTATTATATTCTTTTCTGTTATCCCCGGTGCTTAGCACAGTACTGGCTTTTAAGAAACCTTTGTGGGGCTGGAGAGATGGCTCAGTGGTTAAGAGCACTGACTCCTCTTCCAGAGGACCAGGGTTCAATTCCCAGCACCCACATGGCAGCTCACAACTGTCTGAAGATCCAGTTCCAGGGGATCTGACACCTTCATACCAATGCACATAAAATAAAAAAAAAAGTTAAATAAACTATAAGAAATGTTAAAAAAAAAAGAAACCTTTGTGAAATAAAGGAAAGAAAGAGAGAGGGAGGGAGGGAGGGAGGGAGAGAGGGAGGGAGAAGGAAGGAAGGAATAAAGAAGGAAGGAAGAAAGGAAGGAAGGAAGGAAGGAAGGAAGGAAGGAAGGAAGGAAGGAAGGAAGGAAAGATATGTTTCGATGCTTTCTCTCTCTCCCTGGGGAGTGTGTGGAACCTGTCTTGCTCATATTCACCCACAAATGACAAGCCCTGGAAGTCTGAACACCCCAGCCTCCAGCTGCTCTGCCTTTCAATCAGTGTCTCCAGGAGCTGTCCGTGCTCCACCCCACGACTCCATCAGGGACCAGCATCATCAGGACAGGTCAACAGCAGACAGGAGCATTCGGAAGCTGAGTAGCCTCCCACATGTCCTGGCTGGCAGGCAAGAGCACCTGCTGTGGGCTTCCTCCTGCTTCCCCCTCAGAGAAACCGAGGTGGCACAAGAACACCTGCTGGCTTGAGCGGCTTGTCACAGCTGCCAACTCACCCACACTCAGAGAAGCCTCAGAAAGTCCCAGTGTGGCTGGGGGACCAGAAAATGCTCCTTGTACCTTCCAGGCAGTAGTAAGGGGGCAGGGAGATGACATCATTTAAATGACACAGCCTATAATTTTATGACCATATCCAGCCTTCTGGTCACCTGTCCCCAGATTCACAGGAACCACAAGACCCCAGCCCTCCTTCCAAACACGCTTTCTTCCCCAGTGTCCTTGAGGGAGTCTCATCATCTGCCATCAGGCCCCACAACATACGATTGTCAAGGGGTGTTTTGGATTCCTCAAGAGCTCACAGGGTCGCCACACAGTGCTGTTGGCACCGCTGGCCTTGGAGGCCCCTCTGCAGGGCCACGTATGGCTCAATGCTGTTACCTGCTCTTTATGCTTTATTCTAATAGGTACGCCTTTCCAACATCTCGGTTCCTGCCTCCCTTCCCAGCACTGCTCAGACACCTTCCCCTTGCTACCTAACAGGCCTGCTCCTTCCCAGTGACTGGCTGTCAGCAGGCCTAGCCTCCCAGGCACGGTCACCTCCAACCATGCATTTGATCACTCAGACACGACGGAGGATTGAACGGCCTTCCCAAGCTATTCCCAAGATGGGAATGGGAATTTGGATTTGAGAAAACTGCCACAGAACGTTGCTCACCTTCCCCACTGGATGCAGAAATAGGTCCTGATCAGGACCTAGTTCTGTTTCTAGACATCATCATAGTTGACTTCAGGGAGCTTTGATTCGATGCAGTCCACTGCAAAGACACCCCTGAAATCAGTATCAGAGTGATAAAGAGAATCGAATTCATTTTCTTGTCCGTCCACAAAATCTTTGCCCTGCCTGTGAGTGCAGCTGTGGGTCCTGGCCTGGGATGGCTACAAACCCCTGGACTTGTACAGCTGCCACGCGCCAGTTCCAGCTCCCTCCCAGGACTGTCTTGGAGCATCCCCTCAAAGCCGGTCTTGCGCAGAATGTGTAGTCAGGTGGTGGGGCTATTCAGAGGGTGAACCTGCCGGCATCCTCAGGCACATGCAGCTCTCTGTAGAGGAGAGCTCGCTTGGTTGAGCTCCTAGCAGATGCCATAGGGGAAGGCTGCAGTCTCTGGCAGAGGAGGGCACTGTCTGTCACAAACAATGGAGGTAGCCTTGGCATAGTGTAAAACGAGTTGACAGCAGCAGATGCCTGCATGTCCCGTCTCGATTTGTGCGCTGCCAAATCAAGGGAGCAGTCTGGAGTTTTGTGTTTGAATGAGGGAAAATGAACAGCAAAGGGCTGTGGTTGTCTCTTTGGGAAACGGTCACAAACTGGGGCATACTTAGCTCTGGCTGGCATTAGCTTTAGGACCAATGAAATTACTAAAGGCAATAGAACAGGGACTAGGGCTCAGCACTTGGCTGCAGTCATGGCCAGATCAGTCATGTGACCTGACGGGCCGGCCCTTCTATCCCTGCGTGTCTAACCAACCCTAGAGTGCTAGGCGCTGGCCTGCAGCACCTGAATTGCTTCATGAAGCTGCATCATACAGTTGGCTAGTTCAGGAAAGTCAATGTGGAGGCATAGGTTCCTGTCCTTTAGTTAACCCTAACCATACCCAAGAAGGCAGAACAGCCCACTTAGGTGGGTGTGCCCTCTGAAGATGCACAGAGCCAAGCGTTGTAGATGTAGGTGTCAAGCCAGTCAGTATCCCAGGGCCTCCGATTGTTCACTAGTAAATTGCACTAACTGCTGTGTGACAGAACTTTTCCTGGAGTGGCTCTGAAGGGACATTAGCCCACTCGAGCTTGTGGCTCTGGCAGGCCTTGACCTCCTCGCCATTCCCTCTGCCTTGCTAAAAACCATTAGATTACATTCCTAAAGCTAGCCACCAAGGTCTATTTCCTTATTTGGCCACTTCCTGAGGCTGACTACCAAAAGTCCAGCAATCAAAAGTCCCATCTGTCACACCTAATTAACATACCCAGTTACAATGAAACACCTCATCCTAACACTGGGTTTCCTATCTTACTTTATAAACTGCCATTTACCAGTGGGCCGCATCTGTCTCCTCTTTACCCAGAGGCAATCCTTTGTCCTCCAGGACAAATTTTCCTGTCCCTTTCCTTTGCTTCTTCCCCTTCTCCCTCATCCCCTATCTCCTTTACTACTACATCCTTGCCCGTTCTAGCACAGACCTCCCCTTTTCTCTTCTTAAGAATGCCACCTGAAGATCATTTGCTGCTATTTTCTGCCTGAGTCAGAAAGCAGCGACTTTAACTTTTCTCCCTTGCTTAGTGACGGATCTCTCTGGGAAAATAGGTGTTTGGGTGTGGTTGGTGCCTAATCTGGGATCTGAAAAGGAACTCCCCCTCCCCCTGCCCCGTTGTCCAATGCAGGAGTCCCCTTCAGACACAACAACCACATCTACTCACTCCAGATAGGGAACCCACAACCGACCAAAATATAGATACCACCAAAGTCCAACTTGGTGAACCAATAAGTTTTATTGGGGTTAATTTCAGGAATGTTCATTTCAGATGAGGGGTTAGTTACAGGAGCAGAAATGACTCAGAGACAGCTGGCTCACCGAGGCTCACCTGACGTGGGTAACATCACACAAAGCTGGGAACCTGGAGCACACGGCATAGCCTACAGGGAGCTCGACAGGTTGGAGAGTGATCAGGTGCCTCTATTGTTCTAAACCTCTTCAGGTAGCTCAGCTTCTTCCAGGCAGCTGATCTGGTCCCAGAGTCTTCTTTGCAGCTCAGTTTCCTTCCATCTGAGGTGGACTCTAAGCTTTTATTGCTTACTCTAGCAGGGAGAGACTGGGTGAATCTGGTCGGCTTCAGGGACTTCCTGAAGTTATTCTGAATTGTTTACCTTCTTGCTCAAGAGTCTTCCCTGAAGAATGGAATGTTTCAATCTGTGAGAAAACTGTTAAAAAAAAATACTAACCCAACAGAAAAGTAGGGTAAAAGGATCCAGAGAGGCAACCATTGAATAGAAAACACAAATGTCCAATAAATACGTGGATTTCAGGTTTTGAAACACATAAATACATGTGTTCAGGTTCTCTGGCCACTTGGAAACAGTGAGACCTAATCCTTGCAAAAGCGATTGAGGCTGTCAAGTGGAAGTACAAAGGGGCTGCAACATATAACTGGTAGGAATGGCCCAACGACTCTGGAAGGCTGTCTGTGAGTCTCTGTCAGATCCTAGGGGCAAGCCCTTTGACCTTACCATCCCTTTTCTCAGAAGCCATACTAATGAAATAGCTGCAAATTATAGATATGAATGGTTATTGCTGTCTTGCTTATGGGGCTTTAAAAAAGATTTAGTATGTATACAGTGTTTTGCCTGCATTTATGCCTACATAGTAAAAGAGAGCACTATTATAATATATAATATTATATATAATATATAATAATATAATGAGAGAGATCTCATTACAGATGGTTGTGAGCCACCAAGTGGTTGCTGAGCATTGAACTCAGGACCTTTGGAGGAGCAGCCAGTGCTCTTAATTACTGAGCCATCTTTTCTGCCCTAGTTGTAATGCTTTAAAAGAAAGTAAGGGGGGTATTTAGTGTCAGGTGGAAGCCTAGTGCAGGGGAATCTCTTAGGAGTCTATGGGGAGAACCCCAGCTTAGACTCCTACCAATAGTGGGTAAGTAGCATGAACTGCCCATCTCCTGTGACCAGATTGGTACCTGGCCCAGTTTTCATCAGAGAGGCATCATCCAGCAACTGATGGAGGCAGATGCTGAGATCCACGGCCAAATGTTAGGAGTTTGGGAATCCTGTAGAGGAGGAGGAGAAAGGAGTATAGAAGCCACAGGAGTCAAGGACAATGTAGGAAGAAAAAAGCTCACACAATTAATTAACCTGGGTTCCTAGGGGCCAACAAAGTCTGAACCAACAACCAGGGAGCCTGCATGAGACTAACCTAGGCAGTTTGTATATATATTACAGTTACGTAACTTAGTCCTCCTATGGGACTCCTAATAGCAGAAAAAGGGGCTATCTCCAACTCTTTTACTGGCTTTTGGGACCCTACTTCTCAGACTGGGTCACCTTAATATATGGGGAGGTGCTTAGTCTTACTGCAACTTGATATGCCATGTTTTATTGATACTCATTTGAGACCTGCCCTTTCCTGGGTGGAGATGGAAGAGAGAGCAATTGAGGGATGGGAAAAGGAAGTTGGGGAGAGAGACTGAGAGGGAAGGGTTGGGGGAGGTTGCATCTGGGATGTAAAATAAACATATTAATTTTTTTATTAAAAAAAGAAGAAAAGAAAGGGGGAAAAGGAATGTAAATGCAAAGGGAAAGTGAGGGAGAAAAAAAGCAGAGGGGCAAAAAAACGGGAAGGAGGAAGGGTGTGAGGAGGAATATGGCCAACATGACATGCATGCATGTAAAAAAGCTTCACTAGACAAAACAACAAAGGATGTAAAAGGGATGGACAGGTTAAGAGGAGAAGCTGTCTGCTTATGAATAGTAAGATGGCTAGCAAGTAGTAGACCTGTGGGTGCAGGGAGAACTCCAGGCTCTAATGCAGCCACAATGCAGCTATCCAGGGCCAGCTGGCAGGAATAAGCAGGGCACAATCCTTGCAGAGTGGTATTAGAACAACATCTATTTTCATCTTTCGAAGACAGGGTAGGCTAGAAATCCAGGAGGCTGCATATTCAGCTACGCCCAGCAGTTACATCTAAAGAGCAGAGCAGTAAGAGTCGGGGCATCCGTGCTTCTCTCTCTGCTCCATGTACGTGAGTCTGTGGGTTTGTGTTTCTTTATTGTCATCTGTCTTCCCGGTTTCTAAGATGCTGTCATCATGAGGCTGACCTAGGGGAGGCTGCAGCTGAAGGAGAGTCTGGAGGAAGACCAGAGGTGGCATGTGACATTTCCAGTGCCCATCCAATATCTCACATAAAGATAGAGCCTACAGATGCTGAGCAGAGTCTGAGGCCTGAGCACAAGGACTGGATTGGAGATTCCCAGTAGAGGACAAGTCCCTTAGCACTTTGGGACAGTGAGGTACAGAGGCGTCCCGTAAGATAGGATGAGACTCAGAGCCAAGTGTAGTGCACACCCAAGACCTGGGTTCCAGTGTCCTTCCTATGGCTGAGTGTCTGTATGAATCCAAACAAGTTCAGGGTTCAGGTGGATTTCCCTATCCTAACATCTTGTTAAAATTCCTTATCTTACTCTTAGTCTTACTCTCTGCTTTTTCTTCAAATCTGCCACTGTCTGGGGCTAAACTTTTTTATTGTTAACTTTTAAAAAGACTTTCTGTGTTTTGCCTGCATATACGTGCACCCACTGTGTGCAGTGCCCACAGAGGTCACACCAGGGAGCTAGAATCCTTATTCTATACTCTTAGTCTCTGTTTTACTCATTTGCACCCTGATCTTGATCATGCAGTCTAGGGCTTGGAGACTGACTTATTCTTGTTTCCCTGAGAGCTTAGTGGGAATCACTGACGTCTATCTGGAGCGCTCTGGTTTTTAAAGCAGCAGCAGAATCAAACTTCCTCTTTCCCAAAGGTTCTGATAACCAGTGCTGGCAGGCTAGAGAATATTACTTTAAGGTGTGTTACTTTTGTTTTTGCTCTGAAACATTTGTTTAATGATGCAAAGATGTGTTTGATTAAATAATATTTACCTGAGTCAGGAGGGTAAGTCAGCACTAGTTGACAGGAAGTGGCGGGGTGGAGCCAGGTGGAGAATGGTTTTTAAGTGGGGGTGGCAAAAGCTCGAAGGCTTCTGGAGAGATGCCAGAGGAGAGGAGGGAGCTACTTGCTGTTCAGCCTCCCTGAGGAGCAGAATTCTATCTCAACCTTTGATATTTGAGCTCTGTAGAGGGACAGAGATTTAGATAAGTTCCCTTTGTAGCTTCGAAGAAGTTGGTGCCTGAGGAAACAGAATTCTTGGGCTGCGGCTCTTGTGTTATAACCGCTGCTGGTAGAAGCAGTCTCAGTGACTGATAAGACAACCATGGCTTCAAAGGCAGCAATAATTTCAAGAAAAGGACAATAATTGGTGCCCCATATTGGGCGTCAAAATGTTGTTGCTTGCTTTTATTCTTTTAGCGGGCCCACCACCTACCTCCTGAATGAATCACACATGGAGGTTTATTCTTAATTACAAATACCTGGTCTTAGCTTTCCTGGTCTTGCCAGCTTTTTAAAAAATTATTCTGACTACCATTTGCCTCTGGCTTCTTCCTTTTCTTCTGAACATCTTACTTTCACTCTTCTTCCATGGACGGCTGGGTGACTGGACGGCTGGGTGACTGGACGGCTGCCCCTAATGTTCTTACTGCTCTTTCTCGTCCTCATTTCTCCTTCTATTTATATGCTTCCAGCCCCACCTATGCCTCTCTCCTGCCTCACTATTGGCCATTCAGCTCCTTATTAGACTATCATTTGTTTTAGACAGACAAAGAATCACAGCTTCACGGAGTTAAATGAATGCACCATAAACAAAATAATATACCTTAAAATAATATTCCCCAACACTAACATTTTCATTGATTCCAAGGATTTTAAAATTTCCTTCTTAGTTTATTCAAAGATACAGTGACCACTCAAAAATGCATTTGGGGGTGGGGGCAACATGCCTCAGAGGATAAAGGTGCTTGCTCTGCAAGCCAGATAACCTGAGTTCAATCCTAGGAATCTGTGTAAAGGTGAAAGGAAAAGAATCAACTCCACAAAGTTGTTCTTTGACATCTGCATGGCATGTATGCCTGCAAACACACACATACACACAATAACAATAAATAAAATAATATTAAAAGAAATTTTTAATTTCTGTATATTTATACTGTTTCACTGGGTACTGCTATTCAGTTCTAGCTTGATTCCACTATGATCTGGTAAAACAAAATGTACATCAGTCTCTTGTAATTTTTAAGATTTGTGGAATACTCTAATCTGGTTCCTCTTAGAAGAGGTTCCACAGGCATCTGAGAAGAGTGAGCAGTGTGCATTGTTTAGATGAATGCCTTTTCTGATTTTATTTGGAAGTCTTAGTGAGTAGCTCTCAATTGAGGGCTCGATCCTCACTCCACTTGGAAAGGAGGAGAGAAACTGATGTAACAACAACAAACCAAACCAGATATAGAAATAGATTTTAAATAAATTAAAGAAAATTAGTATACCATGAATAACAATAGAAAAGAACGTGATAAAATATGTAAAGTAAGTTAGAAGGTTGAAAAATTATTAATGGAGCTGGGAAGATGGCTCAGAGATTAAAAGCATCTGCTGCTCTAGCAAAGGACCCAAGTTCACTTCCCATCACCCACATAGTGGTTCATAACCATGTGTAACTCCAGTTCCGGGGGATCTGATATCCTCTTCTGACCTCCGCAGGCATCAAACATGGATGGAGTGCACATATATTTATGAAGAAAAAACACACAAAATAAAATGAATAAATCTAATTAAAATGTATTAGTATAAAAGTATAAATTATTGTTGAATAAATTAAAGACAGAATAGAAATGGGAAGAAGAAAGAAGAATCTGAGTTGAAAAAAAATGAACAAAAGAATTTAGGAAGAGAAAAGGTCAAAAAGTTTGTTGTTGTTATTTAATACTGCATGATAAAGATAAATACAAAATCAGGGGCTGAGGAGCTAGCTCAGGTGGTAGGTGCTTGCTAGGATGTAGAGCTGAGTCTGATCCCCAGAATCCACGTACAAAACAGTCAGGCACTTGTAATTCCAGTTCCAGGGAGCTGGAACAGGCATATTCCTAATACTAACTGGCCAGCCAGCCCAGTCTAGGTGGTGAGGACCAAGACAATGAGAGACTGTCTCAAATAAAAAGGTAGATGGCACCTGAGGAAGGATACCCAGGGTTGTCCTTTGTTCTCTATGTGCATATGTACTCTTGTATCCGCACATTCATGTGTGTATGGTATATACATACATACAGACAGACAGATACACACACAACACATAAGAAATATTATATAAACATAAGAAAAGGGATTAAAAACCTATTAAGGTGTTGTTGAAAATAAGAATAGTAAGAAGGGCCAGAGAGATGGCTCAAGCAGTCAGGAATAAGTATTGTTCTTGCAGGGGACCTGAGATCAATTTCCAACACTCAGGCCAGGCAGCTCATACTGCCTGTGATATCAGCTCCAGGGGAGCCAACTCTCTCTTCTGATCTCAGAGGGCAGCACAGTCATGCACACACCCCACACTTAGACATGTTCTTATAGACGTAGCTAAAAATAAAATCTAAAAATCAGAAATAGGAAGAGTCTAATAAATGAGGAAAGAAGAAAACCACAATGGCAACCGAAAACGAAATGGCAACAAAGGCAGTGTACTGGAGCAGCAGTTCCAAATGCTGCCTCCCAAATTCTGTCGTCTTGGAGTCTGCCAGGTAGAAGGTGTGCTCAGTTAAAGCTGGGTTGAAGTTGAACTTCTGTTCTGTTATATTTAAACTAGTGCTGAGCTCAGAGTGGCCAAGGGTTGGTTGCCCAACAGTGGCACAATCACTTTGGAGACTTCTCTTCTTTATGTACCAGAAGCTACTCTGACTGATCTTTTCAGTCTGAGGACAAGGCAGGTTCTCTCTCCCTTTCTCCCAAGTTTGTACACCTTAGGTAGGCTAATGTCCTGTTTAGAGTGTGTCCCCCCAACTGTGTTGGGTGTCAATGAGGTAGGTGGAGCACTGTGAGGTGTCACCGGAGATTCTGTCTCAGTGTTTTCTGATCCTGCTGGGCCATAGATGCCGTATGGAAGGGGAGAGGGCACAGTGAGTGCCCTCTGCTCTCACTTTAGAGTTCTCTTTTCTTCCAGTGGAAAAGTGCTGGGCAGAGGTAGTTCCAGCTGCCTGCTGACCCCCAGGTTAGGGTTTTCAGACTCCACCCTTACCCCACTTCTTGCTGAAGTGTGCAGGGGACCAGTGGCCATGCGTGGCACAGCTGAAATCTTCTACTACTTGAACTTCATGATGTGTCCCTGCCAAGGCCATCCCCGCTCCAGGACCGCCACCTTCCGCTCAAAGACTGTGGAAGGCAGGTAATCTGGGATTGATTGCTAACAGGTCCCAGAGTGGCGCAGTCTTGAAGAACAGCCAGACTAAGACAGGGTGGTTCTCTTTTCCAGGAATAACCCATACAGGATGAGTCACTGTCTGACCACACCAATGCAAAAGCTCGGGGCTTGTCCAGTGATAGCACTATTGATCTGTTCTCACCAATACCACCAATACCAGAATTACCTTTAGGACGTAATTTCCGTGTCTGCCGGCTGATGAGTCACGCAGAGGGAGCCTTGGCTCCTTGCTTATTTCTGCTGAGTCATTAACCCGTTTCCCCACACTATTCAGCTGTCCTGTCACCCTCTCTGTGACTTCCAATGTCTTCTACTCTTTCTGTCACATGGAGACGGCTTCTATTCACCATCAGACCCCAGAAGTCTGCACTCTTTGTCTTTGGAGCTCCCAACTTCCCTTCCTTTAGGGTCCTGATTCCAGATCCCCAGCAGTTCAAGTCTCTGCAGAGAAGCCCTGCTGTCCTGAGTAACCCCCAATCCTCTCCTCTGCTCTTTACAGTCCTGCACAGGTAGAGCCCAGACCTCTTACTCTGTAAAGAGATTTCAACGTCTATTGCATTGTATTCATGTCTTCTCATTTAACTGCCAAAAGGCAGCTGTGTTGTTGTGGGTGTTATTGCTCTTATTATTGTCCCTGCTTTGCCGAGAGATAATAAAGGGCTCCTTGTATTCCATGTAGTGTGACAAATCACCATCAATTCAACAACCTACAGCACACACTCAACAACCCTGGGAGTTCTTATCTAGATCCTCAGCATCGGGTCTTTCCAAAGCCTCGGTCAGGGCATCAGCCAGGCCAGGGTTTCATGCGAGGTTCAACTGGCCAAGGACCAGGTTCCAAATTATTCAGTGGCTGTTGGTGGATCTTCGCCTCTGAGGACCTTTGGGTTGGACTTCCATTATATTCTGAGTTATGTGTTTCCTTCTAGCTTCACCGGTACCTGTGCACAGAGCCGGAAGCTGAGAACCCAGGAGAGGAAGAGAGACTGCAAACTTCTATACCAAATCCAAGAGTGACTCCATCACCTTTACTGCATTGGTGGGATGGAAGCAAGATGCCACACAGACTGCATTCGAGCAAAAGCTCTGCACAGGGCTTGAACAGCAGGAAGAGTGGCCTCAGGCTATTGAAGTTAGCAGGTCACAGGAAGCCACACTTAGTGCCTGGACCCTTACTAGTTGTGTTCTGCTCTGGCCTACCCTAAATGATAGCAATGATATTGTTTACCTCATATAACTCCATTTAGTAAAAATGTTTTTATTCAGGGGTGCTAGAAAAAAAAATCAGCATGCTTTCCAAAACAGAGCTATCTAAGACCCAGTAGCAGACGTGATGACAGAAGATCCTGGGATGCTCGGCGTATGAAGGCAACCAGTGGTAGCTTTCAACCCAGCCCTCTCACTCAGACACAAACTGCCACTCTGGGGACGGATGTGGATCTGAGAAGCAGGAGACAACCAGCATACGCCACATCAACACTCTCTGTGTATCACACCTTCCAAGCCCCTTGGAAGGACACAAGCAAGCCAAGACTAAAGGTTTCCCGTCAGTGACAACTAGGAAAATGATCTTCTGTCAGTCTTGGTCACTAGTCCTCTACTCTCTCTACTCTTGACTGCTTCTGACAGGGATGGTTACTGCCCAGGGGGCTTCCAACCAGCTCACAGGGAGTCTCCCCGGCTCTAAAGCCTGAGTCCCAGCTTGTCCACCGCCTCAGTCCTCAGAAGGTCACTCCTCTTTCTCCAAACCTAGCCATCTCTTGATCTAGTACATTCTGTACTTAGCTTGCCTAAAGAGTTAATAAGTTATTCATGGAGCACTCATTAGTGAGCAGATACCCCTCCAAGCACTGACAGGAATCCACGGAGATAGACATTCACATAGACGCCAAGACTATAAGGGCTGAGAGCACAGGCCTGAAGTCAGAGAGATCCATTTTGGCAGTGACCTGTACTTTGGCACAATGCTTCAACTTTCTGAACCCTTTGCTCTTCTATAACATGGAAATGATTTCTCTACTTTGCAAGTCAGTTGCAAGGGTTAAGTGATTTAATTCCAGGTGAGCACTTAGCCCCATGCCCATAGTAAATATCTAACACTTCACCATCCCCAGTGTATGGAAAGAGCTCTGTGAAGGTTGGCTATGTCTGTCCTGTTCACCTCCACATCCTCAATACCCCAGGCAAAGTCTGGCAGGTGGTAAATACTTAACAAACATTTGTCAAATGGGTTACTTAATGAATAGGTAATCCTATGGTTAATGACTAAAATGGTTATCAACTCTCCCAGGAGCTCAAAGCTCTCTCAGTGCTGCCTGATTCAGTTTCAAAGTCCACCTTGTCTGAAAAGTAACAAGTCTGGCCTTTTATCTGGACATTAGGCTGCATTATGAAGGGTTAACTTTGGTTTGCCTGAAACCACAGAATAAACCTGGTTGCAGGGTTGGCATGGTTACAGAAGTGATGCCGAAATTCTTGGATTCTCAGCTCTATCCTCCTACACATTCAGCATATTCAGACCACCTCATCTTGATCAACCTAGCAAGCAAGAAAAAATCCCCATGAACTCCAGATTTGGGGCAGATTCATGACCATGAATCATTTTGGTGCTAGCGGTGGAAAACAAGATTATGATCAGATATCCTCGCAGAGTTTGTCAAGCATTCCAGGGGTGACCTCCTCTGTGTATTGGCCACTTAGCATGACTAGCAGCCATTCCTACGGCTTGAGAACAAATCTCAACCCCACAGCTCTGTGACCTTGAACAAGACATTCGACTTGTTTCCATTTTCATCAAAAGGAAGAAAACCAATACCTTGTGAGAACTTAATGGTCACACATGTATGACATAAGGCACCCTGCCCAGCACAGTTTCCAAAGAATGTGGAGGGCTTCAAAGTCTCTCAATCTCTGCACAGTATCCAGTTGTGGAGTTCTATGTTAATCACTATCTCCTGCAAGAAGAAGCTTCTCCACTGAGGGCTGAGTGATGCACTAATCTGTGGGCACATCACTATGTCATTAGACGTCATTGTATTCCTATGTTCCTTTAGCAGAATAATAGTAGTAGGTCTTAGGGCCTATGACCTATCTAGTCTCAGGGCCTCATTAACAGTGGTGGGTATGGGCTCCATTTCATGGAGTAGGCCTTAACTCCAGCTGAAAAATGGTTGGTTACTCTCGTAACATCTGTGCCATTATTACACCAGTGGGCATATCTTGCAGACAGGTCACTATTGTAGCTTGCCGGGTAATTGGGTAAATTGGTGATTACTTTTGTCCTCTGGCAGCATGTATAGCCCTTTTCAGCACAATGAATGCTAATCAGTAGGGAAAAGCTTCCAGTTGAGCACATCTTGATTTCTCCATGTTCTGTAGCATAAGTATATAGTGTCTTCAGGAACAGGGTCTTGCCATCAGATTACAAAGGGTGACCAATAGCATCACAAATAATTTGTAATGTTTTGAAGAAGCTGTGGTACCTCTTTGGACAGTAACTCAAAAAGATGTAACCCATTTCTGGTACTGGAGACTTTACTGGGTAGCATATGATGTCTAGTAAGGACATTGTGCTCCCCATTATACGGTAACTCCATTTAAGTTCCTTTGATAGATGTACATATTTCAATGTTCTCCTTCTTAATCATGCTGTTAAAAAGGATGAGACAAAAGCATATGAGACAGATACTTTTTTTTCATCCATTGAGGCTATACAAGTAGGTTTATGGAATGAACCAATTCTAAGTGTAAATGTTCTGAGATCGCTGAAGACTGATGAAGAGCAGGAAATCAGTGCGGGGATGACAAAACAGCACAGTCTACATGGTGGCTCAGTCAAGTTGAGAATCCATCGCGAGAACCACTCCTGGGACAAAGGGCAGAAACGTTCAAGAGGACAAGTCTCACTTCATCCATTTATTTATTACTTTGTTGATTAACACAATAGTTACTGAATGCTGACTCTAAGTTGGGTGCTGTTTGGTGTTCAGGATGTAACTGGATGTGCCTATGTCCCCCAAACTTCGCTGTATGCTCAACACCATTACATCAAGTAATAATTTGCCAAAGTCACAAGCTCTTGAGCTTCAGCTCCAACTATGGTTATTTTCTGTGCCAACCCTTTTGGCTCAAGTCTGACTCTTGTTATCTTGTGTTATTCACTCTGTCTATTGACCTGATGAATTTCTATTCTGACTCATCCAGTACAACCAGATTTTGACGTCGTGATATCAAAAGCCTGTTAGTAGGTGTTTGGTTTGGGGTTTTATTTATTTTTTTTTTGGTTTTGTTTTGTTTTGTGGTTTTGGTGGGGTTGCTGTTTGGTTTGTGGGGATACTTGTTTCTTGTCTTTGGACAGAATCTTAGCTGGATTTGATCATTGGTAACTTGAACATGTGATTAGTCGATGGAGGCTTTTTTAATTGGTCTATTTCAATATTCTTATTCATTACTGTTAATTACCCAATGTATCTGATAGGCCAGAAGAATGCCTAATGGATGATCTAATGCCTAGCGGAAACACATTCAGGTTCCTGGGAGGCAGGCAGGTCTTGCGTTCTCTATTCTGTATTGCAGTACTTCTGTTTTCAGAGGTTTGGGGAAACAGAATCAGGTCCTGATGACCATGGAGTTGTTTCTACGTCTAAGAAACTTTTCATCTTGAGCTTACCATGCTTATTGTGAAAGCTCATTTGGGGGAAAACTCTCAATCTCTCTTTGTGTTTTTATTTGGTTTGGTTTCTGTAGTGCTGGGAACTTGAACATTCTGGGCAAGAACTCTGCTGCTGAGCTACACCAAGCCCGAGGCTCTCGTTCATGCTTCATGTTAGATGTACTTATCTTGGCAAGCTATTTCTGTTTTAAAATGTAGCGCTCCGTTGGATGAGTCTTGACAGCTAAAAAGCCACTTTTCAAGGAGCGATGGCTCATGTGAAAGAAAGGAGCAAGGAAAGGGGAAGAAAAAAAGACCCTCGCAACAGACCCGTGACTGCTGGGAAACACACAGTTTGCAGCATGCTTGAAGGAGAAGCTGGATGCTTCTCCACTCCCACTCCCCCGCCCCATGTTCAATCCGTC
Source organism: Myodes glareolus (assembly GCF_982192425.1). Taxonomy (NCBI): domain Eukaryota; kingdom Metazoa; phylum Chordata; class Mammalia; order Rodentia; family Cricetidae; genus Myodes; species Myodes glareolus. The sequence continues at coordinate 106,275,434 of NC_142031.1, read as the reverse complement.
TACGCTTCTGCAGGTCCCTTTACAATGAAGGCCAAGCTAATGCCAATCTTCAAAGACTCAACATTTGGGTGGACACATGGACTGTTTGCTTTGAGCGAATGGCAACAGCTACTCTTCCCCCAGAGTTGGCTGACAGAACATTTTTGAAACACAGACTGTCAAGATTGCTGGCACATAGGGTATGTGGAATGAAAGAGGGCTTTCAAGAAAGAAAGTGTAGATTACAACAATAGGCCTACACATTCAGTTCTTTTGGTAAATGTCAAATTTTACTCACTAGCCTCACACAGCCAGCAGCGATTACTCTTCCTCGGGTATTCCCCTTGAAAAACCATGCTGTTTGTGTAGTCTGGGCAGTTTGTTAAGCAAGATACAAATTAGACCGAGCTGAATTACTCCACCAATACAGCTCATGCTGCCTCCTCATGCCCAGCTCTGCCCTTCCTCTTGGCAGGGATCCTCCTACACCATGGCATTCGGCTTTGGCCTCGTCCCCAGCTTTCCTGGTCTGGCCCACATTAGAACGGGAGGTGGCAGAGGAGAGGGAGCTGGAGAAGCTGAATGTTTGAGGACTTTAGATCTGGGCACAGAAAGGCTTGATTTTTTCCATTTCAAATTTATTTTGTACTAGGTGGATCTTGGCCCCCAGCTCTACATAAATCTTGATAGTAATAAGAACTTACTGCTACTGTTACTTTTGTTTTGTGCTAGGGATTGAACTCAGTACCTTAGACATGATTGCCAAGCACTCTGTCACCGAGAGCTACACCCCAGTCCCACATGATCTTATTAAAAATCATAATGAGGGATAAAGGTCTTGGAGAGAGCAGGGATACAAGGAACATACCTAAACATAAGGCAATACACAGCAAGCCAACATCCAACATCAAATTAAATGGAGAAAAACTCACAATGATCACACTGAAATCAGGAACAAGGCAAGGTTGTCCACTCTCTCCATATCTATTCAATATTGTTCTTGAAGTCCTAGCTAGAGCAATAAGACAACAAAAGGAGATCAAGGGGACACAAATCAGAAAAGAAAAAAATCAAACTCTCACTATTTGCTGATGATATGATAGTTTACATAAGCGACCCCAAAAATTCTACCAAGGAACTTCATAAACACTTTCAGTAATGAAGCAGGATACAAGATTAACTCGAAAAAAATCAGTAGCCCTCCTGTACACAGATAATAAATGGGCTGAGAAAGAAATCAAAGAAACATCACCCTTCACAATAGCCACAGATAGCATAAAATATCTTGGAACAACTCTAACCAAACAAACGGAAGACTTTACAACAAGAACTTTAAATTTTTGAAGACAGAAATTGAAGAAGACACCAGAAAGTGGGAAGATCTCCCATGCTCTTGGGTAGATAGAATTAACATAGAAAAAATGACAATCTTACCAAAAGCAATCTACAGATTCAATGCAATGCCCATCAAAATCCCAACAAAATTCTTCACAGACCTCAAAAGAACAGTCTCAATTTCATGCGGAAAAGCAAAAAACCCAGAATAGTCAAAACAATCCTGTACAATAAAAGAACTTCTGGAGGCATCACAATCCCTGACTTCAAACTCTACCACAGAGCTACAGTACTGAAAACAGCCTGGTTTTGGCATAAAAACAGACAGGAGGACCAATGGAATCGAATTGAAGACCCAGATATCAATCTACACATCTTCGAACACCTGATTTTTGACAAAGAAGCAAAAAATATAAAATGGAAAAAGAAACATATTTAACAAATTGTGCTGGCATAACTGGATATCAACATGTAGAACAATGAAAATAGACCCATATCTACCACAAAGCACAAAACTCAAGTCCAAATGGATCAAATATCTTAACATAAAACCAGTCACACTGAACCTCATAGAAGAGAAAGTGGGAAGTACAATTGAATGCATTGGCACAGGAGACCACTTCCTAAATATAACCCCAGTAGCACAGACACTGAGAGAAACAATTAATAAATGGGACCTCCTGAAACTGAAAAGCTTCTGTAAAGCAAAGGACACGGACAACAAGACAAAACAACAGCCTACAGAATGGGAAAAGATCTTCACTAACCCCACATCAGACAGAGGTCTGATCTCCAAAATATACAAAGAACTCAAGAAATTGGTCATCAAAAGAACACATAATCCAATAAAAAAAAATGGAGTACAGACCTAAACAGAGAACTCTCAACAGAGGAATCTAAAATGGCTGAAAGACACTTAAGGAAATGTTCAACATCCTTAGTCATCAGAGAAATGCAGATCAAAACAATTCTGAGATTCCATTTTACACTTGTAAGAACGGCCAAGATCAAAAACACTGATGACAACTTATGCTGGAGAGGTTGTGGGGTAAAGGGAATATGCCTGCATTGCTTGTGGGAGTGCAAACTGGTACAACCCCTTTGGATGTCAGTGTGGCGATTTCTCAGAAAATTAGGAAACAACCTTCCTCAAGACCCAGTAATACCACTTTTATTACCAAAAGTAATACCCAAAGGATGCTCAACTGTGCCACAAGGATATTGCTCAACTATGTTCATAGCAGCTTTGTTTGTCATAGCCAGAACCTGGAAACAACCTAAATGCCTCTCTACTGAAAAATGGATAAGAAATATGTGGTACATTTACACAATAGAGTATTACACAGAAAAAATAAATGACATCGTGAAATTTGTAGGAAAATGGATGAATCTAAAAAAAAAATCATATTGAGTGAGGTAATCCAGACTCAAAAAGACAATTATCACATATACTTACTCATAAGTGGTTTTTAAACATAAAGCAAAGAAAACCAGCCTACCAATCACAATCCCAGACAACCTAGACAATAATGCGGACCCTAAGAGAGACATAAAAGGATCTAATCTACATGGGAAGTAGTAAAAGACAAGATCTCCTAAGTAAATTGGGAGCATGGGGACCATGAAAAAGAGTTGAAGGGGAGGGAAGGGGTATGGAGGGGAGCAGAAAAAAAAATGTATAGCTCAATAAAATCAATTTTAAAAAGTTTCATAACAGGTTTTATGTATTAAAATGTCACTGGAACCAAAAATAGACTTGCAGTTAAATTAGTTTTATTGATAAAATTTAAGGTATTTTAATAAAAACATTTCCTGATTAAACCAAAATCATGATGAGGAGTTGGAAAGATGGCTCAGTGGTTAAGAGAACTGGCTGCTCTTCCAGAGAACCTGGGTTCAACTCTCAGCTCCCGCGGGACAACTCCCAGCCATCTGTAACTTTAGTCCCTGGGATCCGACATCTTCTAGCTTCTCCAGGAACTGCATACACACACACAAAATTTAAAAAGTTTTGAAAAAGTTGTGAAGCTGTGTGGTGACGCTTTAATCCCAGCACTTGGAAGGCAGAGGCCAGCAGAGCTCTGTGAGTTCAAGGCCAGACTAGTTGGCAGAGTGAGTTCCAGGACAGAGAAACCCTGTCAAGTTGGGACAGAGAACATACACTACACATAACCTGTAGCCAGAAATGCTCTTGGTTTTTATTAGCTACCCTGGTCATAGGCTTCTTACTAATAAGAGTGATTTAAGAGGGCAGTGCTTCTGTGGATTTGTAATGGTGTTTATCAGAATCAGCTTCCTTATGCATTAGTTAGTGCTATCCAATGCAATATTGAGCATTAGTAGAAATTTCTATATCCGTGCTGCCTGCCCTGGTACATCCAGCTACTGTATGTAATTGAGCACTACTGGTTTGCCTATATTAAGTGACATTCAAATTTCATTAATTTAAATTTAAATAGCCACTCTTGTATGGTCTATAGCTACCATGTTAGACTGCACAGATTGATGAGATTGCAAATGCTAAACTTGCCTGAAGGGGGCCAACATTGTGATAGACTCATTAACAGAAATAGAGGGGTGCCTAGGGCTGGGAGGATTGAGAAAGCCTGAAAGAGTCAAATTTTTAATGCATTTTGGATGCAGTTCTTCTTGCACCTGTCAGCATTTCAATAAGCAAAATATGAAGTAACTCCTTTTAGAAGTCTGGTTTCAAGGACTGTTTGGTTAACTATAAGTTCTCTTAAAATGAAAAAGATTGGAAATTTTCAAAATTTGTGCCAGTTGGTGGTAAACAGGCATAGCAAACAATGACCCAGCACCAGACATGTTCAATGAATCTCAGCATGTATGGAGGAGTTTCGGGAATGTTCTCCTCAGAGGACACTGAACTTGTGCTGCTGAGAGTCCTTTAGGGGATGCTGGCCGGGGGAGCAATGTCAGTGCAATGAGCTCCCCGGCTGACAGACCAATGAGAAAGCTCATGTGAGGAGAAACTGATAAAGGTGCCATGTGTTTTGTTCCTGTTGGTGCAACCCAAGACATTGGTGTAAGGGGTGTCTGTTCGGTAATGACTTCAATGTGCCATACGTGTTATGTCTACTACCTATGATCTATTTCAGTGATGTAAAATGGTGATACAGATGGGCAAGAGTCCACGATGAAAAACACTGACTTTACATTACTTTACTGTTGAACTCAGAACTGAACATGGTTGACCTTAAAGCCATCTTCCATTGGGATCTAAAAATCTGGTTTTGAGCCTTGGATCTGCCAGTTAACAATTAGGATGCCTTCAGCAAGCTACTTAGACCCTCCGTCCTCCCATTCCTGCACGCATAAATGGGGCAATAATGCACGCCTCACAGATTCTTCTCGGGGTTGAATGGAAAATTATGAAGCAATCTGCAAAGAAATGGTTGCCCTATTATCAGCATCAGGTATTGTACGTTTCTCAGCTATAATCTATAGGATGTGGCAGAGCCAGCTGGCCAGACTGCAGATGAGGAGACAAAGGCTGTAAGGGTTAAATGTCTGGACCATGGTTCTACAGCCGTGAAGACCAGTGGGCTCCTCACAACCACAGAACACCGAATGAAGCTGCCCCAGCGAATTCAATAGTTTTAGACGTTTTTCAGATACCTGACTCTAGAAAGGTCTAAAATGACAAGGAGGAGAAACCCCAGCTGCTGTCTCCATGGGGAAGGAGAGGCTCTTTCTCAAGGCCCTTGTGAGTTACAACAATCGACAGCCAACTGCACTGGTAAATGCCGCTTTCCCGCGCCACAGCACCCTCGCTTCCTTGGGAAGTGCTTGGGTTGCTTTGCACTGCAGCAGCAGAGTTGAGCAATTGCGATAGAGACCATGTGATGCGCAAAGTCGAAAGTCTGCACTATCTGCCACTTACCAAATACATTAAAGAACATGGTCCTTCCGTCCTCACGATCTGGCTGTTAGCAGGATGTGGCTCACGATATCAGACAGCTGCTAGCTAGTATTACGGGCTGCACCGTTATGTAGCATGAATAAGAAAAGCCCAGAGACAGATATTGGGGTTCAACCTGAAGATCAGAAAAGCAAAGCAGCCAGCCACTGGCTCTTACCTCTACCTCAGAGCGAAATGGTGATCCTGCCTCCAGGAATCCTCAGAGTGAGACTGAGCTGAGACTTGTCTCCTCCCATCTTATATTCCTCTATTTAGTGCTGGGATTAAAGGCGTGCACCTCTACCACCAGGTTTCTATGGCGAACTAGTGTGACTACCGGGCTTAAAGGTGTGTCCTCCCACTGCCTGGTCTGTTTGGCTGACTACTGTGGCTGTGGCTGTTTGACTCTCTGATCTTCAGGCAAGCTTTAGTTAGGAAAATAAAAAATGAAATATCACCACACCACTAGGCCTCTGGGCCCTAGATTTCTACATCGCCATATGTGTGAACGCGAAAGAACTCTGTCCTCTGGGCTTGCTTAGCTGCTGTGGTTATCACACAAAACCCTTACAAGATCAGCTCTAATAACACCCACTCAGAGGAGGCGGCACCATCAGATCTGCACCTGAGACTGTAGCCCCCTCTGCTTTCCAGCCTCCAGCTGGTCATAATCCTGCCCCTGGACGTGACATAAAGCTGCTCTTGGTGGGTGGAGTTTTTGTCAAATTGTGCAGGAAATAAAAGGTTAACTGTGGGTGGGTTAACTGTGACCTAGCGCCGCTGAACTGGCTCCTGGGCTCAGGTGGGGCTTTTGGCTCGGTTGCCGAGCTAGCCAAGTTCAACACGATCTCAGTGAACTCACTGATTCATCTAGCTGGACCTAGGTAGACTTGGTTTTTGGTTTGTTGGTGTTGTATCTGCAGAAAACAGGGGTTTCTGTGGCTCTCCCCCTGGAAAGTGGTGTAACACCCAGAGACAAAGATTTGTGCCCACCAGGAGGGCTTGGGACTGCTCACTTGGGCAAGCACGGTTTTAAAGGTAGAAGGAGGATGTGAACAGGAAAAGTGCTCAGAAAACAGAAGTGGCAAACAGATTCGTCAATCGTGCCTAAACAGATGCGCTCCTCCAACAACAGTGGCCCTCAGTCCTCAGTGGAAGAGGCGTCCTTGCTTCTCCCTCGGGTTTCAGTTCCCGGTGCTGGGTCTGGGGTGGTCATGGACTGACACGGTATTTACATAGACACCAGTGACAACCGGGAAACTCCCGCGCTGTTAACCCGTATCAGCGAACACTGTTTTCTGAAACTCAACATACTGATGGCACATTTCTTGGACTGGCAGCTTGATCGGTGCTGAGCCTTGGAATCGTTCTTTCTTCCTTTCTAAAATAACTTCATTCAGATAATTTTGACTTGAACATTCCACAAGTATGGATTACAATTTGTAATTTGCTTTTTTTATTTTAAAGGTAAACTTTGAATTCTTAGAAGAAAAGTGTACATGGGAAGATAGGAAAGATTTTTAATTTTGGGGTTTTTGAACATTTATTTTAATTTTCCTAGCTGGATAAAAATATATTCAAAATATTTATACACTGGATAATGCTCTATCAGTTTTCATAACTCTTTGAGCATTACTGTCCATATAAACAAATCCTATTGGCATATTTGTGAGGATAAGGGTTTTTTTGTGTGTGTGGGAGGAATATTCAATAACAGAAATATCTTTTTTTTTTAAAAAAAAATGTAGGCAACAGATGGGAAAGCGGTTGAATAGAATCATTAGAATGGCCACAGTTCATTCCCTAACTACTGGTAAGGACTCCTTCGTGGGAATTCTATTATTCCACTCTTAAGAATTGGTTCCTTTCAGGACGGCCCAGCCCTACTTAGTGCTAATTTCCAGGTAAGGCCTGCTCTCTTCCAAGAGCTCAATTACTAAGGAGGCCGCCTTTCCCAAGGAGCCCCTCCGGCTGCCAGCACCGTTTCATGAAGCTCCATCGTTGGCTCTTCTCCCAGGAGGAGGAAGAAGAGCTGTTAGCTGGCCTGGAAACAAGGCCGCCTTTGTCACCTTTGTCCCAGAGACAACTGCTTCTCCTGGGTTCCGTTAGCATCGCTGTCAGGGGACTAAAGGAATGGCACTCACGAACCCATCCAAGACACTGATGGAGGCGGGCACGAAGCCTTTGCAGTTACCCGTGTGGATGCCACAGCTCGGCAGGAAGGGAGCACCTCGCATCCGGAAGGAAGTAATGAGTTCATTTGGTAGTGCATTCATTCGTGTGTTGAAGAACATAGACTGCATAACTATGTGCCAGGCGATGTGCTAGTTATGGGGCCACAGCTGTGACAGGGACCAACGTGACCCGCTTGGTGGTTGTTCTGAGCTCCTCACGACCTCCTTGGGACTTCATGACAGGAATTTTCATTATTCGTAATGAGCTCCATTGCATCTCACTCAGGTTTGTGTTAATGAAGTGGCTTGGGGAGAGATCCCCAGATGGACACAGGATGGGTCTGGTGTCTGAAAAGACCTTGGAACTCTCAGTGCCGCCCACCAACCCCTCCACCAGCACCCATCAAGAGGGTCAGAGCTGACGACTGATTACTATAGAAACTTCCACGAGGATGGGGGTCGAGCTTACAGACTGTTGAAGGCTCCCTGACTCCAGGGAGATAAAGGTGCTTGAGTCTGAGACCTCCTAGAGTGTGCTTATGTAATTTTTCACCCAGTCGTTTCTTAGTGTCTCTTATAATAAGTTACTTGATGGAAGTTATGTGTCTCTGAGCCCTGTGAAATTTTCCAGGAGGGGGACTGATGGGACCCCCTGATTTATACCCTGTCAGGCAGACTGTGGGTGCTTTGGGCTTGCGATTGGCATCTCAGGAGAAGATGAACTGGTGGGGCTTCAACCTATGGGACCCACCCCCTCTCGGTATTTAGTGTGAGAATCCAAGTGAGTTGTATGAGACTTTGGATGTCAGAGAACTGGTTGGTGTCACAAAACCTGAATTTCTCACCACTGCAATAAGGGTACCATGGGGAGGGAGTGCGACTGTGTGTCATATGCTGTATGTATTATAATCTGAACGGTTAACTGTGTATCAGTCAACCACTTCCCTTGCCTTAGCAATTATTCTTGATTTTTTTTATGGTGGGCTGAGCTTATCATATCTTTCCAAGTAAAGAAGGTCACCTTGGGTTTTACAGAACCATTCCAGGACTTACCAGGATTTTCTTAAAACCTACCAATTTGTGTGTGTGTCTGTGTAGTCTTAAATCTGGGGTATGGAAAAGTAGACATGTCTTCTGCCTCCTCCCCATTAGTCACCTCCCTTGATGGCCTTAGGGGAAGTTAGCTTGGCCTCTCAGATAGGCAGTGGACTAAAGAGAGAGCAACAGAGAAGCAGAAGGGTAAGGTGATCTGACTCCACCCTTGGGTGAGGAGCGCCGTGTATAGTAGGATGTTTAGAACGGCTGTCTGTTTTAATGGAGGGGTTTGACGGCAGGTGGAGGCTACGCAGATTCTACAGGAGTCGCTAGGCTTCTAACAAAGACTCATAAAAGCCTACCCATAAGGAACTTCTTGCCATCTTCCCATGCCTGCTGCAGAAATGATTTAGCTGTAGGCATTGAAATTAATAGAGCTATGGATAGGCTTTCGAGAGCATATTGGGGCCAAGCGATGCTTCTGGCTGTTTGAATTTACTCCAATTAGAAGATACCCTGAGAGGAACTATTTTGGAATGCTGACAGTGTTTCCTATATCGAAGGTCTTGATAAATGTGACATCCTACAATAAGTGGTCCTCTGCAGGAGTAGAAGGATCCAGAATGAGCAGATGAGCAGTTGTCTGGTTAGGTGCTTTTGTTTTTGGTTTTCAATTATAGTCATCCTGAAAGAAGGAACCACAACTAAAAAAAAAAACAAACAAACAAACAAAAAAAAACCTCTATCAGATTGGCCTCCAGGCAAGACAAGTCTATAGGTACATTTTCTTGATTAATGATTGCTATTCTAGGGGCCCAGCTTCCTAGTGGGTGGTGCCCGTTGCAAGTTGGGCTCTATAAGAAAGTAATCCTGAGCCAGCTAGCCAGCTACAGGGAGCAAGCTAGTAACACTTCCTCCACGGTCTCTTCTTCAGCCTGACTCAAGGTCCTGCCCCAACGTCCCTCAGTGACTGAGTGTGACAAGGACAGACAGCATATATCAGATAAACACTTTCCGCCCCAAGTTGATTTTAGTCAATGTTTTATCACACTCTTCTGATAGACATCCAAGATCAGAAGCATTCTCCCAATAGGTTATCTTGTCTCCAAAGAGGGCATCTGTAGATTCTTTGGAAAGGATCTTCTCTTCTGTAATTATTAGTTCCAGAGGAGAAGGGACTTGTTTCCAAGTGGAGTCTCTCCCTCAGTTACATGTGGCCCTCTCTTCTTTGCCTCTTCCCTAGCACAAGACAGTTAGGGTTCATCACCAGAAGACCCAAGACAAGCCTCGGGTCCTTAGCACAGTGCGCTTAAAAACCTGGAGTGTGTTTTCTTCTGCCCCATCCTTGAGCTCTGCTCGGCAGCAGCTGGGGCACCTGAAGTCCTCCAGGCAAGGAGGTGACTGCCAGCTCGCCCTTTGCCAGGACTGTGTGGGAAGAACAGTGTTCCAATCAATTCATTCATGTGCTGTTCTAGTTTGCCTTCTGTCTTCTGTGATAAAACAGTGACTAAAATCAACTTGGGGCAGAAAGTGTTTATCTGATATATGCTGTCTGTGCCCCTTTACGATGCTGAATAAAGAGAGGATAACGGATGCTGGAAGAGTTAAACTGTTCAAATGTGGGGTGTGTGTGTGTGTGTGAGTGTGTGTCTCTCTGTGTGTGTCTGTGAGTGTGTGTACGTCTGTGTGTGTGTAAGTGTGTGAGTGTGTGTCTCTCTAAGTGTATGAGCATCTGTGTGTGTGTAAGTGTGTGTGTGAGTGTGTGTCTCTGTGTGTGTGTCTATGAGTGTGTGTACATCTGTGTGTGTAAGTGTGTGAGTGTGTGTCTCTCTGTGTGTGTCTATGAGTGTGTGTACGTCTGTGTGTATAAGTGTGTGAGTGTGTGTCTCTCTGTGTGTGTCTATGAGTGTGTGTACGTCTGTGTATGTGTAAGTGTGTGTGTCTCTCTGTGTGTGTCTGTGAGTGTGGACACGTCTGTGTGTCTGTGTGTCTGTGTGTCTGTGTGTGTGTGTGTGTGTGAGAGAGAGAGAGAGAGAGAGAGAGAGAGAGAGAGAGAGAGTGTGTTTCTTCAGACATAGGAAAGAGGCCTGAATCCTGTGGTGCCAAGAGAGATGTGCCGTGTGGCATTGAGTGTCTGGACTTCACTGGAAGACTTCAGGGAGACATGTATGAGCTGCCCAGGAGCTGGAGCCCAGACACCCTCACTGCCTGGAGTGGCATGGCAGTCTTCTTGGGCTTGGGTAAAGAACATAACCCCAAGACGAGCAGAACCTGATGCCAGCCCTTCCCTGATCATTTCTCTCCGTTTGTTCAGGGTGGATTGCTTCCCTGTAGGCATCCTGACCTCACCACAGTTGGTCCTGGTGTGTGCTGTGCGGGTGACAGACGCGTCCTGCCAGGGTAGTCCTGTCTCTGATTCTCCCTGCTGTCTCAGGGGTATCACAGGCCTATGTCAGCTTTTGCCTTTTCTCTTCCCACACTGCCCAAGCAGCAGGAGCTTAAAGCAGCCTGTGGTTAGAGACAGTCAGGGAACAGATGAACGGCTGTTATCATGCACACAGATGTAGACACGCAAGCCTATAGTTTAATAAGGGGTTTTGGTTTGAACTATTCTAGATGTAACCCATTCACAAAAGACACCAAAACTGATATCCCTTGAGTACTGTGTTAAACGGGACAAATTTTTAGTAGGTCTTTGTTTCCTTTTTGTTTTATTTTTAATTTTGTGTGTATGGCTATTTGCCTGCATGCGTGTCTATGCACCATGTACATGCCTGGTTCCCATGGAAGCCAGAAGAGAGCACTGGATCCCTTGGAACTGGAGTGACAGACAGGTGTGTAAGGCCATGTGGGTGCTGGGAATCTAATCCAGAACAACGGAAAGAACAGTCACTGCTCTTAACTATTGAGACGTCTCTCCAACATCTCATTAGCGGTTTTAACAAACTGTCAGTAGCAGGGATTTAACGAAAGGGTTTCGTCTCCTTTCTCACTTGAGAGTCTATGCTGGTGCAGCTTAGCCTTGTGAAGTCAGCAGCTGCTCAGGGGCCTTTCTCAGCATGCCTGGGGTACTGGCAAGACCTCGGAGAGGTCTCAGCTACACCTCTGTCATGTGTCAACTCAGTCTCTGCTGCTGCAGTGGAGACCACAAGGCCGCCAGCCCCGAGCATGTGAATCTTACTGGTGGTGTGGAATTCCCCTCTGTATGCTGTGAATACCATTGGTTAATAAAGAAACTGGCTTGGGCTTGTGCAGGGAATAGAGGTAGGCGGGGAAAACTAAACTGAATGTGGGAAGAAAGAAGGCAGAGTCAAGGAGAAACCATGTCACCCCGCTGGAGACAGATGCTGGAACTTTACTCCGTAAGCCACAGCCATGTGGCGATACACAGATTAATGGAGATGGGCTAGTTTAGGATATAAGCGTTAGCCAGAAATTCGTTTAAGCTATTGGTCAAACAGCATTGCAAATAATATGATTTCTGTGTGGTTATTTCTGGGTTGAGCAGTCGGGAACTAACTAGCGGCCTCCCACAACATGCTGGGATGTTCAGGAAACATGACAAAGTTTCAGCCCTTGTAGTAAATACTAAATAATACTTCTAATCATGAGAAAATCATCAGACTGTAGGTAGTGTAGACAAGCCAAGTGCATGTAAAGGAGAAAGCCTGTGTGTGAGAGTGTGGGTGTGGGGCCCATGTATGGCATGTGTGTCATGTGTTTGTGTTCGTGCATGGTATGTAACTGTATAGGTATAGCTAAGTGTGAGGTGCTGGACCAGTCTCCCAGCCTTGGTCTGCACATGTTTGTATAGACATGTAGGGAACATAGGCATATCTGGGTCTGCCCATTGTGTGCTGTGTGTACATTCATATGTGTGTCTACCTTTGAACCTTGTCCTATACTCCTCAGGACAAAGAGTAATTGCAGGATTAAGTCACACTCTGCCTGTTCCAGTACACTAAGTCTAAATCTAGTCACAAGGATGCATGAAATAAAACTTGGTTTTCAAGGACTGTTTCTACGACAAGCCTCCATGTCTGGGGAGTGTGAGGTAGCGGGGAGCTCATTGAACCCAGGGTCCCTTGCTCTTCTGCTGGCCCCTTCCCTGCCTGGTGTGCTGAGTTCCGGATGGCCTGCACAGTGCTACCAGGGGAGAGTCACATCTGGTGTTCAGGGTCATCTCTCTGTGTTGGGGCCAAGGTTGAAAACAGTAAGGGACAAGGAAACCGGCAAGTACCAACTTCTAAAGCCAGAGGTCAGCAAGGGGCTTTGGTCCACCGGGCTGTGTATTGTGTAGAGAGGCTGATAGACTACTGGGGGTCCCCTGGGTACCTCTGCTGTCCCTTTTATGGCTGTACTGTGGTAGATGGTTATTGTGGTTGATTCATTGCTTACAGACCCTTGTTGCCCTGTCCCCCGCTCTCTTTGTTCTGTCTAGTTTAGTGCCGCCCCTGGGGCACAGCTGTTCCCAGGGAGAAGACAGTAAGTCTGGCGGACACCTCTGCCACCCTGTCACTTCCGCAAGCTTCCGCCATACTCTGATGCCCCGGCCTTCTAGGTTCTGTCACTTGTCCTCACTTTAGCTCTCTCTGAATCCTGGAGTCACTAGCAGAGCATCTATCCCTGCCTGTGACCTCCGAGTATGTCCACCCCCCCCCCAGCCCCGCTCTTGCTCCGATCTAAGCTCCCCATCAGTGAAAAACGTCAGTTTGGGGGAGGAGCTGTTCGAGGTAAAGGCTGTCCCTTTAGGTGTGCCTATCATCTATTGTCCCTCTGCTGGACCTTTCTTTTGGTCTGAGGCTTGGGCTTTTGAGAATTAAAACACACATTTTTTTTTTCTTTCTCAACTCTCTGAAGTAGTTTCTCGTCCCCGAGGTAAGGATACACTGTCAGCCTGACTGATAGAAAAAGACGGTGTGGAAGCCCAGAGTGGGAGAGAAAACATGTCCCCAGATAAGCCATCAATCAGCACCTGGCCACACACTGCTGTCACAGCTTGGGAACCTGGCCAAGCCAGAGTAGCCACACATTGGCTGCCATCAGGGCTTGGGAGCCTGTTTAATACACCTGTGCCTGGTGCAAAGTTTTTGTCCTGGGTATCTTTATAACCTCCAAAAGTATTGGGTTTTGTAAAAACTATGTTCTGGTTGTGACACCTTTAAAAGTACCAAGGGTTAGAGAGATGACTCTGGGTAAAGCTCCTGCTGTCCAAACTCCAGGGCCTCACCCTGAAGCCCTAGAATCAAGTCAGGCACAGAGGTGTTTGTCTGGAATCCCGGTGTTCTGAGGGTGAGAGGGGAGCTGCAGACAGGAGACGCCCTGGAGACTGTGGGCCAGCTAGCCTGGCGTATTCCGTAAAGAAATCCCATCTGAAAACAAGATGGAAGGTAAGGAGGACACCCAAAGTTCCTCGGACTCCACCCATGCACGGCGGCAAGAGCACTCACACACAGTAACACCCATATACACATATCGAACACACGCATGCTTCCCATACTCCGTAAGCACTCAAAAAATATTGAAAATAAGTTGAAAAGTAATAAGGAATGCCATAAATAGCCCTCAAATCCAGCGTTTGCAAGAAAGAGGCCAGTCTCTGAGTGGCCACTGAAGTATCGGTTGGCCTTCCAGGGCTCTCATCCTCCTGTGGGTGTCCTGGCCTATGCCACATCCCTGTAGTTCTAGGAACGGGTCCACAGTTATCCCACATCAGTCATGGTGACTCTGTTCCAGGGCTGCCAACCTATGTAAGACTCTGGACCAAGACGCCCGTGTGTGTGTTTCTGATTTGTTCCTGCCAAACCTCACTTGCACAGGACATGATTATTGACTCTTAGGGAAGATGATCAAGAACATCTTTTAGGAGCAGGAAAGATGTATTGGTGACAAGAAGGGTACGTGACGATTCTGGTAGCTCTGTGGCTTGCCCACACATCCGTTTCACAAGCCCGAAAGTGTCCACATGTACACATCCATATGGAGGTCAGAGGTAAACACAGAGTGTCATCCAGCAGGTGCTATCTGTCTTCTCATTGGTCATTTACTTATTTATTTTTGCCATAATTCCTCACTGGCCTGAAGCTTGCCAGTTAGGTGAGGCTAGCTGGCAAGTGACCCCAGGATCTGCCCATCTCTGTCTCTCCAGTGCCTAGATTTTTATTTTATTTAGTTTTTACATGGGTTCTAGGATTCAAACCCTATTCTTTGTGCTTGTAAGTTAGGCATTTTAACAACTGAGTCATCCCGGTACCCAGTGTCTCCGAGTCTTTTTACTTGCCTTTCCTATTTATTTTTTTATTGTGACAGGACCTCGCCACGTAGCCTTGACTAGTCTGGATCTTGTTATGCAAACTCATAGAGACCTACCTGCCTTTGCCTGGGATCAAAAGTGTGCGCCACCGTGCCCAGCTGTCTCAGAATCTTCAATGTACAATTACCCATCATAAACACTCAAGACTGTAGTGTGTACAATACTATGTGCTGTAAGCAAATTCTCGTGGCCTCCTGAAGCTTCAACACTATATATTGGGCTTGTTTCCAGGCAGAACACGTTTTGAGAAACGCTGTGGCGGCACACCCCTCTCCTGTTACAGTATAATGTCTTGTGGTTCTAACCACTATGATTTGGGGTTAGAGAAGAACTGAGCTTGGCAAAGCTAAATGACTGAGAGGCAGCAATTTAGAATCACCACTGAGACAGCAACTCATCATTGCTGTGAATTTCCTGATACTAGGAAATCAATTGTTGGGTTATTGCCACGACTCATTTCAGAGCGGGGCTTTCCTGCTTGTGTTACTGTTGGTCTGAGGCCCAAGATGTTTCTTTCACTTTTGCTTTTCTTTCTGGAATATAAAAGACTTCGATATTGTAGAAGATATGAATCACCTCGTCGTCTTTTCCCATGAGACACTCAATTCTTTATTAAGTCAGTTTATCCACATCCTGCTTGATATGGTTCCAACAAGACACGCAAGCTTGAAAGATCCTTTCATATCTTCTGTGCCAATCTGATTTGATTCTGTCAACCATTTGTGCTCCAGAAAATGTCGCGTCTACATGGTTATGGGTAAAGAGGCTGGTGTAGGAGTCCCCTCTGTGTGTGGCTTTTCTTGGTTGATGAATAAAGAAACTGCCTTGGCCTGTTGATAGGGCAGAACTTAGGTAGGTGGGGAAGACAGAACTGAATGCTGGGAGAAAAAAAAGCAGAGTCAGAGAGACGCCATGGATCCTCCTCCTGAAACAGATGCCACTGCCATGTGGCGATATGCAAATTAATAAAAAGGGCTTAAACTAATATAAGAGTGAGCCAATAAGAAGCTAAAGCTAATGAGCCAAGCAGTGATTTAATCAATACAGTTTCTGTGTGGTTATTTCGGGGCTAAGCTAGGCGGGCGGCCGGGACCAACAAGTGGGTGCTCCTCCGACAGAGGCCAAGTGGAAATGGATGAAGTCTGTCTAACTCTTGTAGTTTCGGAGCTATAAGGTGTGGAAAAGTCCCCAAGTAATGGAGCAGGGGAAGACAATTATTGTGTTGCTGGTGCTTAATTTTTCTGAGTTTCTTAGAATGGGCAGCATTTTGAAATGTCTGAAATGAGAACTTCGCACTGATCTCGAGATGACCTGCCTGAGTTGGGGAGATGGCTACCAGTAAAGAACTCAGCTCATAAACATAAGGACCCGGGTTTGGGGTCCCAGAATTCATGGACAGAGAGCTAGATGTGGTGACCCATGCTCATAGAGCCAGCATGATGGGAAGTGGAGGCAGGTGGGTCCCTGAAGGCTTACTGGCAGCCAGCCTAGCCTAGAGGTCAATGTTCCCAGGCAATGAGAGACCCTGTCACCAGTAGGGTCAATTTGAAAGGTGCCTGTAATGCTACATCTCTTTTGTCAACTTGGTTGGACACAGAATCACCCAGGAGACAGATTTCTGGCCGTGCCTAAGAAGATCTTGCTAGAGCAGTGGTTCTCACCCTCCTAACACTGCGACCCTTTAGCCCAGTTCCTCATGTTGTGGTGACCCCCACTCAGAGCATGTTTTTCATGGCTACTTTATAACTGTAATTTTGCTACTGTTATAAATCATAATGTAAGTCCTTTTGGAGATAGAGGTTTGTCAGTGGGATCGGGACCCTCAGGTTGAGAACCGCTGAATCTAGTTTGAGCTAATTAAGGTAGGAAGAACCATCCTTACTGTGAGGGGTTCCACTCAGTAGGCTGGGGTTCGAAGCTGAATAGGAAGGAGACAGCTGGTTGAGCACAAGCGTTCATCACGTTGTTGTCTGAAGAATAAATGTGGTCAGATGCTTCATGCTCCTGCCGCGTGCCTTCCCCACCGTGGTGACTGTACCCCCCTGGACTGTGAGCCAAAGCAAACCCTTCCATCCTTGAGTTTCCTCTTGTCAGGTTTGTGGTCACAGCGAAGAGAAAATTAACTAATACAACACGCAAGGACAACATCCAAGGTGATCCTCTTACTTCAGCCGGCATCGCACACCCTCACATGTAACTGTGCCCCTGTACAGATGAATAAGCACATGCAAGAAGAGGGGCATAAAATGGAGGAAGGAAGGAAAAACACAAGCCGCTTAATAAATGTGCACAGACCCAGGCACAAAAGCATTAGGACGGTGGATGAAGGGAGGTAATACTCTTGGGGACAATAAAGCTGAAGGCATTGAACCTCCTTGCTCCCCACTGCGGATGCCATGGCCCGTCCTTGTCAGTCCTCACTGCTGGGAGCTGCCAGGCCAGGGTTTTATTATAATATTGGCCCTTCAACAGTATGTTTCCTCATTCAACGATGACAGGATTTCATGACTAGAAATTGGGCCTTGGACCAAGTTTATAATAATCCGCAAGCCTCATTACACAGGTGAGGAAAAGGGACCAGCTGCTGAGTGATATATTTGCCATGTAGCAAGAAGGCAGCGCTGAGAAGTTGTTTAGGAAAGGTGCCACCGGGATGTCTGACAGGCTCTGGGCATCTTCCTCTTGGGAGTGGATGTGTGGGAGGACAGCGAGAGATCAAGGATAAAAACATAGACAGCTGGGGAGACATTCTTCCCACTCCTGTTGCGCCAAGTCATCTGGGCCCCTAGAGAAACGGCACCATCGTATGATGTTTGTGAAACGGGAAAGGAACGCATAAAAATGATTTTCCTATGCAAGCCTAATTAAGATCTATGGGGAAAACTGGGGGTGGGGGGGGTGGGTTCCTTCTGCTCCAAAATGAACAAAGGAACTATTAATGTCAGGAAGCGACCTCACTGTGGTTAAAATATTTGCCTTGCTTCTGTGTAGAATGGTAGGCAAACGGGCCCTCCCCAACCTGTGTGGGCAGCAAGCCGCAAACAGAAGAGAGAAGAGGAAGTGAGGACCAGCAGGGATGACAGTTTTGGCTCAACACCCATGCTTTCAAGGCAGCCAGCTCAGGGAACTTCGGGATCAATAGCTGCGCCTCTGCCAAGGGCTCCGCCCAGCCCGTCCATCAGCAGCAAGCTCTGTGCAGCATAAGGAGTGTTTCTGAGCTTTCTTTCCCTTGGCTCTTCGTGTCAGAGCCTGTCTCGTGCTCGGCTTCAAACACGGTGTCCTTCGTGGGACAAGTCACAACCCTCTGCCGGGCTGCTTCGTGTGCTAGGCTGTGTTAGGACCCACAGATTTTGAATTTGCCATGTTCATGCACCCGTTTGTGTCTTTCTCCATCTGTATCGGTCATTGAAAGACCTTCCAAGGAATTAACAAGACGACTCTTGCTGAACCTTGAACAGGGGATTTCAGACTTGCCCTGGTGGATTTCAGATCTGCCGCGGCAGGCAGAACCAGCGGTATCTATTTGGTTTCTCTGATGGGCCTGTAACCTTTTCCTCGATCTAAGAAGGGGGGAAAGCAAGCGCCCAGATTGGGGTGAAGGATTGGACTGTGAGTGGGGTGTGGGGTGCCTTTCTCTGGCTCCACGCATAGTGTTGGAGCCATTTGAAGAGAGCAGAGCTGGTCATGTTTCTGTGAAGTCAGCTGCGAGTCTCTGGTATGACTGTAGAATGGTGGTTGGACAAGAGACACCCAAACACGCGGGGCTGTCCCTCGGGTGCCCCGTAGTTGTATAACGCGGAACTGAAGAGATGGCTTTTCCTATGGCCGAGGAAAGCAGTCCCGGGGAACCTGGCAGCTTTGAGAATAGCAGCCTGAGATGCAGCAGCCTTCATCTGGCCAGGGACCTGGTGGAGCGTCACAGCCGACCATAACACTAACCGCTTAAGGTCAGTGTGCATTGAAAAGATCAAGTGAGCAAGAGCTTGTGGCTTCCGACAGGCTCCCTGCTCCCCGCCCCCACACCCTAGCGCTCGGTTCCCTCGGCTAGCTTCCTCGTCCTACCGCCTAGGAAGCAGGAAAGACTCTCTGACTGGTTTTAGCCAGATAAAGGTGTTGCCTGGCTCTTCCAAGCCTAACCAGCTCCTAAAATCCGGAGGCTGGAGGTCAACCTAAAGTGTCACTCCTCAAAAGCAGCAAACTCTCTCTCTCTCTCTCTCTCTCTCTCTCTCTCTCTCTCTCTCTCTCTCTCTCTCTCTCTCCCTCCCAGCTGTGGCCCCCCAGTGCTGGGATTATAAGCATTTGCCATCACTACTCGGTTTTGTTGTTGTTGTTGTTGGTTTGTTAGTTTGTTGGTTTTTAATTTTAAATGTGGCTACTGGAGCGTGAGCTCAGGCCTCAGGCCTGGGAAGCAAGGGAGCCACCTCCCAACCCCACGTTATCTCCTTTATTCATTAGCTAGAGGAAGAAGTCTCAGAAGCCTTAGGGGATACCAGAGCCACCACACTGGAACAGCCTAGGTCACCAGACACTGCCTGGAGCAACTTCGCAAAGCAGACCAGACGCTTTCTGGGCTGAGGTGGTAGGGTGGGGTGGGGGAGAATAAAACCTTTGCTGTGTTGTTAGGCCTTGTTGGCTACAGCGGTGGTGTTCACCAAGGCAGACTTGAAGCTGAAGAGTCATTGTGAAGAGAGTAAAGTCAAGGGTGCCTAGGGCTGTCTCAAAAGTTTTCCTTTGGACTTTTAGAAGTGAAAATTAGACTACATTCACGTGCGTGCGCTCTCTCTCTCTCTCTCTCTCTCTCTCTCTCTCTCTCTCTCTCACACACACACACACACACACACACACACACGTACACTCACGCACGCACATGAGCACACCATATACTGAACTATGACTCGGTTTCCTTTCCATCTAAATTTCCTTAGTCATCACAATGGAGTCTGTCTTCCTCATCATAAAAGAGTACTGTTTGCTTTAATAAAAGGTCGCAACCTTCAAGTAAAACTGACTTTAAATCTAAGCCTCGGTATCGCCAAGTGAAATCTGGCTCTAAACCAGGTGTGGTGGTTCACATTGTAAACCCAGCACCCCAGAGCCTGATGAAGGATTATCAGAAATTTGAAGCCAACTTGGTCTACTAGTGAGAATCAAGCCCTGGGCACCTTTAATAAATATTTGGGACACCTGCCAGCTCTCGGGTTTCTACAGATTTTACTTTACATCCAATCTGTGACTTCTACTGTCTTCTCTCACTGTGAGCCACGTAAGAGGAGGTGACAGGTGGCATCCATGCCCTCTCCTCACTGGCAGGCTAAGACAAATGTTCCTTTTTCTTTCAGCTCAAACAGATGTGTATATCAAACACAGCATATGGCTTTTCTATCATAGCAAAGCATAAGAAAATTGAAATCTCTGGCTACGGCACAACTCCCTGATCACAGTGAACATGTGACTATATTTCCTTCTGGTGTGGCCTGGACAGCAGCACTCTGTCTTTGCTCAAGGTTTCAGGACTCAAGCCCCAGTCCTCTGGGGAACCTGGATGAACCGTTCCCGTCCCCAGACACCATCTTTACAGTAGCAGGATGAATTAGAACAGTGTGTCTGTCGTTAGTAGTAACACATGCCCACAGCCTATTTAACAAGATTCTAACCAGTCACCCGAACACCCACACAGGCAGTCAGATGGCATCAAACTGGTTCCAGAAGCTCTTTGGCACTTGCATGATATTTATCTGTAGAGCAAATCACAAAATCCACAGATTGCTCCTAAGCCCTCTGATCCAGTTATCTTTGGGATACAGCCCTTTGTTTGGGTACCTGAAATTACCTGGTGCGAGTGGGAAGGAAACACGGAACATGCATTAGGAGTTTATTGGGGGGGGGGCAGGTGTACAGGCCTGGTGAAGGGGTGGGGGAGAGGGAGAGAGAGAGAGAACTGAAGATGGCCCCTCCAGCTTTTAAGGGCTGCCTAGTGCATGTGCACAGGGGGATGGCATGGTTATGTCATGTGCAGAAGACAGAGCTCACACATGCACACAAAGGCTCACGCAGCTGCATCGTACATAGATAATGCAACCATGCTGCATGTGGGTCATGTGGGATCCTTTAAGATTCCCGGGGCCATTAGGTACTTCTGCCTGAGGGCTTGTCCACACACGCGTGGCCCTGGAACCGGGAAGGGTCAGCCATGTTGTGTGGCTGAATCATTACAGAACCCTTCCCTTTTCTTGAATCCCTCTAAATTTTAACAATTTGGAAAGTCAAATGCAAGGAAGAACTCAGGCAGGAAAAGCTGAGCATTCCCGAGTGCTGGCTATGGAGTCAGCTAAGACCATGGGCTGGGAGCTGGTCTTAGCCCGAGTTCAAATCCCAGGTCCGAGTTTTGTTAGCTGTGTGTGTGTGAGTGGGCTACTCTCTGCCTTTGAGCCTCGATTTTCTTATTTATAAATGGAAACAGAAATGAAATTCCTAAGGATTTATGAAGAATAGAAGAGATGAGCTGTCATTTCTTAGACGCAAGACTGCCTGCATCTTACAGATGCCACTGTCAACTCAAAATTGTATTACTAGACCACAGATAACTGGTAAATGTGTAAGGTAAGGCATGTGAATTAGCACAGTGTACAAATATTCCAAAGCATCATTTTGCCTTCCCATAGATATGTACACGTTTTCCCATTGAAAGAGACTAGAGGACGGGGGAACGTAGCTCAGTGGTTAAGGACACTCTCGCCACTCTTGCCGATGACCTGGGCTCTATTCCCAGCCCCCACATGGCATCTCCCGTTCCAGGGGATCTGACACCCTCTTCTGACCTCCGTGAATACTTGATTCACATGTGGTACACAAGCATACAGGCAGGCAAAACACCCATACACACAAAATAAAATTAAATTAAATAGAATATATCCTAAATAGTGACAAACTTACTTTGGAGACGAACAGTATCAGCGATTAAGCCCAGGGCTCCATGCATGCTAAGCAAGCGCTCAGCCACGGAGCCACACCCCAGCCTCTCCTGGCTTTTTCAGGGAGCAGGGAAGTAGAGACAGGGCACAACCTCTCCTCCCTCAGAAAACATGTCACAGTTTCATTCGTTCAGTCCTTCTGTTCAGCTTAAGTCCTTCTGTTCAGCTTAATCTCCATCACCATAGACAGACACATGACAAGCACACGACAAACGCCTGACAAATGTACAATACATGCGGCACACACATGACACACACGGCACACACAGCACACATGGTGTGCACATGACGGACACATGACACACATGATAAACACAGGACACGCGCATGATACGCGTGACAAACACATGGCATGCATGACACACATGGCGCATGCATGATGAACACATGCCATACATGACAAACACATGGCACGTGTGTGACATGCATGACAAATGCGCAGCACATGGCACGCACATGACAAACACATGGCACACGTATGCCGCACATGACAAATATGTGACACGTGTATGGCAGACACATGGTGCCCGTATGACACACATTGCAAACACCTGACATGCATGACACACACATGACACACATGACAAGCACACGGCACACACATGACACAAGCATGGCACACACATGACAAGCACATGACAAACACATGGCATATGATGCGCGTGACGCTCATGGCAAATACATGGCACACACATGGTATGCACCTAACAAGCACGTGACAAGACATGACACACAGAGCACGGACACGTGACACACATGACACGCGTAGCACACACATGACAAACACATGGCGCACACATGACACAAAAATACACGCCAAACAGGCTCTGAGAACCAACTGGGCAAGGCATTGCTGACTCGTTCATAGAGTTTACAAAAGATGATGTAAGAAAGCATGACTGGAGGTTTTACTTACTTCATCTGAACAGTCTAGGGAGAAGTCAGCAATGCCAGAGAAAGACAGGAGTGCAGGCCTGAAAGTTATCCACCAAAATGGAAGGACCGTGATCACTGCATGAAGCTAGGGAAGTGCTCACTTCTGCACAACACTGTCCATAAACAGTCAGACTGACCATATCAAAGGATGAGCCTGTAGCTGGCCATGCTGTGAATCGAATAGATAAAAACAAAGCTTCCTGAGAAGCTCCGTTGGGTAGGCATGACAGAGACTGTCCTAGGGCAGGACAATAGACAGGGCTCCTCGAGGTCAAAACCAGCAGCCTTTCCTCAGTGACCATGGGCATGCCAGTCCTTGTCCACCATATGGTCCACATAGGCTGGGACTTCCGGGCTAGGACCACCTAGAATCAAGTCGGTAGTTTCCGTGCATTATCATTATCATCATTTGATAATTATCATCATCATTATTATATCCAAGCATAACTTACTTCCCATGAGGGTTAGCTTTACTTGTCAATTTGACTCATGTAGAATCACCTGGAAAGAGAATCCCTTTGAGGGACTGTCCAATGAGTTGGTCCGTGGGCGTGTCTATGGGGGATTGTCCTAGTTATATTAACTGATGTGGGGGACCCAGCCCACTGTAGGCAGCACCATTCCTAGGCAATGAGTACTGAGCTATGTATGAGTGGATAAACTGAGCTGAGCCCAAACACATAAGCAGTGGGGCATGCATGCATTCGTTTCTCTCTGCTCTTGGTGGTGGATATCGTGTGCCAGCTGTCTGAAGCTCCTGCCACTGCAGCTTCCCCTCAGTGATGCACTGGAACTGTGAGCTAAAGTAATCTTTCTCTCCCTTAAGTTGCTTTTGGTCAGGATGTTTTATCACAGTGACAGAAATGGAACCAGAACACTTTCCTATCGTGTGTCCAGAAACTGTATTGCCACCGCATCAGAGGAACCGTATTTACCCTCTGTGAAACAATAAAGGTCTGAGAGAATTAGGATCTTGTCCTGAAATGTTATGTGGAGACAGGTTCCCAGCCACCCTCTGAGCTGCCCCTCTGGGCTACTTTCTTATATTCACTAAGGAGAGCTAACACCGAGTGCAGACACAAGAAGGATGAGGTTGAGTGGAGGAGGGAAGGAGCTAAGACCCATCTCAGCACAGGGTGAGCTTGGGAAGGAGCAGAGGGTGAGGCAGTGGTCCCAGGGCATCACCTGCCAGTTCATGGACACCCCACACACCGACCCAGAACAGGTTGGTGGGGGTCAGGGGAGTGGAAAAAAAGCTTTATTTTCTTATTTTGCAAATGAATAAAATGAAGTAAGGGAAAATCAATTCTAGATGGCTAAGGGTTTTATGATTTAAAAAATGCTGCCATGCCCCAGATGGCAGCTGAAGGCAGGCAGCGGACTCTAGTCCCAAGGCAGAGACAACTGTGGGGGCCATGTGAGCAGAAGATGAGCTCACAGAGCAGCAGGAGCCCAGTGGGTCCCCAGTTGCTCGCTCCAAGGTCCCCAACAGGGTGGGCTACTTGCCATGCGGTGAGCCAAGCTGGCAGAGACAGCTTGCAGTGGGTCCGGGAGACAGGAGACATAGACAGACTCAACATGTTAAATATTTATTCGGGGGTTATGGAGGGAAAAGGGAGGGGGAAGCGAGAGAAAGAGAGAGGGAGAGAAAGAGAAAGAGAGTGGGGGAGAGAAAGAGAGAGAGAGAAAGGGAGAGACGCGTGTGCATGCCAAGAGGGGACAGTAAGAGTAAATCCAAGATAGCGGGGCAGGGGTCGGGGGTCGCCGGGAGTGAGTGTGGCTTGCCCCTTAAAGGGCCAAAAGAATAACATTCCTGGATCCTTTTTATAATAAAAAGCAGGAGATTAGACACCACAGTTTGACGGAATTGGGGCGGCAAATTCTCAAGACTGCTTCCGGCTGACTTGTGGGTGTCGTCTTTGGGGGGAACCTGAGAAGGCTGTGTGCTTGAAACCTTCTGGCATAGCTCCCAACAGGTGTCTGTGGCATGGAAATGTCTGGTGTCCCTTGTACCTGTTTAAGGTGGGTTCTTTCATTCGGCTCCCTGGATCTCACAAGAACTTCCTGGGTTGTAAAAACAGAAGTTTTAGACATATACATTGTATAATGACTGTGACATATTTTTGTATAATGAAAAGTATTTTTTATTTGGTGAGGTAACCTGGCAAAACCTCTCAGCTATCAAACTGTCAGAGATCGTTGAGAAGGATAAGATTTTACTTAAGTTACTGATTAAAAAATGACAGAGAACTTACTTGATTGGCACCCAGAGCTACTCTTTTGGGTCCTCCATGGTTGCTGAAGGTTGTACTTGACCTTTGCTGTTTAGCACAAGGCCTGTCAGGCTCCAGAAGACCCTGTGAGCTTAGAAATCTGTAGGAAGACAGGCCTACCTTGATCTGAGCAGCTAGGCTGTTGATTCCAGTAATTCTGTGCACGTCTGGAGGTCTTCAGTTTAGGTGAAAGGCAGTTTTGCCCAAAGGTCAGTGCTCGGCAGTTGAAGCGAACTGCAGATGGACGTTTCTCTGAAACTGCAGATGGATGTTGTTCTGTGTCCATTTGTCTTCTGTCTTCTCGGAGGAAACAGAGTGTTGCTGCTAGCAGCCAACCTGTCTCTTTTTGTTATGAAAAGTTTTTAAGTAATTATATATTTAAATATCACGTTCCCCAGATCTCTGAGCAGTTGAGGGCTGTTTATATTAGGTATACAGTATAGAATCTGTCTGGAAGGTTGTGTCTGAGCTTGACCGTACTGGCTCTTAACAGATAAGATTTACATTCGTAAAAAGGCAGAGAGAAGAAACTGCTTGTAATATAAAGTTAATGACAGAACTGACAATGGTGGAGAACAGCTTAATATTAAATATAAGGCATTTTTGTAAGAGACTTAAAAGTACATACCAGTTTAAAATATGAAACTTATGATTTTTGTAGTCTGAAATGAGATGTAATGAACAATTATTATACATAGAAACAGTGAACAGGAATTGGGTAATGTGGATGCTTTTGATGGGCCCCATCAAAGGCATGCCACTATGTAAAACACATGTAACAGAGTTAACAAGAGGATTTTGGTGAAAATCGGGGGGAAAGGCAGGGTATACATAAGTAAAACTGGCAGAGCTTGGTCACGTGACCTGACTCTCAGCCAAGATGGCGAAAAAGTCACCTGACCCCAGTGAACATGGCGGTGACCATGTGTTGTGGGGAAAAAGTTACAATTTTTGAGCTGTAAGAATTTTAAGCTTAATGAGAGCGACCTAAAGGCGTGATCTGCCCCGTTGCCGAGCCGCCTTGCCATAACACCAGCTGCAGAGGGGTGGGAGGGCAAAAGGCTGGAACCGAAAAACTGTACCATGCCACGGCTGGAATGGAAAGGCCGGATGGAATTTTAAAAGCTGGGGAGCTGATTGCTATCCAGAGCCAAAATTGTGAAAACCCGCAAAAACGACGTGAACACCCAGGACTTGTGGGCAGGCGTCCCCAATCCACGAGTGGGGTGATATGGGCCTAGCTGGATCTGGGCAGGTTACTCAGAAACCAGAGGCCGGGCTGCTCCGAAGCATCTGTTACGATGGAGAGATGAGAAAAGGGAAAGAGAAGAAGTGAAAAAAATGAGAAAAAAATAAAGAAACTGAGGACCGAGTCCCCAGTCAAATGCACTGCACAGGAAGTATACAGTGCTAATGCGGGCAGACTAACCTCCAGGGTCCGTCCAAACATGATTCCGGTAAAGGAAAGCAGCTGTAGCAGAACGAGGAGTGCCTCACCCATCGAAGCCATCTGGGAAGCCGGTGATGGGAGTGGAAAAAGAACCCAGTTCAGGATATCCGAGTCACGGCACCAATTTTATGATTTAAAAAATGCTGGCGTGCCCCAGGCAGCAGCTGTAGGCAGGCAGCAGACTCTAGTCCCAAGGCAGAGACAACTGTGGGGGCCATGTGAGCAGGCGGCGAGCTCACAGAGCAACTGGAGCCCAGTGGGTCCCCAGCTGCTCGCTCCAAGGTCCTCGACAGGGCGGGCTGCTTGCCATGCAGTGAGCCGGCAGAGACAGCTTGCGGTGGGTCCGGGAGACAGGAGACATAGACAGACTCAACATGTTAAATATTTATTCAGGGGTTATGGAGGGAAAAGGGAGGGGGAAGAGAGCGAAAGGGAGAGGGAGAGAAAGAGAAAGAGAGAGAGAAAAAAAAGAGAGAGAAAGAGAGAGAGAGACATGCGCACGCCCGCCAAGAGGGGACAGTAAGAGTGAATCCAAGATGGCGGGGCAGGGACTGGGGGGGGTTCCAGGAGTGGGTGTGGCTTGCCCCTTAAAGGGCCAAAAGAATAACAAAGGGTGTCATTGTTTCTGAGGTGGTTGTTATAGTTGCTTTTATAACAGAGCTCCACAAAGCTGAGTGGATTTCTAGAAAAGATAAATTTATTTCTCACAATTTTGGAAGCTGGAAATCCAAGTTGAAGTGTTGGAAGTTTCAGTGTCTGGCGAGGCTAGAGCTTTGCTTCCAAACTGGCTCCTTGAATGTTGTTTCACACAGGGCAGAAGGGCCAAGAGGGGTTGGTGAGTGGACCCCTAGTCACTTGAACTTGCAGAGAAATTCCCTATTTACCATCTCAGGCCTGTGCATGGTTGGGTGTGCATATGTTTAAATCAGATGCATCATGGGAAAGGACATGTACGGTGAATAAAATAACCCAACCTGGTCAATCAAAACAGAAAACCACCCACATCCCACTCCCAGAAACCACCTCCTCTTCCTCCTAACCCCTTGCAAAAGGAGGCCCCACACAGTACCCGGATACTGGATACTGCAAACCCTGCCTCTCAGTAGCTGCTGCTCCCTGCAGGGCACCTGCTCTGTACATGTGGTTTATCTTTGAATAAAGCTTCTTGCTACTTTGTCACTTATGTGTACCTCTTCAATTTTTTAAACAAGGCGTTTCTATCCCAGAAATACCCAGTCCAGACAGTGACCGCAGCAACAGAGCTCTACCGTCTCCAATCAATCGCAAGAGCTCCATCCTCAGGACTTAGGGCCATCACTTCTCTGAGTTTCCAACCAAAGACTTTCGGGGAAGTATGTGCATTCGAACCACAGAGCTATGAGCTTAAACTCTGCACCAGGGCTGTCTGAGTTTATAACAATCCTGGTTTCTTCAGCGCTTGTTAAGGACTGAGAACCGTACTGGGATTCTCTGCGGTACGCTTCTGTCAAGGTGCCCATGGAAACAGGAATCAAAAGGATCTCCAAGTTGTGCGAGGCAGAATCCCAGAGTCCGGGAGTCTGGAGAAGATGCTGTCCTCCATTCTCATAACCCAGAGCACAGCTCCTCAGAGGAACCCAGCATTTCCCCACCCTCCTGATTTCCTCAAAGAACCGAACAAGCAGATTCCAACGCAGTTCTCTTCCTGCTCCATAGTGGCTCTATCCTCACCAAAAATTCAGCCTGAGTCCCTTCTGTGGGTTGAGTTGTGTCCTTTACAGGGACATGCGGAAGTCTTAACCTCACTAGTGACCTCACTTGCAAGCAACCATTGCAGATAGAATTGGCGAAGATGAAGTCATCTGAGAATAGGGTGAGCCTCTAACTCAAGACAACTAGTATTCTAATAATATTAGTAATAATAATGATAAAAATCATGAAGGGAAGACAAACGAGGTGGTGATTACAAGCCCAGACACACTTGGGCCAACTGCGCACATCAGAAGCAATGGGGCACAGTGCAAAATGGCCCTGAGATTTCTCATCAAGTGCTAGACTCTCTCCCTCCACCTTCCAGCCTCTGGAACCTTGAGGGAATAGGTGTTTGCTGCTGTGAGCCAGTCTGCTTATGTCAGCTTCTTAGGACAAACTTCGGAAACAACACTCACTTTGGATGAAGCTGGACCCTAGACAAGAATGAATTGTCTGTGACTATGGCTGGAAGGTAAGAAATAGTGACAAGTCTGACCAAGAAGTGGTTCTGGGACTGCCTGGCTTCCACAAACATGACTAATAGACTCTGGTTCTCTTTCCCACAAGGCCAGGCTTCGGGAATTTCACAACACTGTGTTTCAGGCTGTTCCGGATGCCCGAGACTCCCGCCTCCTTCTGTTAGCTTCTTCAAAGCATGCTTCCACTCCCCGAACCTCCTCAGTCTCTCCGCGGGGTTATACTTTCTCTAAGAGTTCAGTAGGTGCGAGGAAGAGTGGACCATTAGAAAAATTACATAGCATGAGAAATAAACAGTATCCACTAGGCATGGGAGACGGTTGCTAGGCCAGTGCAGGTCAGAATGACCAGGGAGAGCATGGTGAGCGCTCATTCTGTCCAGGAGGCTGGGGTCAGCACAGGGGAAGACAGCAGCATGAGCAACTAACAGAAATCTTTGTTCCTGTTTGCCCAGTTGAAAAGAAAACTGGTTTCTTTAAGGGTGATTTAAAAAAAGAGAGAGAGAGACTGACACAGCATTCTAATCTTCAAAGTGTCTGCAGAAACAAAGCCTGATACATCGCCCCTGTTTAAGGTTGTGTTTTAATTTGCAGCAAGACCCTGGGGATGTGTGAAGCCTGTGTTTACTGTCAGGCGCCTCACCTCCTGGGGTGACTGAGTCAGCGGTTCTCCTGGGTCTGCCGCTACTGCTCTACTGACACCAATCTCAAACGAACTTTAACTTTAAATGACGCGACTCCATGCTACGCCCACTTAGCCTGCTGGCGTGCGGCGCGTCTGGTGTCAGATTGCTGCCTGTTCAGGGGTTCACTCTTTGGAGTGAACTGACTGACTTTTATCGGTCCTTCTGTCTCCCTGTCTGTCATCTTTGTGCCCTTCGCACTGACTTCTTGAGGTGGCTGATTTGCCAACGGTGGCATTTCCACCCCCGCCCCCCACCCCCACTTCCTAGCCCTCCGTTATTTGTGTTGCGTTAAGTATGCTAATTAAACAGATGAAACACTTCCCTCTGCAGCTTTGACTTCGCAGTTCTGAGAAGTGGCTTTGTTTTCAGTGGGTTCCTGTAACATCCAGTTTTGCTGCTGTAGCAGAAGGAGCACCCCACATGGATGCCTGTCTCTTTTCACTTCCCTCCCTCCTCTTACTCTCCCTTGACCTGTCTCCTTTCTTTCCCCTTTTCTGATTTATTTGTATGTTGAATACAGAACTACTGACATTTACCGTTTCAAATCATTTTAAAAGTATCATTCAGCATATTTACATTGTGTGTGACTGACTGTCACCGTTATTTACTTCCAAAGATCTTTATCGCTCCAAATAGAAACTCTACCCATTAAATAGCAACTCTTGGTGACCTCCAGCCCCAGTCTCTGCCACCACATTCTGTAGTGTGTTGTTATTCGAAGAGACTTGGATTCATTGAAAATGCACGGTGCAGGTGGGCTTGGTCATGCCCTCCTTTGATTC
This sequence comes from Myodes glareolus, assembly GCF_982192425.1. NCBI lineage: Eukaryota > Metazoa > Chordata > Mammalia > Rodentia > Cricetidae > Myodes > Myodes glareolus. The sequence goes on along the minus strand of NC_142031.1, from coordinate 106,245,371 downwards.
CAGCACTTTTGGAGACAGAGGCAGGTGTGTCTCTGAGAGTTCAAGGCCAGCCTGGTTCTGAATTTCAGACCAGTCAGAGGCTATGTAGTGAGACCCTGTCTCAAATAAATAAACACACACATAAATAAGTAGAAAATAAAGAAAATGCATTGCAAGCTCCAGAACCACCACCAATGATTTTTAAAATTATATTTGATATGCTAAGAAAAGAGAATGGAGTCACCACATATAATGTTCAATTAAAAAGTCACAACAAGGCTGGAGAGATGGCTCAGAGGCTAGGAGTTTGTACTGCTCTTCCAGAGGACCTGACAGCTGTTCCCAGCACCCACATCTGGTGCCTCACAACTTCCGGTAATTCCAGTTCCAGGGGTCTCTTCAGGCCTCTTCTGGCCTCCTGGGTACCCAGGCACCTCTGGCACACAATCACAGAGATACGCACATAAGTAAAAAAATAAGTCTAAAAAACATCCACAATGGGGACTGGTGAGATGGGTCAGTGGGTAAAGGTGCTTTCTTCTGCACCCAACAACCAGAGTTCAATCTCTAGAACTGCATGGTATAAGGAGAGAAAGAAGTCCTGTGTGCATGTGTGTGTGTGAATACACACACAGACAAACAGACAAAGAAAGTAAGAGAGACTGACAAAGACAGAGACACAGAAAGATGCTTTCTCTAAATAAATATTCAATATAATAAAAAAATTAAACTGCAAAGGCAGAAAGAGAACAGAAGACAAAAACAGAAGCAAAGAACAGGGCAATTGCCAGGGAACAGGAAATATCAGCCCAGCTGTGTCAATAATACTGTTTTTATAAGTTATCATACAAAGTAATGTCCTTCACTGTGGCATTTCCACACATCTATATCATTACACTTTGTTCTTGCTCCTCCCCATCCTCCCTGCCCTAACTTACCGGTCCCCTTCCTTCCTCCAAAGAAGCCTCCCTAATCTCCCATCACAGAAAATGGTCATTTAAAATGGCAATGCACTAAACAAACAAATTAAATAGAGTTGTCAGGGTGGGTTACACAGCAAGCTCCAACAATGGGCTGTCCATAAGAAACTTGGCTTAAATATAAAGACGCATGTAGGTTAAAAGAAAAAGAATGGAGGAAGATAAATCATGTCAATGATAACCAAAGTTAGAGCAGTTGTTAGTTTCTAACAAGCTGGCCACGGTGGCAGTACATGTCTAGACTCAGAAGGTCCAGGGAGGACGATTACAAATTGATAGCTAGCCTGGGCTATATAGTAAGTTCCAGGAGAGCCTGGGCTATAGAGCAAGGCCCTGCCTCAAAACGATCTCCTTCCAGCTGAGATGACGGCAGATTAGAGGCTGCATCTGAGCAAGCAGATTATAAAACTAAATAAAAGGATTTACTCAAAAACACAATGTGAATCTACTTCCTCCAAAACAAAGACAGAAATGAACAGAGGTGGGAATTCCTCTGCAGAAGAAGGGAGCTGCTGCTCCAGGTGACCAACATCAACGGTAGGGGCCAGCACAACGTTCCCATGGGCAGTGCTGTGAAGAGAAGTCTGGGCTATGGAAAAGCAACCGGAGACTGGATTAGCAATGCCAGAGAGCAGACCAGAGCAGGAGAAATGCCAGAGTAGGTAGAAGTGTGGCCGGAAAACCTGAAGCTAAGACCAGGGGATATTAGCCAGATAAAAACATTCCCCACTTAACACCATTGCCCAAAACGGTGCCAGAAGGATGCTGTGGAACCCAGTGCAGTGTCCCGAGGGCCACAAAGGTGCTCCAGTGGGCTAGCCTTCCAGGTCACCCCAGAGTCTCTGTCCCAGAGAGCCTTGCGTGTAGAAAGACAAACAGCAGCTTGGCGAGATTGAGATTACAATTTGCTGGCAACTGGCCACACACCAGGAAGTTTAGGCAGAACTGGATATCAGACCAGGGAATCCTCGTCTGGAAGGACAGACTGGCCTAACTTGTAGGAGGTACTAAGACTAGCAGTGCATCCAGCCCACATACACCCCGGGGAGACTAGTGAAAAGGACAGTTCAAGGGCGTGAGAAACATTCTGAAGAGGAAAAAAACGCTAAGATTCAAGACCTAAAGATGCTGCTTTTTGTTTTTTGTTTACTTACTTGCAGTATCCCAAATTCTAACTGGTCTTAATAATAAAAACCTGGAGTCAGATATTGGGGTGAAAACTGAAAGATCAGAGAAGCAAAGCAGCCAACCACTAGAGAGTTCTTATCTCTACACAACACGCAGACTGGAGGAGTATCTTTCTCTAAAATCCTCAGACTGAATGTGCACTGAGCTCCTGTCTCCTTCCGCCTGATATTCCTCTCTCTGCCCAGTCATATTTCTTCCTGTCTCCACCTCCCTAGTCCTGGGATTAAAGGCGTGTAACTCCCAAATCCTGGGATTAAAGGCGTGAGCCACCACTGCCTGTCTCTGTTTCTCTTTTAGACTGGATCAAGTCCAGGATGGCTGTTGTAAGAGGCCACTTGTTTGTTTCTGCCGCCCAGCCCCGAAATAACCACACAGAAACTATATTAATTAAATCACCGGGCCCATTAGCTCTAGCTTCTTATTGGCTAACTCTTATATCTTAATTTAACCCATTTCTAGTAATCTGTGTATTGCCACATGACTGTGGTTTACTGGCAAGATTCTGACCGGCATCTATCTCTGGCAGGGGCTACATGGCTTCTCTCTATTCCACCCTCCTTCTCCCAGCATTCAATTTAGTTTTCTCTGCCTAGCTCTGCTCTACCCTATCACAGGTCCAAAAGAGCTTCTTTATTAACCAATGATATTCATAGCATACTGAGGGGAATACCACATCAGGTGGCCTTGAACTCACAGAGATCCTTCTGCCTCTTCTTCCCAAGTGCTGGCATTAAAAGGTGTGTATCACTACTGCCTGGCCTCTATAGCTAACTACTGACTAGCTCTGCACTCTGATCTTCAGGCAAGCCTGATTTGTTAGATCACAAACAAAATATCACCACAACTTGCAACTTTGCAGTTTAATTTGTTAGATTAGTGAATTTTCACTTACGCCTCACAGGAAAAGACTTTCCTGGCTGCCTCCTCCGACTCTTGGCTACAGTTTGGTTTCTCCACCGTTCACACCACTGATCTTTCCTTCTCACACCTACCTTACCCCTCTTACCCATTCTGTCCTCACTTCACTCCGCACGTCCTCATACTTTCATCTCTAAAGAGATGCTTTCCTCATCACATATCTGGGTCCCGATGTCTCTGAACCTTAAGGGGACACAAGTGAAGTACACAAGTGTCTCCCACTGCCTGGCGACACTGAGGACACTGGGAAATCATTGTGTTACTGTTGTTCCTCCCCACAAATAGTGTCATAGCCCCAAGTGAAGGCAACTCACCCGCAGGACTCATAAGATGAAATGAATAGAAAGAGTAAGAAAGGGGAAAGATAAAACCAAAGCAGCGTACAACTATCCCAATAGATGCACAAACCACAACAAAGACACACCCAAGTCATATGGAGCGACCCACTGTGACACCCGCACAGGCTCACAGCTCAACAGTGGAAACCAAAGAGGTCGAGAACCTGAAATGCCAGGAAGGTCAGAATCCTACCATGCAAAGGAACTACTGGGCACATAAGTGATTTGGCTAAGACTAGCGGAGTAAAGGAACCAATTCAAGACCTAGCAAAGAATGTTGCTAGTGTGGATGAGATCTCCAGACACGGAGGATAAATTTAAAAATGGAAAGGGAAAATTGATCAAGGAAATTGAGATGCTGAGAAAGAACTGAACAGAAACTCTGGGAATGAAACAATCAGTCAGCCAAACAAGAAATACAGCAGAGCCAAGATCAGCAGACAAGACTAAAGAGAAGAGTGACTGCCAGGAGGTGGGCCAAGGAGGAGACAGTGTCAGGCTCAGACGCACACAAAGAAAAGAATGCAGTGACCAACACTTCAGGAACTCTGAGATACACTTAACAGACTGGCTCCAAGAACCTATAGGGTCAGATGAAAGAAATGAGATAAAATTAAAAGAGTAGAGACTCTATTCAGTGAAATTATAGCAGGAAATGTCTGTTTATAATAGGAAATGTCTCCTACCTACACACACACACACACACACACATACACACATGGACACAAATGGGGATACACAGACACGGACACATACATGCACACACACACGCCAAACACATAATTTAAAGTATGTGGTTACAGGGATCCCTGCAAACATCATGACAGAAAAACAAACTGCAAAGGGGTTAGAATGAAAACTCAGTTCAGCCTGATTTAGCCAGACTGGATCAAACGTCTAGAGAGTTTGATGCCAGGCAGTTAATTGCTATAATATTTAAACAGTATAATTTGCAAAAGAGTTTCGTGGTGTCATACAATCCCTGGTGCAGAAGCAGGCATAATTATGTCAAAACTCAACTCAGTGTATGTCATTTCTTCCAAGAAGATGAGTTCTAGAGTTAGGCTACATGTACTAGTTTAAGGGCCTAGGGAAGGCTCGGGCTGGTCTTGGTCATATAGTTAGTGTAGAGGTCACTTGGACTATTAGCTACCTCAGGTTCTGGTTATGGAAGCTTGGGGGGGGGTCCCTGGCTATGCAAATAATGCAAGGGTCATTTAGACTACTAGCCACTTCCAGTTTTGGTTGTGGGAACTTGAAATGCCCTGGCCCTAAAGAAAATACAGATCACCAGGCTGCTTAGCACCTGCAATTCCCAGCCTTCTGGATGGACAAAGAGGTTCTATGTCCTCTCCTTAGAAAGGACAGTTGGGCATCCTTAACATTCCTGGTGTCTCGAGTAATCTGTGGACAGAAGAACCTTTGTGCACCCAATATATGGTGAAACTGGGCTGTAACTCAGCGGTAAAATACTTGCCTGAAATACACAAGCCCCTTAGCTTAAGCCCTAGTACCCAAACAGGTGTTTTTAAAAATTGATTTCAGCCAGGTGGTGATGGCGCACGCCTTTAATCCCAGCACTTGGGGAGGCAGAGGCAGGTGGATCTCTGTGAGTTTGAGGCCAGTCTGGTTTACAAAATGAGTTCCAGGACATCCAGAGTTGTTATATAGAGAAACCCTATCTAGAAACACAAACTAAACCAAACCAAAGCAAAACAAAAAGTCATCAGTGATTTTAAAAAAGAAAGGGCATTAGAAACCCAGTGTGGTGAAAAATATATTTGATTCCAGCATCAGAAGACAAAGACAGGAAAATAAGAATTTGAGATCAACTTGGGCAGTTCAAGGATAGCCTGCGCTACATAGCAAGGCCTAGTCTCAAAAACCCAAAGGATGAGAGACTTGCTTAGCATGCACAAGGCTCTGAGTTAGCTTCCCAGCACCATATAAACAGCAAAAAGAAGCATTGTTTAATCTCTACTTAGATTCTCCACACACAGATTAGCAGATGAACTTGTCACCTGTTCTATCATGTCCTTCTGGGGTGACCAGAGCTCTTCCATGACATGTCTAACCAGGTGCTCCTAGAGGAAGCACTGCCAACCACAACTGAAGGGATGTGGGTAGAAATACAGGGCTGACCCAAGCAACAGGCACACTCAGGTTCAGACATTACCTCTGCGAGCCGCTTGAGTTGGGCAAGAGCTCCCACTACACTGAGTCCAACCTTCCCCGGCACTAAATCACAGCAGATCTTCCTTACAGATTTGCTTCTGTGAGACAGAGGAACCTATTTAAGAAGTCCTGTGGTAGTGGGTTTCTGTTATTAACCATGCCTGTGGAATTCACTGCCGTGGCCGTCTTCTTATTCTCTGCTAAAGTCCGATCTTTGATCCATAACCTAAAGCAAAAAAGAAACATCTTTAGCTGGTTTCTATCAAGTCTGGACTCCTCTCTTTCCACATATACACTTTACATCTATAGATGAAGAATGGCTAATGCTGACAAAAACCTGGCTTTCCTTAGAAACATGACAGAGAGTCTGGGAAGTGGGTAAAGAAGGGGGATGCTTGGCAGGTTGGCCACTGAGGTGTACATGTAGAAGGGATAGGCGCTGAGATTTCAGAATTGGAATACTAGAAAGATCAAAAACTACTTATGAAGGAGAATGAGATGTCTTTACATGGCTCAGTCAGTCCAGCAGAGCGACTAGTTGCTCCAAACCCGTTCCTCCACTCTTTTCTGGTCTCATTTTTAGTTGGATGTATGGCCATCCCGGCTAAAGATTCCACTTCCCAACTCTGTTGTTGCTAGTGTGACTGTGAGACTATGTTCTGGCTAAAGAGTGTAGATGCAGTGGATGTAACTACTGGTTATTGTCTGACTAAGAGGAATGCCTGCCATATGTATTTCCCCTTTTCTAGTAATGAAATGGGGCGATAGGAAGAGCTATCTGGAGCTACACAGACAAATGGAACACATAGGGATGTTGGAGCAACAAGATAGAAAGGACCTGGGTCACTGACAGTGTCACAACACTGAGCCAGCATTCCAACTGTGCTGCCTGGGTGACAGGAGGATGTGTTTATGCTGCTGTTCCTTTTAGTTTCTAAAATATGGCTACTGTGATGCCATCCCTCCTCAGCTCATGTGGGAAAAAGACAATTGAGAAGGAAACATTTCATAGAAGGAAATGCAGATATCGCCATAAGATGGGGATTTAAAACATTCTTGGTTGAGCAACAAACAATTCCCTTGTGACCCTTGTGCTAGTGTGTCCAAAGGAAAATTAGACAAGGCACTCAGTTCTAAGAGTGGATCCTAGATGGAAGAGGAGGGACAGCCAATGTAAGCAGCTTATCAAGAGGTTCCACTGTAGTCTGGGTCACAGTTTGGAGGTCGACTGCTCACCATGCATGAGGCCCCAGGTGTGAGTGCTAGCAGTATGTAAGGAAGAAAGAAGAAGGAACAGAGGGAGGGAGAGAGGGAGGAAGGGAGGAAGGGAGGAAGGGAGGAAGGGAGGGAGGGAGGAAGGGAGGAAGGGAAGAAGGAAGGAAGGAAGGAAGAAAGGAAGGAAGGAAGGAAGGAAGGAAGGAAGGAAGGAAGGAAGGAAGGGAAAGACCCTTAGTGTGGGGAGCCTCTCACTCAAGTCTCGGGATTGTAAAGGAAAAAAATTATATATACCACCCTTTATGCTGAAATGCAGGGCCTTAGAAATAGACAATTCAGGCCCCTTGCTGTAAGGGAGGGGAAGGGAGCCTTTTGTCCTGTGACAGAATGTGAGTCAGGATCAGCTAGGAAGGCAGGAAGAGATAAGAAAAACAGGTAGCACAACCCCCTCCTTGGTATCCAGGTGGGTCTGGACAACCCCCTCCTTGGTATTTAGGTAAAAGGTCAAGAATGTGCCACTCAGCTTAGCCTTATTTGAACTGACCAATGAAATGAATCCCCGTAACCACGCTTTTTTGCTTCTGTACCCGCGCTTCTGCTCTCCTATAAAAACCTCTCACCCCCAACGGGGGGGGGGGGGGGCACGCAAGTCCTCCGGGAGACTTGGTCGCCCCGGGTACCCGTGTATTCCCAATAAACCTCTTGCTGCTTGCATCAGGCTGCGTGTTTTCGACTGATCTTTGGGCATGGGGGTCTCTCCCGAGGGAAGACGCCCATCGGGAGCCTTTCAGGGATAACACGACCCCCCCAGTAACTCACCAGAGACTGTCCTTGCTGCAATCACACGAGGTTTAATCGACAAGATGGAAACCAGTGCACTGGGGCTGAGACTCATAACCCACGCAGGGGAAGAGTTCAACCCTGAGTAGCTGGGAGAAGGGGTTTTTAAGGGAAGAAACCACAGCCCAGTAATCCAAAAGGGGTAGGGAGGGTGTCATAAAAAATTTCGAAAATCCAGTGATGATCACAAGGGGGCAATTTTGTGTTTCTCAAGATTATTCTTAAGATTATAATCTGCTAGTTCCTGAAACAGAGTATTCCAAAAATACCAATGATAATTACAAGGGGGAAACTCCCTGTTTCTCAGGATTATTCTCAAGATTACAATCTAACTTTATCTTCAGCTAGTTCCTGAAACAGAATCACTGAACAGGCTAATCCTAGATTTCTGGTTCTTCTCTCCCTGCTTAGATTTTTGGCTCTATTTTTTCCTGCTTGGCGAGGGGGTGGTGGTGTCTGGATTTATCCAGGTCTTTCAGAAGGAAGGAAGGAAGGGAAGAAGGAAGAGGGAAAAGTTTAGATATAATGTAAGCAGTATAATGATTCAGCCACAATACAGCTGACACTTCTGGGTTCCAGGGCCAGCCAAGCCCTCAGGCAGAAGTGCCTAATGACCCCTTGGGGATCTTAAAGGACCCTGCATAACCCGTGTGTGCGTGGTTACAGCACCTACATCTGCTACAATTGCAACTGAATGAGCCCTTACACACATGCGTGATCTCCGCCATCTGTGTATGACGTAACAACGCCATCCCCCTGTGCACTTGCTCTCTGCAGCCGTCAAAAGCTGGAGGCGCTAACTTCAGTTCTCTTTCTCTCTCCACGCTCCCCCCTTCACCCGCCCCTCTGCACAATGACCTTCACCAGGCCTGTACCTGCCCTGATAAACTCCTTCTCACTCACCTTAGGTAATTTCAAGCAGCACAGAGTTAAGAATCCATTCTAACAATGATTGTTTCTCTTCACAGTCTGTTTCACTTACTGGTGATCACACAATAAATCACACTAACACTTGATGACATAAACCATAGTAGCTGACTCCTGAGGATCTGTGGGCTGCCAGTCAGTCCAAAGAGCTAGCTGTGGGTGTCACCGCTGCCTGGAAACTCATCTCGGGCTATTAGTTAGGGGTTTGATTCTCACCCAGTCTTCTCCATGTGGCTGCTTGAGTCTCCTCATGGTATGGCAGCAAGGTTCTGAGAAGAGACCATCTAACACACAAGTATATGCTACTAATATGGGCTGGTTTGTGGCTCCATGGTAGAGTTCTGAGTTCCAACCCTGGGGAAAGACACTGGGAACTTGGTAATGTCTGCCAAACAAACATGATCACAAGAGGCAGGTGAGATCTGAAGAAGGAAGAGGTATGTGTGGAGGGCAGAAGGTAGGGTATGGGGAGCTTTATTTAGTGATGATATCCCAGGTCTGCACATGCTCACTCTTGCCAAATTGTGTGCTTTGAAATTTGCACAAATTATTATGTACCAATTACACTTCAGTACAGCTACTTGAAAAGTGAAAGTGTTCTATTTACAGAATAAAATATTTCAATAAGTTACCATCTGGGTGGGAGGTGGGGTGGCGGAATAAGCAGTGGCAATTACAAAGGATACTTAAAGTGGGTATGGAATAGTATCAAGAAACTTGCCGGCTGTCTGAGCAGAGGAAAACAGTAGATATGTAATTCTGGGTAGGCTGAAATATTTGTTCAAATATGAGAGTTAGACAAGATTAGGAAAAAAATATCCCAAATGGAACACACTCACAAGGAAAGTCGAATATTGTATATTATTATTGTCTTCCTTTGCCTGTGTTTTGTGTTATGGCTACAGTTTCTTCAGTGCAACCATTGCTCTCTCAAGCCGTCTGTGTTTTCCTTCCATCCTTTCAGTGCTCAGTCTTCTGTAAAATCCATGTCTGTCAAAAGCACTCTGTTTCTAAACGGTCCACTTCCAGTGCAAGGCTCTGGAGCCAGGCTGCAGTGCCCAGGAGATTATATAGGCGGATCTATGGGAGTTCCAGACCAGGTTGTTCTACGTAATGAGTTCTAGGCAAGTCAGAGATGATAATAGTGATAAAAATAATTCAGTACAAGATATGGTTGGGGACAAGACAAGAGGGGAGCAGCACTGTAGGATGGCAATGGGACTCCTGCCCCAGCCTCCTCTAAGGACAGAGACCAACACAGCACTTGAACCTGATGCCAACGCTGTTATGCCAAGGACTGGCAGAGATGAAGGTGGCTCCGTCTTGAGACTTTGCAGGCCACATTGAGCTTGGAGACCTACACTCAACTACAAGAAAATTGCCTTACTGCTGCAATAACAGGATCCGTGATTTTGGGTTCTACTGAAAACAATAGCTTTGCTGTGGTTGTAAGCAACACAGACAGTAAGGGGCATCATTCCCCCTCTTGCCTTCCAATTAACCACTCATCAAAACGTCCTGCTTTAGAGGAAGGATTAGAAGGCAACAACAACAACAAAAAGTGGTCCTTCTGGAGAGCTGACTGGGTTTTATTGAAATGCTTTCGCACCGCCAAGAAAGCCTGGTTTTAGTTAAGAATTGCCAAAAGACAAGATCACAGCATTTCAGTGTTTGGATATTTTTTGGCTTTACTTTCAATCCTGCAGTTGGGCAACACCCCATTCTACAAGAGATTGATTGGCACAGTGGTAAGAACAAAGGTGTCAAAGGTAGAGGAGGGACTCCAGATGGCACCTACAAAACCCAGACTGATGACTTTGGAGTTTGTTTCTGTGACATTGGAGATTTTTTTTTGGGGGGGGGGGGCTTACCCAGGCTGGATAGTGCTCTCCCACAGAGTCACGTCCTCAGCCCCTGGAGTGTCTTTCTTGTTATCAGGGACAAGTAAAGCCAGTAGGGAACAACTCAACAATGGAGTCCTGCAAACTGCTTCTTTTGTTTAAGGATTAAGAGACTGAGTTTCCCTATCAAGCCAGTTGAAACTGGCTATTCTCTTGCTAATCTTCATCTGTCTCAAGGTCAGATAAACAGGTGAGCTTCACTAGGTGAAACTTCAGCAAATGAGGCACTCCATTTTGACACTTCCCCTGGTGCATTAGGACTGAATGTGGAAGCTTAGTCCGGATCAACAGCTTCCCACATTGCTGAAGATGGTAAGAGGGCAGGAAGCTGGGTTTAATATAGTCCCTCGTATGTGGGCAGGAAGCTGCAGAAAGGAAGAACAAACTAACTTTATTCCTCTCTGTAAGATTTGGAAGGTGGTAGCAGATTCCCCTGACCCCTATGCTTCGGCCGTCAGAGTACTGGAAGTCTTAGGAGAAAACAGAACATTGCTGGACCCTCTTGCCTTGTTGGGCCAGGAACTGGAATCCTATGACTGTAACTGACTTGAATTCCCTATTCATGGTTCTTGTCCCCAGCAGTAGGTGGAACGGCTTGGCCAAGCTGTTGGAGGCACCAGTGTTGCCAGCAGCATGTGATTTCTTTCCTAGAAGTCTCCTTCACCTCATCCTGAGTCTTAGGTTTTTTGCCTCATTATCTTTAGAATTGCTTGCAAAATAAATTTTTGACATTCTTTCCAACTAAGCATGAAATAAACTCTCTCTTTTCTCTCTCCTTCTCTAGGAGGGAAAGAAGAAAACGTAGTAGAGAAAGCCTAAAGAGCCTGGAGGGCAGGGCAGGGGAGGGCAGGGGAGGGCAAGAGCGGGGTGGGGCAGAGCAGGGCAGGGCTCAGATAATTCCCGTCTCCAAGGAGATCTCTCTCAACCTGAGGCATTTGGTTCACTTAAACTCTGTGCTGATTGCTTGGGTAGGTCCAATCTTGTCTTCACCTCTTCAGAGACCAGAGCTAGATCCTCTGGGGTTAAAGTGCAGGTGAGTGGCTGGGAGAGACAGGTACTGTTGTGCTTTGCTGAGCAGAATGAGTCCTTTCCTCTTCTCCTTCATTACCTCTAGCAGCCCAGTAAGCCACTGTAGCCACAGCAGCAGAAATGACGACCTAGCACTGTGAGTTTCCAAAACTCTTACATGTTACTTTCATCGACTGTGACAGTCACTGGTCCAGGTGATATCATCCCCAGCCATTGGTGGCCATTGCCACTAGGAGACAAGCCTCACATGCTGGAGTTGGGATTCCACAGGTTTTCTAACCAACTGATGCGCAAGGCTCCAAGTCTGGTGGAATCTTAAAGACTGAAAGGGACTCCGCTGCAGCTGAATTGCATTTCTGTGAGTTTTCTATCTGTTTAAAATAAGAGCCTGCATACGCATCTCCTGGAGGCAGAGGAACTTGACTTCCAACTGGCCTTGTTAGAGTTGTTATTGATGGCAGCAGCAACGGATGGAGGATGGGGACTCTCTTTCATCTAACTGCACGATCTATGATTCACTGTCCCAGATGCTGGACTCCAAGTCAGAAAATGCAGGGACTTATTTTTGGGAAGGACTCAGCCTCAGCCTTGCTGGAGGCAAATAGGTCAGATGACGTGATTACAGCTTTATCATCCCAAGCCCTGCTTGGCTCCTCACCTCGGGATATGTAGCGTGACACTAGAAAACACTGCAACTGCTTTATGTCTGGCCTATGGATGTCCATCAAAGGATGGGAGAGCCAAGTCTCTGCATTCAGAGGGTCAGGAAGATGTTAGGATGTAGATAGAACTTGGAATTGGGCAGCCAGAATTCATCTCCCGATGAGTTATAAGATGCCCGATGAATGGGGGAAGAGAAGAAATGAAAAGAAAGGGCACGGCCCTCTGTAAGGGGGAGAAGAGGTAGATAAAAGGGAGAGCATAATAGAGGCAGGGACTTCTGAGAGAGTTCAGAGTGAACCTGACCCTGAGCTGGGGCGAGTGAGAGTGGGGAGGGTGAAATTACCTGGCGCGACTGAGAAAGAAACACGAACATGCAACAAATCCACTTAGGAGTTTATTAGAGGGGTTGTATACAGGCCTGGGAAGTCAGTGTGCAGAGAGAGAGAGAGAGAGAGAGAGAGAGAGGGCGCCTCTAGCTTTTAAAAGCTGTATAGCGGATGCACACAGGGGATTGACATGACTATGTCATACACAGATGATGGGGCTCACGCATGTGCATGTGCGCAAGAATTTAGCTGAGTCATACGTGAATGATGCAACCACGCATACGCACAAGTGCTTAACTGAGTCATACGTGGATGATGCAACCATGTATGCATGTGGGTCAGGCAGGGCCCCGGGGCCTTTAAGCACTTCTGCCTGAGGGCCTGTTGCACATGCATGGCCCTAGAACCCAAAGTATCAACCTTGTTGTGGCTGAAATCATTACATTCCACCCTCTTGTTTATTATAAAAATTTGAGGAGTTTGGGATCTTTAATGGCTGGGAATGAGGCGTCATAAGGTCTCTAGTGACTGCTTCCTGCTGATTCTGTGGGCATCGGAGAGTTGAGATGCTTGACCATGTCCTGGGATGGCTGATTACTTTTGTGTTTTTTCCGGGCTCTGTGGAACTGGCTGGCTGGCAGCTTGGACCTTGCAAGATGCTGGAAAGGTAGAAAATTATATCTGGAAAAAATTTTAGATACCAGTGATTAAGGGAGAAGAGTCCCTAGATGGAAGATAGAGGAATTTTTATCGGTGGGGTGGAGGAGGGACTTTCCCAGGGGTTCCTGAGACCAGGAATGATAAGGGAAGAATTAAATGATACTTATTCTGGGCAAGTCTGGTCCATTTCAACAGATCCAACTGAGTCCCTGGAGCTTATAAAAAATGTTTGAAAAGAAATAAATTTTAGATATATTTGTTATTCATTTGGGTCACTTTAAGAACTAACCACGCCCACCCCAGCCACTTCGGACCTCCCTCGCCGCCATCTTTTCTCTCTCTCTTCTCTCTCGTGTGTGTGCATGTGTGTGTGTGTGTTTGTTTCGTGTCGTGTGTAAGTGTGTCTTTGTTTTCTCTATGTTTGTCCATGTCTCCCTTTCTTTAAGTAATAAATGTCTAGCTTTATGTAAAGCCTTATGTCCATTTATTCTGCTGTCCACCGCATCCAGCCGCCTGACTCTGCCGCTCGCCCGGGGACCCTGACTCCTCCGGCTGCATGGCGCTGCCACCCTGGAGATCTTGCAGGGACCCACAGCCACTAGCAGCTGCTCCGCGAGCTGCCCGGGACATCCCATCATCTTATTATTTTTAAAAAGAACAAAAATATTACAAGCTTATGATTACGATGATATAGTGTTGGAATGGAAGACAGTGGGGAGAAGGGAGGAAAAGAAGGGGGGATTATTAGAAAGGGGAATTATTAGACCCCTTAATGTTTTATCTGAAGGAAATCTTAAGGCACTTGTTCTCCTTAGCATCATGGTATTACCTCAATATCCAGGAGACTGCTGCAGTCAGTGATAAACGTGCTGTGTTAAAGTCTGTTTTGTGAATTTTTGGAGTCTGGGGCTGTGAATGTCCCCAAACTCGTTATTGTTCCTTACCACCTGGGTATTTGGCAATCCTTGTACCTCTGGCTCTATGTTTAATGATGGTCCCTGTAATAATAGCTGAGTGGTTAACTGGAAATTTAAGTATGACATTGGATTTATAGAGAAGTTGGTAAAGCAGACAGGAGAAAGAGGAAGAGGGAGAGGATATGAGTTTTGGGCACAGGAGAGTTGAGTATGGTGATGAGACTTTTATTTTCAGGAACTGGAGAAAAAGTGGCTGATCTTGGTGTCCTCTAGAACTTAAGGAAGCAGGGCCCTGTTTGAGTTACTATATAGGAGGGGGTATCTTGAGCAGGAGAATAAAATGTTTAAGATGAGACGGGTAAATCCAATGAGAGAGTCCCTCAAGCTTGGTAGCTGTGGGATTTACAAGTTACTCTAAAGAGGCCCTGCCATTTAGGGGAAAGGAGTGAGGGGCATTGGTCTGGGGGAGAGAATAGTACCCCATCTCCTATTTTAATCGGTGGTGGGCATGAATTGGCACATGGTTGAGGAAATGAGTAGTCAATAAAATCCCATAATAGGGAGCGAAGATGGGATCACAGCGGAGTAAACAGGTGATGAAGAAGGGGAGCGGTTTTGGGTGAGAGGCCGGCGGTTAAAACCGGCTGCCCATACATGAGTTCAAAGAGCGAGATGAAAAGAGGGCTTTTGGGGAAAGCCCTAAGCCTAAGAAGGGCCAGAGGCAAAAGGTTTACCCAGTCTAGGGGACGCTCCTCTGACATCTTAACAAGAACATTTTCTGAGGAATGGTTAGTTTGTTCTACCTTCCCTGAAAACTGAGGATAGTATGGGATATGAAAATGCCAGGGAATGTTAAGAGCCTTACATAAAGTTTGAGAGATCTGGGAGGTAAACTCTGGGCCATTACCTGACTGAAGAGAGATTGGGATTCCAAACTGGGGGATGATTTCTTGGAGAAGAATACCGGAAACTGTCTGGGCCCTCTTGTTAGTGGTGGGAAATGCTTCAGTCTACCCCGACATGGTGTCCACAAAAACCAGGAGATATTTAACTCATCTATCTGACTGTGGGCATATGAATATAATCAAGCTGCCAGTCAGTTCCTGGAGGGAGCCCCTGGCCTGGTGGGTAGGAAAAGGGAAGCTACGATATTTGGCCTTGGAATCTGACAGATTTTACAAGCGGCCTTGATAGTTTTTAAGAACTCTAAGTCCAAAGAGCTGATGTAGGTAGGACAGAATTTTCCAGGTGTCAGGGGGTGTCTGTGAGAATGTGGGCTGGACTGTATGAACCCCCTGAGGTGATTGAGGTAGGTTTGGGCTCTGGAATGCTACTGTTCTAGTTGCTTGGTCAGCCTGGTGAAGGCAAAGATATTTTGAGATTGAGAGCTGAGTAGAATAGAGGGGGAAAAAAAAGCATCCTTAAGATCTAGAACTGAGAAGTGGGAGGTTCCTGGGGGGGATAGTGGAAAGAAGTGTGTAAGGGTTAGGCACTACAGGATGAAGAGGAACCAATGCGGAGTTAATGAGCTGGAGGTCTCGAACCAGGTGATAGGTTCCATTAGGTTTTTTAACAGGGGTGTTAAAGGGAGAAGAGGTGGGGCAAAATAGCTTTTTTCTTAGAAGGTCAGAGATGATAGGCTTAAGTCCCCTAAGGCTCTGGAGAGAGAGGGGGTACTGAGCTTGGGTAATGTACTTGTTAGGATCTTGTAATTGGATAAGGATGAGGGAATGGCGTTTAGCAACAGAGTGGTTTTGGGTGTCCCAGAGTTGGGGGTTCACCTGAGAAGCTGGAAGAGGAAAAGACACATTGGAGCTGGGAGGTTGGGGGGCTAGAAGAAGGAGGTGGGGAGCTAATGGAGAGTCTGGGGTAAGTTGAATGGAAGGAGCAAACAAAATGGAAGCTCCTACTTCCCATAAGAGGTACTGGCAGGTTAGCATAACTAAAAATGAAAGAGTGAGATAAATACCCCTAAAAACACAGTTAAGTGGCAGGGTCTGCTGAAGGAGATAAGGCTGTCCCCCTATCCCAACAATAGGGAAACTAGAAGGAAACGTAGGTCCCCAGAATTCCCTTAGTACAGAGCATTTGGCTCTGGTGTCCAAGAGAAAGGAGATGGGCAGTCCTGATACTGTGATGTTTATCCATGGCTTCCTATTACAGATGAAGGTTGTGGTTGGGTCAAAGGAGCCCAGGTAGCCTTACTTATCCAGAGCCAGATCTAGAAGGTTAACTAGGGAATTTTCTGGGTTTGATGTCTCCATGCCACGATGTGCATGAGGACAATCGACTGCCCACTGTCCTTCCCTATGGCATCTCAGACAAGGTTTCGTGGGACCAAGATGAGGATTAGCGCATGCTCGGGCCCAGTGACCAGCTCTACCACATTTGAAACATGGGCCTGGTGGTTCTCAAGCCCCTGGGGGGTGAGGCAAGGAAGCAGCGTGGACAGCACGGGTTGGGCAGTCTGTCGCCTCGTGGCTAGCATGTGATAGTGATGATTGAGGGCTTTGTCATTCTTCACATGGTACACCTTAGAAGGCAACTCTAAGACTTCCGCTTATGGGGTCAAGGGGCCTTTCTCCAAATGTCTAAGTTTAGCCTTATGTCAGGGTAGTACTGAGAAAAAAAAATGAGTCATGAGTAACCATGTCTTCTGTGGTTTCTGGATCTAAGTTAGTATATTGTAACAGGGCTTTAGTGAGGCATTCCAAAAAATGTAGAAGGATTTTCCTTTGTATCTTGAATGACCTCTGAGAACTTATTATATTATTATATACGGAGACCTGCCAGAAGGCAAGTCAAAAACCGATCCCTAGCTAAAATTCCACCTGGGGTGTTATAATCCCACTCAGGGACTGCCTCTGCTCCTGGAGGGTGTGTGGCATGTGTTTGGTGAACCTAGTCTGCACGTAGTCTGGCCTGCTCCCAAACTTGCCTGCGCTGTTCCGGAAGTAGGTTATTAGGTAGGATCATATAGATATCACAAAAGGTGAGATTATAAAACTGGGACTTAGAGCTTAGATAGTAAAAGGCTTGGATGTAAGGAAACTCCTTCCATTTGTTATGGCAGCAATGAAATTACCTGGCGCGAGTGAGACGGAAACATGGAACACGCAACAATCCTGCTTAGGAGTTTATATTAGAGATGGGTGTGTACAGGCCTGGGGAAGTCAGTGTGCAGAGAGAGAGAGAAAGAGAGCTGAAGATGGCGCCTCCAGGGCTGTCTACCGCGTGTGCACAGGGGGATGGCATGGTTACGTCATACTCAGATGACAGAGCTCACGCATTTGTGCAAGGGCTCACGCAGCTGCATCGTACGTAGATAATGCAACCATGCTGCACGTGGAGCACGCGGGGCCCTTTAAGATTCCCGGGGCCATTAGGCACTTCTGCCTGAGGGCTTGTCTGCACATGCGTGGCCCTGGAACCCGGACGTATCAGCCATGTTGTGTGGCTGAATCATTACAGAAAGGTCCTCTCTTAATGAAGTGACAAGAAACTCAGAGTGGGGTGTTCTGTCAACAGCTTTCACTTGGTGCGAGCCATCCCGTGACTCCCAGCAACCAAGCCAGCTGACAATGAACCTGAATCCCTGGCTTTTCCCCCAGTGTGCTCTTCCCTGCTGGGTTGTATCAGTGCTGATCTGTTGACAGCGGAACATGGTGAACACAGGTGCTGTGTTTATCATGAAAAGCACCGCGACTTCTGCCTAGGTCTCTCAGAGTAATCACATGCTCTGGGACTACCGCACCAATCCTTTTCAGGGGCCTGTGTGGGGAAAAACTTAGGCCTTCGGTAGAAAACCAGCACCAAGGTCAGAGACAGATACCACAGCCCAGGCTAGCCTTCTGAGGATCCTATATATCCCTGGCTGACATCTGTGAGCTTGGCAGGAGCCTGATCTAGACCCAGCTAAGTCACCTCTAAGTTCCTGATTTCCTAAACCTGTGAGGTAATTTATGTCCATTGTTCTTTGACCACTTTATTTCGGGGTAATCAACAGTGCTAACAGATAACTAATCTTACCTCTTCATCTAACTTACTTATCACAACACAACCCTGGACTAAGCACCATTATCCTATTTTATTGACAAGAAGACTGAGTCTTAGAAAAATTAGTTAATTTTTTAAGTATCAGAGTATCTGGAAGAAGCCAAGCTAGGATGCTCTTAGTTAGGGCCTCTATTGCTGTGACAAAACACCATGACCAGAAAGCAAGTTGTGGAGAAAAGGGTTTATTTGGCTTATACTTTTGTATCGCTGTTTATCACTGAAGGAAGTCAGGACAGGTACTCAAACAGGGCAGAAACCTGGAGGCAGGAGCTGATGCAGAGGTCATGGAGGAGTGCTGCTTACTGATGTGCTTACATGGTTTGCTCAACCTGCTTTCCTATCGAACCCAGGACAACCATCCAGGGATGGTACCACTCACAACGGGCAGGGCCCTCCCCCATCAACTACTAGGAAAATGTTCTACGGGCTGTCCCTCAGTCTGATTTTTGGAGACATTTTCTCAATTGAGGTCCCTTCCTCTCAGATGACAGCAGTTTGTGTCAAGTTGACATAGATCTGGCCAGCACAGATTCCAGTGTATCTCTAATCACAGAAAGTGCTGGCACTGAACAGCTGTTCATCGATGTCACATACTATGCAGACTGACTTAAGGTCTCTAGAATACCTGGGTGCAGAAAAAAATGCAGATATTCATAGGCCATGCGATTCTAGAAAGGATTATAGTTTCAGTTACATGATAGTATTCAAAATTATTCCTAAAGCTGGGTATGGTAATACATGCCTGGAATCTGAGCACTTGATAGTGGAGGCAGAAACATGGTGAATTCAAGCCCTGTGTGGTGGTTTGAGTAAGAATGGCCCCATATGCTCATAGGGATACATAGCAAGACCCTGTCACAGTAGGAAACAAATTGAACAGAACCTATAGAAAGTTGTTGATCTATGCTCTAAATTCCACAATTAACCTGAAACTTAAGTACGTGGTTGTATTATGAGAATCTAAGTTGTATCAGTGCAGAGATTGACTTCCAGGACTATGTGACTCCAAAACTCCCTACAGAGTGTGAACAGCCTTAGAACATTTGCTTCTACTGAAGTGTTGCTACTTGGTGCCATTTGTGGACGCTGTATCTAAAGCTTGCCTAGAAAAATGAATCAATAAATAAAGCCATCTGAATGACAGAGGACAGGGGGTGGTCCCTGGGTACTCAGAGGCTGAAAGCAGCTCTATAGCAGGAATCGGCAGTGGTTAATGTCTTCTCGTTTTCTCTTTTGATAGATCACTTCTATTTGGAAGAATGCATTGGGTCCAGTGTGCTGACAGCATCGAATAGGATTGGATTTATTTGTCAGCAAAATAATGTGACCATTGCTCATGTCACACCACCAAGTGATGATCCCCGAGTTCCTTTTGAGAAACCTAGCACAAGCTTCTTGTCCTTTTGGCTAAGAAACCCAGGAATGTGGACAAGAGAGGAGACACTGGTCCTGCTTCCCAGGTTTCCCTGATGAACTCCACATGCTAATCTGCCCTGGGCCTCACACAGGGAGCAACTTATAGCCGGCTAAATCGATAAGCAGGAGAGGTCTTCCTCCGAAGAAGGAAATCACACTTTGGCTTTTACTCCCTCAAGGTACCATGCTGTGACTGATACCACTGGGCTTCTGCACTTGAAGACATTGACATCAGTTGAGACTGTTCATGTTTTCAACACTTCAAATAGATCCAATTATCCAGGCTTGTGAGTTATGTTTTATGTCTCTATTACAACATGCCAGGATGGATTCCTTTCCTTTTTCTTCTTTGCTTCTCTCCTTCCTTCCCTCCTTTGTTCATTTCTTCCTTCTTGCCTTTATTTTGTGGAGTACAAGGGAGTATACACTGGACACGTGTTCCATAGCCTGGCTATTGTTCATCCTCTCTGTCTTAGGTCACCACCTGAAAGGGGGTATCTATGCCCAAAGTTATTCCTCCTTTAGATCTAAACAACCTATTGCAGTGATTCCAAATTTATTCTGCCTTCCCTTCAACATCGCCACAAAATTTGTTCTTGCTTAATTTCCCACAAGTCCCTAGTGCCGATTCATCCACATGTAGATAAGTGAGTGTGCATATACTTCTGCAATCACACACCACGCCTTGCACTTCGACCCACCCTTGGCTGGGACTGCCTCCTCCAGGCCAGGCTTGTCTCTGTGATCCTTCTCTGGCTTGTTTCAACACATTGTTATGGTTTGACTTAAGTGTCTCCCACAGACCATGTTTTAGGGCTTATTCTTCAGTTAGTTATGCTATTTAGGAACACTTTGGATCCTTTAGTAGTAGGGAGGTCTCTAGGGGCAGGCCTAGAAAGGTTATTCCTGACCCATAATTTGGACCTCGCTTTCTCTTCTTGGTCTGTCATGATGTGAGGAGTCTCTGGAACACAGCCCCACGGCCACTCCCCAAGGGGCCACTCTACTGTGACTGCTCTCCCTCTCTGTGCAGCTTGAAATTCACTGGGAACCTGTAAATGAAATAAACCCCTCCTCTTTGTATTGTGTGTACGTGTGCGTGTGCTCCTCTCCATGTTTAATGAGTTTAATGTAGGTGTAGTCTTCAGGAACAGGACCTTGCTGTGCATCTGTGGAGAGCTACCTATAGCCTTTGCCCGGGTCGTAACCCAATCTCAGTACTGAAAGCTTCATGAGAGATGGCTAGTCGGGGCTCTGACTCCCCTGTTATTTGGTGATTTCATTTAGGTCTCTCTCTCTCACACACACATACACATATACATATACATATGTATATATGTACATATTTTATAAAGCTTCCAGTGTATTAGGTAGTGAGTTCTGTCTCCTGGGTAGGCCAACTATGGGGTATTTTGAATAAAATTGGCCCTCATAAGTTCATAGGAAGTGACACTATTAGGAAGCGTGGCTTCACTGGAGTAGGTATGGATTTGTTGGGAAGTGTAGAGGTGGGTTTTGTGGTCTCCTATGCTCAAGCTTTGCCCAGTGTCTCAATTCACTTCCTGTTGCCTGTGGATCAAAATGTACAATTCTAAGCTCCTTCTCCAGCACCATGTCTGCCTGTATGCCACCATGTTTCTCGCCATGAGGATAATGGACTAAATGTCTAAAACCTTAAGCCACCCCAAATAAATGATTTCCTTTGTAAGTATTGCTGTGGTCATGGGTATTTCTTCAAAGCAATTGAAAATATAACTAAGGCACCAGTCAATAACTGTCTACCTAGCGTCCTTGCTTGACACAGCTTTCATGGCTGCTAGATGGCCTGGGAGTAGGGTCAAGTGCTGAGTGTCTTAGTAAACTTGACTTTCGCCAGACTCTGTTATCTGGTACAAAACATGGGAACCAATTAATAAAGAATGACTCATGTTTATTCTGATGATCAGCTTCTCAGAGTGTCATGTCTTATGACATTAGGATACCTTAAACATTAAGGTATTCAGGGCACTGTCTTTGGGAAAACAGAAAAGGAACAATTAAAATAGAAACAGTAAATAAGTGTTTAACATTTAAACATATGGAAAGTGGAGTTACTAGAAATGTGTTTTAATCGTCTATAAATGAGGGCTAATTGGGGAAGCAAGTAACAGAATACTAATTCGGAAAAGCTTAAATCAAATGGACTTTTCATAAGAACAGAGGAAGCCAGACATGGTGGCTTATGTCTGTAATTACCAACACTCAGGAAGCTGAAGCAGGAGGGAGGAGCATGACACATGAGGCTAGCCTGGACTATGTATAGCAAGACTTTGTCTCAACAAAATAAAACAAATGCAGAGAGATAGGTAATTTTCATCATTGGTTCTATAACTTTGTGATGTTAGGACATTGGTGTCTTAGATTCCTTTGACTTGTAGTCTCATGGTTATAAGATTACCACTACAGATCTACCATTGACAACCACGTTCAAGGAAGGAAGATTTGGGTAAGACTAGAAGAGTGGAAGTTTTCCAAGAACCCACTCACTTCTACCAACAAATTTCCTATGAATATCTCATTAGCCTAGGCAGTGCCATCTTAGCTGCCAGGCAGGCTTGGCTTGGAGATTGAATATCTAATTTCCCAAGTGAATCAACAGCATTTTTATTCTGCATAGGGATGTTTTCATATTCTATGGGGCTTGATGTACTCTGTAGACAAGAAATGAAAGGTAACAGAACTAGCAAAGGAAAAAGCTGACATTTGAATGTAGGTTCTAACACTGACTCTAAATCCAACTCAAGCACTGTCATGTGAGGGGAAAATAGGGTACTCAGTGCCTGACTTTGGATGTCTATTGTGAGGACTAAATACAATGGTATATGTTTAAGCTTTGGAGATATATCGCCCAAAGAGTCCCTATTCGATGTGATGTGCTGGGTTCTGCATGATGGGTTAGTGGTAGATATGCACAGAGTAGAAGATAGTAGAGCTTGAAGGTCAAGAGCACTGGCTCTAGTCAGACCAGTGGGTTCAGAGGCCTTCTGTACTACTTAGGAGCTATGGGATCAGCTCTCTTATCTGTTACCTGGAAATAATAACAGAGAATACCTCAGGGGGACCATTATGGAGAAGAGATGATACCCACAAGCCAAGAGCTCTCCTTTTGGCACAGAGCACACCCATAGTCGGTACCAGCTATTATTACTATTGATTGCACTTTTTTTGTCCATTAGCCAGAACTAAAAGAGCAAGTGCATTGCTGCTGAAACTCTTGGAAAACAAAGTCATTTTCAATCCTGTTAGATACACAAACCACACACACACACACACACACACACACACACACACACACACACACACCGGATGCAGCAGCACCTGCTGAGTGGGGTTGGGCTATGCCTGCCCTGGATTCAGATGGGTGTGCTCACCATCTGCAGAGAATTCTTACTTAAAACATTTCTTTGTTTTAAGACAGGGAGTTGATTGGCTTTCTAAACTATGTCTGTGACAAAATAGTCCCTCTCCAAAAATGATTTGCTTTCAACAATTTTCACTGATGGCTGTGGGGAGTTAACAATAGTCCCGGAAGCTTCCAGGTGGCACGCTGTGTTAGCTGCTTTCCTCACTGCTGCAACAATATGTGGCTAAAGGGTTAGTGCCCAGGTGAGAAAGTTACAGGCTGAAATACATACAAAGCCAAATTAGATGGAAAAACTCTCCACCATTTTTGGAAAACAGCAGTCCTACTTTGCTTTTTGTTGATGTGATAAGGACCATGACCAAAAACAACTTGAGAAAGACAAGGTTTAAACTGTCACACCAGAGCCCATGACGAAGGGAAGCCAAGGCAGGAATTCAAGGAAGAAACCTGAAAGCAGAAACCAAATCAGAGGTGGTAGAGGAACACGGCTTTCGGGATCATTCCTCATGGCGTGTTCAGCCTTGTTTTCTTATACCCTCAGGACCACCTGCCCAGCAGTGGCATCGCTCACAGTAGGCTGGGTCCTTGCACATCAGTCAGTAATCAGGAAAATGCCACCACGAGAACTTGACTACAGGTCCATCTGTGGGAGAGAGTTTCTCAGCTGAGGGCATCTCTTACCAGGATATCTCCAGGATTGTGTCAAGTTGACAAAAACTAGCTAGACCACTAGTATTTTACATTCACTTGAGGTAAACAGCTTATCAAACTGTTTTGAAATGATACTTCTGGTTTCGACAAAGAGTAAAATTCATGTGTGTTTCTTTCTTCTAATTACTGCATCTGGGTAATGACGAGTCCAAGACTGAGTGGTGCAGGACAGACAGATACGTGGTAAACAAGACTGAGTGGTGCAGGACAGACAGATACGTGGTAAACAGCTGAGGAAAGATCAGCAGTCGCTGAGGTCCTCACCTTACACCATGTTCTGTGGACTTTGTAATCAGTTGTTTCTAAATTTAAAAGGACAAATATTAAGAACTTTATACCTCTCTGGGGCATAGACCCAAATGACTCTATGTCCTACTATGGACACTTGCTCATTCATATTCATTGTTGCTCATAATAGACAGAAATCAGGAATAGCCTAGATGTCCATCACCTGGTGAATGGATAATGAAAATGTGTTATACTTATACAATTGGATATTATTCAGCTGTTAAGAAAAATAATAGTATCAGATTTGTAGGTAAATGGATGAAGCTAGACACAATCATCCTGAGTGAGGTAACCCTGACAAATATTGTTTTCTCTTATATGTGGATTAACTCATAATCCATCAATATTAGTGCTATAATCTGTATAACGCCAGAGGTTAGGTACTTAGTAAGGAACTAGGTTGGAGGAGAGGAGCTCCCAAGAAAGGGAAATAGAATATAATTTTATAGAGAGATGGGGGAAGGGTTGGAATGGGAGGACTAAATGGGAAGGGGGAAGGAAGAGAGGAAGAAAGAAGGGACTATGGGAGGTACAATTAACACTAAGGGACATTTGAGGGGTCATAAGGAAGCCTGCTACTGCAGAAGTTTCCTAAAATATATACATATATACAAGTAATCTAAATAAAGTCACCAAATAATGGGGGAAGAGAATATCTCATCAAGTGAAACCTCCAGAACCAGGAATGGGTTACATTTTGTTGTGTCACTGATCCCAAGCAGCCCAGGCTATTGCCAAGGTTATTGACTGCTTTCCAGAAAAATGATGGTAAGGTCTATTGCTTAAGGCAACACTACACATCTCATCAAATACATAGAAATTGAGCTGGTGCTTAACTAGAGTCTTCACCCCTACTGACTAGCTTCATGGTATTGGAAGGTATTCTACATTCTGCCAGAGAAGAAAGGTAATTCTGAACCCAGCTACAAACACTATGACCTACAATGGTGACCTTCCTGAGGAATATGCTGGTACAATAGTGGCACAAACCTTGTAGGAGTAACCAACCACTCTCTGATTGGATTTAAGACTTAAGACTTACTCTATGAGATGGAACCTGAGACTCAATAGGCCATAAGCCTAAGGGAAAAACAAATACTATTGTTCTATTACAGGAACATAGCAATAAAATGATTCCCAATGACATTCTTCTGTACCCATAGAACAGTGCCTTACTTAGTCATCATCAGAGATCGTCTTGCATTGGATGGAAACTAAAATAGAGTGCCACGATTAGAGTCACACTATGCATTGAGTGAGAGACTTTGGAGTACTCGGTCCTAAATGGGATGTCTGCATTAAGTCCTCCCCTCAGGGCTCAGGGAACTATGTGGAAAGTCAGCGAAGATATTGTATGACACAGAGGCCACTCTGAGGAAACAGTGTCTCCCGAGACATAACAGGACTGATGTGCATATGGATGCAGTGACTGTGCCAACATGCACAAGGCCTGCACAGGTTCCTAGCATACAAATCAGTAAGTAGGCATGAGCTCCCACCCTTAACCAAGAAGTTATTTGCAATTGGCACCAGCCTGCTAAAGAGAAATTAAATAGTTTTCTTTAATGGAGTCTTACTGGATATATTAATTATACTTCAGGGTAGGTCCCATGGCCAGGAGTAGTTGACCAATAAAAATTGAGTTCAGTGGTATTTTTAGATACTTTTTGTCTCAAATTGCTTAGTCTGGGCATATTTTATTTGTCTTATCTGTCTGTTGCTTGTGTACTTTTGTGTTTTTGTGAGATATTTGTTGTTGGTGTGTGTATATGTTTGTGTGTATGTGTGCCTCTTTTTCTTGGTTTTTTTTTTCTTGAGGGAAATTTTGAGAACTGGTCCCTTGCAACCATAGGGAAGTGACCAGTTCTGCTTTATCATATTCTCCCTGTCAGGACAGAAAGCAATGGAGTCAGCTGACCATAGCCCCAAACCTGAGAACGTGAACCAAAAGAAAGCCCTCTTTACTGCAAGTAGAATGCCTCAGGCAATTGTCACAACAGGGAAAAGCTGACTGACACACTGCACAGTACCCTGTAGACTTTGAGTTGCTTTGTTTTGGTGAGACAAGAGTCTTACCTTGTAGCTCAAACTGCTCTTGAGCTTACAACAATTCTCCTGCCTCCAAAGTGCTAGGATCACAGGCACCAGCCATCACACCTGGCTGCCCCCATTGGCTTCTAAACATATTTTGTGAGCCAAGAGCAAAAGTGAGACTCAGTTTTGGTTCCAGTTGGGTCAGGCAAGTGCCTAAGGTTTGTAGTTCACACTTCCTCATCCGTGAGATGAGAAGGCAGCTCAGAGCAGAGGTAAAAGAAGTGTCCACACAAGGGAAGCTGGCCCACAGTGAGCCTTCAGAGTGTTGCTGCTATCAGTGCTCTCCTCACCCCTGTTTCGGTTACAGTGTGTGGGGTTGGCAGCCGTTCATGGAGTGGCAGCTGTGGAGATACAGGACATCATGGAACAGCTACCATAAAGCAGATTGGAACATGTGGTACTTTGAATAAGAATGCCCCCCAGAGGTTCATATATTTGAATGCTTAGTTATTGCGGGGGAGGGGGGACACTATTAGGAGGTGTGGCCTTATTGGAGTAGATGTGGCCTTGTTGGAGAAAGTGGACAATGGGATTGCAAATGCTCAAGTGAGGCACAGGGTCTCTCTCTTCCTGCTGCCTGTGTATCTGGATGTAGAACTCTCAGCTCCCTCTCTAGCACCATGTCTGCCTGCATGCCACCATGCTTCCCACCATGCTTCCGGCCATACTGATAACAAACTAAACCTCTGAATGCAAACAAGCCCAAAATTAAATGCTTTCTTTTATAAGAGTTGCTGTGGCAATGACTTCTCTTCACAGCAATAGAACATCAACTAAGAGAGAACGCAAATATTACTGGGCCAGAAGTCAGAGCTGTGGGGCTCTAGCACCCTTTGTAACATAAGTTGGCTTAGTTTATTATAGAGACATTCAATAAGCAGTGAAGGTGTGTTTACCTGCTCCAGAATGTCCTGGGCATTACTAGAAAAATGATCTCTGCCCTCTGGGTCCCTAGAAGGAAACAGGCAGAGACATAGCACACACTAGTTGCCCACACAGGGTCCTGGCCCTGTTAGAGAGACCCCAGCTAGGGCCCATGGAGCTTACGCATCATTTCACTAGGGTTCTGAATTGATGCCCAGAAACAAAGCAGGTTTAGTCTTGTGACAATGACACCTTGTTCCTTGTCCCTCCTGAGGAGGGTTTCCCTTCATGATGATCTGGCCCCTTCTGGTCATTTTCTCTACTCCTGTTATGAGCTATCCAAGTGGACAAAGGAGAGAAATATTGCTGGCTGTGCCTGGCCAAGATCTCATCTTCTTAGGGGTGTCCCAGACAGGAAGCAGACCTTCAATGTTTCCACCACCCTTGGCCTTGGGGAAAGGGTGGCCCAGGCCATCCCACCGAGTATGATGGGTTCCTCTCAGCAGTCCCACTCTGTAAATGGAGACTGTTCATTCTTTTCCTGGCTGCCTAGACCCAAATAATTACACAGAAACTATATCAATTACAACACTTTTTGGCCAATAGCTTAGACATATTCCTAGCTAGCTCTTATATCTTAAATTAACCCATTTTCTATTAATCTATGTATCACTACGAGGCTGTGGCCTATTGGTAAGGTTCTGGCATCTTTCCCTTTCAGTAGCTACATGGCATCTCTCTGACTCCGCCTTCTTTCTCCCTGCATTCAGTTTAGTTTTCTCACCTAGCTCTATTCTGCCCTGCCATAGGCAAAAGCAATTTCATTATTAACCAGTGGTAATAAAACATATTCATAGCATGCTGAGGGGAATCACCAATCCACCCTCCCACTGAGTGACATCCTCCTATATCACCCTTATCACTATCAAAAGATGTTTTTGGAAACATCTCCTGGATCTTCCAACTTACTTCTCATTAAGTATGAAACTTGTTTAGGGCAGAGGAAGTTTGTTTTTAGGTCCCCCAGGGAGTTGAAGACTTAGACATCATATACGACTCAATGGAATTCCTTGGGCAAGTTCCTTGGGCAAGACATGGTTGATGCCAATAACCATCCCCTCCTGTGACAACTTGATACCTTCTCCAGCTCTGATTCAGTGAATGAATTGGTAATTCTTCTGCAGAGGGGTCAGGTGGGGGTGGGTCATCAGAAACCAGAAAAAACTACAGATGAGGGGAAAAATTTTATTCAGGCTTTGAAAACTGAGACAAAATCTGACCTTGTTTTCTTTCCTGTAAAATATGAAGTTATCCCTCTTGCCTCCTTCATGGGATCCTTGAGAGTATTATACCATACACGCATTGTGGAGACACCTTAGGGACTATAAACTGCCCTATAAATTATTATATAATGCCCAGTTTACAGCACAAAAACTATCATTAGCAGAGGAGGTGTGGTGGTTTGAATGTAATTAGCCCCCATAATCTCATAGGGAGTGGCACTATTAGGAGATGTGGCTTTGTTGGAGTGGGTATGGCCTTGTTGGAGGAAGTGTGTCACTGTGGAGGTGGGCTTTGAGGTTTCCTATGCTCAGGATATCACCCAGTGTGCCGGTCAACTTCCTGTTGTCTGCGAGATGTAGGCCTCTCAGCTACTACTCTGGGACCACAACTACCTGCATGCTGCCATGTTCCCTGTCATGATGACAATGGACTGGACCTCTGAAACTGTAAGCAAGCCACACCAATTAAATGTTTTCCCTTATAAGAATTGTTGTGGTCATAGTGTCTCTTCACAGCCATAGAAACCTGAACTAAGACAGGAGGTGAAAGTGTTAAGTTGATGAACTATTTTAATCTTTTCACTATCAGAAGGAACTCCTCCATCATTAATGTTCACTGTGCCCAGTTCAGAAATGATTATCTTAGTGTCCACAGTCCTCAATTCATCTACCATGTCACCAGTCTCTTCTTAAAACATGGACAACCCGGAAAATCACTTACCTTTGTGCTCCTCTGAAAAGTTAAATTTCAGAGAGAATATTAGCAAAACAGGCCTCACTGCATATGTGCCATTCCTTGTTAGAATTTTTCAGACTGTAAATATCTACATGCAAGCATCACATTTATGAAGCAAATAGATTCTGGTGCCTTGGAAATGTCTTTCTTCTCCCCTTTTGTATGGAGAGGGGGCCAGTAGAAAACGTAGTGGCAATCAGATTCCTCTTGTAACAAGACAATGAAGCACTTTTGATGGGAAGGTATATTTAAACACTCACGAAGGCAGCAGCTGGCTTCTTTCGCTCTTGCTCTAATTAAGGGCTGTTTTCTCTGCAAAGAATGCTCAAATCACACCTCAATCCCCCCTGTGTCAAAAGCCTGTCTGGAAGACAGCTTCTCTTTATCCAAGAAGAAACAGCACACTTGTTTTTCTGCCTGTAGATGATAACTGCTTCAGAGAAAAGCTGCTGGCTTTGAGTAGCAATCTTATTTTATCCCTAGCATGTGGGTGAAGGCAGTATCTCCTAGGGACTGGAGAGGATGGAGCCAGGTGAGCAAGGATTGTTATGGGCAGGTGCTGTCAGCAAGCAAAGGGTCAGTGGGAAAGGAGAGAAAGCATGCTTTAAGGCTACATGGTTGAACTTCAGCATCTGGGGAAAGACAGGGGCCCAGGAAATAAGCCACCGGCAGACAGTTTAATGAGTTCAAAATGATAATTGCCCCTGTGTGGAAGTCACCCCACAGGGCAGGCTGTAAACTACACCCACAGCCATATGCTCGTGTTTCCACTGCAAGCCAGGTTTCGGGTGGAAAGGGGGAGGGCTTTGGAGTACAGCCATTGATCCTAGCACAGTGTCCAGACTCTCGGGTGGCCCGGGGAAGGACCATGGCTCAGAGGGGACCCAGCCCTTCACTTGAGCTAGTGCAATTCCTCTTTCTGGATGTAAGACTCCCCGTTATAATCAGTAAGACGTATTCAGCATGGTGGTGGGTATTGCAAGAATCACATTCCTAACCCCCAACACCTGGAGGATGGTATGTAGTTTACAAGGTGCTTATTCACGTATAGTGTAAATTTGTACCCCCCAATAATCCCAGGGAGCTAAAAAAAATTATTTGTTTAAGAAAATAAATAAAATTTCATGGTAATAACAACTACTCAGGCGAGGTATGGTGGCTCACAGCTGTCAAGTCTCAGGCCAAGGGACCAGGCATTCGTGGCCAACTTGGTTTATACAGTGAGTTCTGTATAAACTTGTGGACTGCGTAAGACTTCATCCGTCCTGGACAGTTCTGGACAACTTGACGTAAGCTAGAGTCATCTGAAAGGAGGGAACCTCAATTGAGAAAACGCCCCCATAAGGAAGGGCCAGTGAGGTGGCTCAACAGGCTGAGGGGCTTGTGGCACAAGCCTGGTGACCCGAGTTTGAAGAGTAGAATTCGTGTAAAGGCAGACGGGGAGAACTAGAAGAAAAGTATTGGCCCACGATCCCCAAGGCCAAGTTCTCAGCACAAAGGAGATCTATTTGCTCCAGAGGGACAGAAGCAGGGAATAGGAGACAAACTAGGAGACAGAGGAGGAGGGAGAAGGGAAAGAGAACAAGAAAAGGGGGCAGGGATACGTGTCCCAGGTGGGGACAAAGGCCTGCCTCTTGGATAGAGGGGAGACAGATGTAGCCTATAGGGAAATGGCAGTTTATAAAAGTAAAATGGTAAATCCCATGTTAGGATGAGGAGTTTGATTTTAATTAGGAATGTTAATTGGGTGAGCCAAAGGGGGCTTTTGATTGCTGGACCCTGGTACTCAACCTCAGGAGGCAGAAGTGGCCTTGGGGAAATAGATCTTGGTGGCTAGCTTTAGGGATGTAATATATCAGTTTTTAGCAAGGCAGAGAGAATGGGGGAGAAAGGCAAAGCCTGCCAGAGTCATGCTCACCATGTTTGAGCTAGTCAGAGTCACTTTAAGAACAGATGGCATGAAATTATCCCCCGACCTGCACATACATGCGTGCATGCACACACACACAAACACACACAAGAGTATATATATGTGTGTCTATGTATGTATGTATACATATTATTTATCATATATTAATTATATATAATATTGTGATACTTTGAAAGAAAATGCTCTCCAAAGGGAGTGGCACTAATGGGAGGTGTGGCCTTCTTGGAGTAGGTGTGGTCTTGTTGAAGAAAGTGTGCCACTGTGGAGGTGGGCTTTGAGGTCTCGTATATGTTCAAGCCATGGTCAGTGAGTCAGTCTACTTCCGATTGCCTGTATACCAAAATGTAGCAAGTCCTTCTTCAGCAGCATGTCTGCCTGTGTGCCACCATCCTCCCTGCCATGATGACAATGGACTAGACCTCTGAAACTGTGAGCCACCACCTCCATTAACTGTTTCCCTTTATAAGAGTTGCTGTGGTCATGGTGTCTCTTCACAGCAATAGAAACCCTAAGACAAATGTGTGTGTGTGTGTGTGTGCATGTGTACATATATATGTATACACTTTTAAAAGAACATTAAAGGGAGAGCATGGAGACTGGGAGGGCAAGTAGGGATTCACGTGCAGTGCTGCTTGGGCTGGGCATGGCAGTGTGGGAGAAGCAATCAGTCTGAATGTATTTTGGTTACTGCATCACACTGTACATTGACATGGTTGTTAAAGCAACCACAACCTGGTGGAAAGAAAACTATTTTCTTCACACAGGATTGGAGCTGGGAACCTGTGACTGTGATGTAAGAAGCTGGCAGAGCGGAGAGTTTACAATGATTCTCCTTCAGACCCAAGGTGACACGCAGCAGAAAACAACACAGTTCTTAGTTTGGGGCTTTTGTTTTGTTTTGTTTTAACATTGTATCTATATGCGATCTTTTTTTCAGCACTTTATCAGGAGATTTAGGTTAACATAAGGAGAACTAATGAAAGATGAAAGTATTAAAATAAAAATAGAAGAGAAACTTAATGTAAATAGTTAAATGTGTAGAAATGTACCGAAACAGATTGTCATAGTATTTCAGCAGCATTATTAACAAGAAGAAAAATGCATCTAGAAGTCAACTTGACCAGGCATTTTAACAAAGCAGTCTCTCATAAGATATTAGACGCAAATCCAATCAGCCATGAATTTTTAAGTTTTGAGTAAAGCACAGGTAATAGTTATTGGGTTTTAGTCTGAGGGCAGTATTTTGTTGGAAGGAATTTTCCCTTCAGGGGCCCCTTCTGGTTTTCTGGAATCTTCCCTTTTTCACTTTCATATAGACTCACATGAAAGCCAAGATCCACACGTAAGAGAGAACTGTCAGTGTTTGTGGGCGTGGCCTCCGTTAGTATAATAATTTCTAGTTCCATTCGCTTTCCTATAAATTGTATGCTTTTATTTCTCCTTACAGCTGAACAGAATTCTATTGGCTAGACGGCCATACTTTCATTGTCCATTCATCTACTGATAGACAAGTAGGCGATTTCCTTTTCCTGGCTGTTGAGGATACAGCAGTGAAGAACATGATGAGCAGGTATCGGCCTCCGCTGCAGGATATCGATCATCTGAGTATATGCCCAGGAGTGGTATAGCTGTACCGTAGGACAGACCTACTTACAGCTTTTTGAGGAACCTAAACACTGATTTCCATAAGTGACTGCACCAGCTTGCACTCCCACTAATAGTGAACAAGTGTTCCTCTTTTCAAAACCCTCTCCAGCATTTGCTATATTTATTTAGATTCTTTAACTCATTAAACTGAATGAATTCATTCATATAGAGCAAGTCTCACTGGCAAAGTCGCATCACTGGCATGGTTCTTAAGACCACACGACAAGTAGAGCCCACAGACAGAACAGTACTATGGGGACCGTCGCTGACCTCCATCTTAACTCATTGAGAAGTGTAAAACAAAAGGAGAAAAGGAAGTAAGATAGCCAGAGCTGCTTCTGGTCCCTGAGGCTGAAGCACTGAGCGCAGGAGAATCCGCGGGGCTGCTCTTTCCATAGACTGTGTGACGACCACTCTTTCTTACTTGTTTGTTTTTGATTTTGTTTTGTTTTTCGAGACAGGATCTCTCCGTAGTTTTTGGAGCCTGTCCTGGAACTCACTCTGTAGATCAGGCTGGTCTCGAACTCACAGAGAGCCACCTGCCTCTGCCTCCTGAGTGCTGGTATACTCCACCAGCACATTAAAGGTGTACGCCACCCGTGCCTGACTACGCCACCCGTGCCTGGTTACACCACCACCGCCTGGCAGACGACTGCTCTCTTTCGTCAGTTCTTCTATGTGTGGAAACAACTACAGGACAAGCGCTGGGCACTCCTATAAGGAATTTTCTTGATCAGATTATTCAAAGTGGGAAGACCCACCCTAGTGTGGGCTGCACCTTCTTCCTGTGGCAGCTGAGGCAGGAGGTGGAAGACGAGGGGGGTTTTAGCCCATCTTTCTGT
This sequence comes from Myodes glareolus, assembly GCF_982192425.1. NCBI lineage: Eukaryota > Metazoa > Chordata > Mammalia > Rodentia > Cricetidae > Myodes > Myodes glareolus. Next base: position 106,212,045 of record NC_142031.1, on the reverse strand, counting down.
CTCCTTGCCTGGTTGATGAACTCTCCCTGGCCAGCTCACCAAACATGTTTGCTTCTACTGCTACATTCCTTTGTCCAGTGTTTACAACCCAACTTTGAGCTTCAGTGTGGACGGAAGACCAGTGGTTTTCCAGGAACCTTCTAGGCCTTCAGCACCGGATTTGACTGCTGAGACATTGAGCCCTGTGGACAAACATCTACAGGATTCTGGGCCTCTCCATTGTGAGACAGTCATTGTTTGATTACCTGGACCATACCGTGTAAGCTGGGCTAAGGACTCCTCTTTCAGTAGATATTCATTCTATCGGTTCTGCTCCCTCAGAGGAACATGACTGATACAGACTGCGTCTCTAGCTGCTAATTCAAGGAATCAAGCAACCAAGTGGATTGAATTCTCATTCTTCTCACACAAGAGGAATAGGAGGGGTCCAGTATGAAGAAAACTGTCTTTGACTTGGTGGCTCTGCTCCTCTGTGTATAGCGTGGGTGTTTGGCTGCTCAAATTGGCTCCTCGTTCCATATCTTGTCATGGGCATGTGGGCCAGAGCTAAGCATCAGTCATGTTTCCTGACTGCCACCTATGTGCCAGCTCTCTGCTGTTTGCTTCGTTCGCCTTTGTCTGCACAGCCCTTTAATTCAGCCCAACACAGGTCTTTACAACGGGGCCGCCATTGTTACTGCTTAGGATTGAGTGATGATGGCCTTGCTGTCTGCTCAGTGGCAGCCTAAAGGTCTCACAGTAAGCGCATGCCTTACTCTGATACTGGATTATGTTCTTTTTTATTGTCTTTCTAAACATTGGTCTCACTTTGTAACCCAGGCTGACTTTGAACTTTCAGTCATCTTCCTTTACCTGTGCATTGTTGGAATTACAACGTGTGCCACCACCCCTGGATCTGGAACTGAATTACGTCGCAAGGAATCTGAGCTTACTTACACTTATATCCTCTTGATTTTCTGGGTTTTTTCTTTTCTTCTTCTCTTCCTTCTTTCTAAGCAGTGTTTCTTCATCTTGTAGTCCTGGCTGCCCCGGAACTCCCTCTGTAGACCAGGCTGGGCTCCAGCTCACAGAGTTTTGCCTGCCTCTGCCTCCCTAGTGCTTGCATTAAAGGTGTGCACCACCACGCCTGACTGATTTTCTGCTTTTAAATTGAGCAGCCTGCATTGGATTTCCAGTTGAGAAGGCAGATGACAAAAGCATTCTGTGAGAAACCCTCCATAGACTCCATAGACAACTAACTGTCTAAGTGTGTTCCTTTCAAAATATATGTAGACAGTGGAGGCATGCTAATTAAATAGAATCCCTATTTTTGAACATTCTAGACAGTAAGTGGCAAAAAGGAAGAAAAATACCCTAAATTATTGTTATTTGCAAGAATTAAAGCTGGGTGTGGAATTTCTGGGAGTCCAGAGTTGGCCTGGACCACACCACATAGTGAGTCTCACAAAGACCAAGCCCCCAAAGTAATAATAATAATAATAATAATAATAATAATAATAATAACAATAATAATAATAATAATAATAATAATGGTGGTGGTGGTGGTGGTGGTAGTATTTTTAAAGAATTATTAGAAACAATACAGAGTCACTAGTAGAAACCGTTTTCTGTCATCCTCAGTGAGCAGAACCTCAGGGGTCAACTTGCTCACTACCAACCAATGCAGAGACATTTAGTATTGTACAGAAATTCGTGAACACCCCACAGTGAGATCAGAAGAAAGGTTTGGGAGCCTCGTGTCCAAGACTTAAAGTGGAGACCTAAAACCTGTGCTTCATTATCTTTCAGTCACTCAGAAAGAAGTCAGCTAATACACACCAAAGGCCCACTGCTGCAAGAACCGCGGGTTTCTGTCAAATTTCTCACATTTAAAGAAGTTATACAGGGACACATAAGGCCATTCTCACCCATTTGTATAATATACTTTGATCATGTCCCCCTAGACCCCATTATACACACACACCCTCTCTCTATATCTCTCTCTCTCTGTGTGTGTGTGTGTGTGTGTGTGTGTGTGTGTGTGTGTGCTCATGTGCATGAACTGTATGGGTGAGTGCACATGGGATGTAGAAGTCAATGTTAGGTATCTTCTTCAATTGCTTCTTCACCTTATTTTTTTGAGACAAGGAATCAATAAACTTGAAGCTCACCAATTTGGATAAGATGGCTAGCCAGAAACTTCCAGGGATCTTCCTGTCTTCACTTTCCTAATGCTGGGATTACAGACAGACAGACAGATACACACACACACACACACATGCACTGTTGTGGACTTTTAGCTTAAAATGTGTTACATTTGTTTATGCTGTGGAACATTTGCTTAATGATGCAAAGATATGTTGCATTCTTTTATGTTGCATTTGTTTGACTCTGTGAAGCTGTGTTACCTTGCCTTCCTAAAACACCTGATTGGTCTAATAAAGAGCTGAACAACCAGTAGCTAGGCAGGAGAGAGAAATAGGCAGGGAAGCCAGGCAAAGAGAATAAATAAGAGGAGAAATCTAGGCTTGAGAGAGAAAGAGTAAGAGGTGAGAAAAGGAGAGGAGGGGGGTGTCAGGGGCAGCCACCCAGTCACACAGCCAGCCACAGAGTAAGAAGGAAAGTAAGATACATAGACTAAAGAAAGGAAAAAAGCCCAGAGGCAAAATGTAATTAAAGAGAAATAGAAAAATTTAAGTTAGAAAAGCTGACTAGAAATAAAGAAAACTTAGGTTGCACATTCATAGTAAGTAAGAATAAGTCTCCATGTATATATTTGGGAGCTGGGTAGTAGGCCTTCAAAGAGTTAAAAAAAAAAAACCCAGCTACAGCACACACCTCACATGGCACTTTCACTCTGGTGCTGGGAATCGAACTTAAGTTGTCACTTGAACAGCCACCACTTTACCCATCCAGCCTCCTTCCCAGACTCTGTGTGGGGTCTTTGTCCCCATCACATTATTGCTACTATGAAGCTCCACACAGATTAGTGTAACATTTTTATAAGGAAAGAGCCTAGCGTTTGTCTGGGGGAGCTGTGATCGCGAATGCCCTCAAAGCTTTGAGAAGTCCTGAGTAGCTGATTGAGGTCAGGGAAGGCTGGATTTGGAGCAATGATGCCGTGTGAGAAAAATATGCCCAGAGCTTCTGAAGGGTGCACAGCAGATCCAACGTGGGAGTGTGGCTGGAAGAGGCAGGCATGACTGCTTGAGTTCATCCCAAAGAAGATCAGAATAATTTTTCCTTTGAGTTCAAAATATCTCCCTCACAGCTTTCAGTACATGGATCTTTATAAGTATGTCTAAATGTAAGAAGATTGCTTCCTAGTGCCCCCTCTACATCGCCATGGAAACAGCACGGTGCTCATATGTCAGGTGTGAGCATGCACATGCACGCACACACAGCATGCTAATAGATTCTCAAGGAAGTGTCTTTTATGTTTTCTCCTTCTGGCTGCTCTTAATACTTCTAAAATGTATACACTTGAAATAAATTGCTAATTCTTATCGTCTAATTATTATCTATAATCTCTCTTTTATTTTGACTCTAGAAGTCGCTGACTGGAGACTTTTCTTCAGCATAGCCATTCTGGATGCAAAATCATCTGTTGTTGCCCCCTTGGGTGATTCCAGTTCTTCTCCTATTCCTTAAAGAAACAGACTGGAGTTCCCAATTCCTACAGCTCAATTTTAAAAGGAACCAGAGGCTAGGGGTGTTAGCTCAAAAGAAGAACTTGCCAACATGCATCAGGCCTTGAATTCTATACCCAGCCCTGCCAAAGTAAACAAATAAATCCCATTTTAGATTCCATTTGATTTCTTTGATAGGCACAACGATATAGTTTGTATACTTCATGCCCTTATATATTCTTAATCTGAAATACTGTTTTAAATGGAGAAGATGGCAGTTTCTTGGGAGAATGTTGATGAACCGCAAGCTCATGAATCTATGTAAATTTGAGTGGAGACGCAGATCAATCATTGATTTCAGTGAGTAATTCTTGGGCAGCTACCATTTGACCTTGGCCCTTGAGAACTGAGCTATGTGGAGAAGGTTGTGATTGCGGAGAAGGTGCTTTGGAGCCCAAGAGTCAGGAAGCCAGTTTAGGAATTCACCACCATGAGCTGGGAGTTTTCCCTTCACTTGAATGGATGGGGTGTAAGTTCCAACCTGTGAGATATGAGCACCTTGGACCAGACGGTCTCCCTGGTCCCTTCAGTTCCAAGATGCCATGGCTGTACCCATACTTCATCACCAGGTTCAACGGAAGTGGATGGTGACTTAGGTCGCCTTAGTTAAGTACCGTCTTTCACTAAGTACTAAGTAGTACTTTTTAAAGTACTTTTTTACTTAGTACTTTACTTAGTACTTTTTTTAAGTACTAAGTAGTGACTCAGCCACATCACTGGGTGTGGTCTGGCACCCTAGCACAGTCATCATCCCTGTGTCATCAATCTACCAAATGCCTTGGCCCTCAAGGGCCACACCATGTTTTTAGTGGCATATTATTTGTGTTTTAGTAAATAAAGCTTGCCTGAAGATCACAGGGCAAAGCAGCCACGCTAGTCAGCCATATAGATCAGGGGCACACACCTTTAATCCCAAGATTCAGGAGACAGAGGTATAGGGATCTTTGTGAGTTCGAGGCAACCCTGGGCTACATAAGATCGATCCAGAAACAGATCCAGGTGATGGTGGTTCACATCTTTAATTCCAGTATTTGGGAGTTACACACTTTTAATCCCAGCACTAGGGAGTTGGAGACAGGAGTGATAGGGCTGGGTGGAGAGAGGAATATAAAGGGGGGAAGAGACAGGAATTCAGTGGAGTGTGGAGTCTGAGGATTTGTGGAAACAGGCTTTGTCCTTTTGGTCTGAAGATTTAGTAGAGGTAAAAGGTCTCTCTAGTGGCTTTACTCTTCTGGATCTTCAGCATGAACCCCAATATCTGTCTCTGGGCTTTTATTACCCATGCCCCACATATCCAGATCTGCCTTCTTTACTTCTGTCCTTTGTCACTCTTAGGCCGAGACCAGCCAACTTGATAAGTTCCTTGATGGCAAATTATCCAGGGGCTGTATCTGCCAAACACAGGACTGTGTGCTACTTAGCCCACGCTGGCCTTGAACTCTGGACTTTCTTCACCACTAGTAGGTATTATACCCCCACACTCAGTTTTCAAGGTAACATCCTTAAATCGTAAAGTTAAATTGTTGGAGCTACCAACCAGCCTGCCTGTTCCCTCCCACCACCCTTTCTGTGCTTTGCTTCTGTCTCAAGAGCAGTCCTGGAAGTTAGCAGCTCAGGACAGGCTCCATCTGAGCTGATGATGGCCTGCAAAGCTGCTACCGCCAGGCAGATCTTCCCTTCCCCCAGTCCTCCCCTGACTCAGTCCTCTGCAACTTGCTGTCTTTCATCTTACCAGAAAGCACACACATCTTGGGATTGTCTGTTGTCTATCTTCCCCAGTGGATCATAAGTTTCACGAGGTCATCATGCCCCAGCACATCCAGGGCCCGGCATCCAGCAGGGGCTGAGGGGATTTCTATTAAACTAATGAACAAAAGCACTGTCCTAACCCAAACACGAGGCAAGAGTGGGAACAACACTCCCACTCCCCTGCTGGTAGGGAGAGCATTTTCTTGTATCATGTTTTACTTTTTGAGATCGCTTCTCCTACGTAGTTCAAGCTAACCTTAGATTCAAGGCCATTCCCCTGCCTCAGCTTCTCAAGTATTCATCACTTTGCCCAGCTAGGAAGGTAGTTTTTTAACAAATAAAACTTCTCTCTCGTGGCTACTTACGCTGCTCATGTGGCTTAAGTTTGCTGTTGAAAACTAGTATACAAAGAGATGGGCTCCTTTTTGGCATTTTCAGGCGTACACATCATCACACCTCATTCGCATTCATTCCCTCCCTCTTTGCTTCTCTCATTTCCCTCCCCACTCCCCTGGTGCTGGCCCCTTTTCTCTCTCTGCATTTTTCTCCTGCTTTGTTACGTGTGCTCCATTACACTCTCTTCCCTCCTCCAAGCCTGAAGATTATTTTCTCCTCTCTCACGGTCTTCTCTTTGTGCACATTATGAAGCTATATAATATTTACCTTTTGAATCTGCCATGTGTCACTAAGCGTAATGATCTTCAGATTCATCAATTTCCCCAAAAACGTCATGATTCCGTTTTCTTTATGTGTGAAGATTTCCACTGTGTACACGTGCTCCATTTTCCTTGTCCATTATTCTGTAGATGGACATGTAGTTTGTTTCTGTTTCTTGGCTTTTGTGAACAGTGCAGCTGTAGACATGAATGTGTAAGTATCTCTGTGGCATGTTGACTTAGAGTGGGAATCTACCTAGGAAGGGTTGGACTGAGTCATATGAGTTCAATTTTAGTTTCATGTGTGCTGTGAAATATCTCTTTATACTGTATGACGGTGTGTCACTGTGATTGGTGTAATAAAAAGCTAAATGGTCAATAGCTAGGCAGGAGGTATAGGGCAGGAACTCTGGACAGAAAGAGCTTCTGGGAAGGAGAAAAGAAGAAGCTACCAGCTGGACACAGGGGGCAAGACACACAGGAGGAGAGGTAAAAGCCACAAGTCATATGGCAACACGTAGATGCAGGAAAATGGGTTGAGTTATAAGAGCTAATGAGACAAGCCTAAGCTACAGGCATTTTATATTATGAGTAGAATATAATTATATATTATAAAATATTATGAATCTATATTTTATAATGAGTAATAAGTCTCCATGTCATTTTTTGTGAGCTGGCAGCCCAAAGAAAAATCATACTACACATGTGACTTTTGAAGGACAAATGTAAGCAGCAGGAAAAACCAATGTTCCTAAATGACTGACTTGGCTTACAATTGTTTGTTAGCAGTAGGGCTCTGACTCACTATGAAACTTTCTTTACCTCAGCTTAAGTCACTTTACTTTGCACATCAGTGACAGTAGTCCTTAGAATATGAAGCCCAATACAAACTTTAGGTTGAGATAGCAAAGTTTATACTCACCCCCGTCTCATAGCGAGAGAATTTTCTGTTTCATCTTTAGCAGAACAAAAGCCAAACTCGTTTTTTTTTCATTTGTTTGTTTTTGGTTTTTTGCCAGTGTTATGGTCCATTTGTTATGCCATAATAAAAATTCTACAGAATTGGTTATTTATCATGAGTAACAGTCTATTTATCTCACTGCTCTGGAAGCTGAGTGAAAAGTTTCCGCACCTCATAAGACCCTCTGCTGACGCAATAATCCAGATCAGACCAAACCACACTAAATTAGAAAATGCCCAGGTTTAATTGATAGCAATGCTCCAGGATGGCTTTCTAGCCCCCCAGAAAGGAGCTGGAGAAGGAAAACCAGTGTTTGTTCTCTGGGGGGGGCAGTTTAAATGCCCTGTGGGAGAGCTCTTGAGCATCTCTGGGGAGGAATCATCTTTTGGTGGGCTTTCTCAGGGGTGGAGTCTGGACTGAGGCAATTCCCGGGGGAGGGTGCTTGGGATGGAACTTCCACCAGAATATTCCAGACTCTTTGGATATATGGATGCCAGGAGCTGGGGTGTGGCTTCCATCCAAACATGGAGCAGTCTGAAAACAGTGGGTCAGCCTCTGGCCAGTATGTGATGAAGGCCTTGTGCGGCCTTATAACAAGGAGGATGGAATCATGTGGTAAGTCAGCTCCAGTCACCAGAGAGTTCCCCCTTATAACAAAACCACTCCTGAGATAACCCTTCAAGAGTCCTTGAATGGATCCATCCACTCATGAAGATAGAGACCTCATGACCCCATCACTCCCTAAAGACCCCTCCTTCCAAAACTGTCACCATCACGGTTCAAACCACATCCAAACCACAGCTGCTGAGCAAGTCACTGCCTTTCTGGGCCTCAGTTTCTTCCTCTGTAGATAGTTTTACTCCCTTTGTCTATTCTACTACTTAGTAGACACTACCATTTAACTTTTTTTTGACATAAGTAACATCCAAATCCTTCACATACAAAAAAGTATAGAAAATTAGGTGTCAGACAATTAATGTAACCATAATTTCTTGGATCTTGTGACATTTATTATTTTATTAGCTTTTAAAATTGGCTATATTCTCTAATTTCATGTTTATAGCCTTAAAAATACCCCAATGTGAGTTTTTAAAAAGATAATTGACTTAGAGATGACAAATTTGGGGAACCAAAATAAAGGTGGTAAGCATTTTTGCTGCCTGGATTGACGCTGGGAGGTTTTAAGTGTCCCTGCTTGTTCTTTTTGTCTTCCCTTGGGGTGGGTAGACAGGGTCTGAGCAGGTTAACCTCAAGTGTTTGAATAGTGGACCCAACTTTAAAATATACTTTCTGTCCTGACTTCACAACCACACCGAAGTACTACCCTATCTTAGCTTTATCTATTGTGAAATGAAAACTATACTGGGAGCTATGTGTCTTGAATTTGGCAAAGGATGTTGAAACTCGTGACTGTCACCACGCAAGTTCACACCCTGCCTGACCTCTGCTCACCAGAGGTTTGTGACACCTCTCTTGTGCGGCCCCAGGAAGGTGTCTAGGGCCAGGCACTAATTTGTGTTCTGTGCCAGAGTTGGCGTTACCTTCTAGAACTGCCAAAGGACCAAGTCCATACTGCCCTATTCTGCGGCCAATGAGGAAGATCGTGATGAATGTGCCAAGTGTGTCTCTGTGTGGATGTGCGTATTACCGTCAGTTGTCTTTCTTCCCGTATTACCTTTGGTGCTAAATTTTTAACATCTGTATAATATGTTCATGTATAAAATACTAAGTTCTGCCTGGAAACAGGGAGCTGAAGGACAAGCCTGTGGTTTCCAGGTCTTCTGTGACCTCCTTTTGTCAGTCAATGATTAACTGACTTTGGTTAGCAGAGATAATGCAAAGCTCTGGAAATTTACCCGGCTTTTGGTGGTAGGACTCCAGCCTTGATTGAGGGCATGCATCCCGCGTGTCTACATGAATATATGGGGCTTCCATATCCACTGTTGCATTAAGCCCTCTTGAGAGCTATAAGATATTGGAAGCATTGTGGTTATTTAAAATAGCAAAAGCCATATGCTCAGAGAGCATTAGTCATTGGATCAAGATTTCTAGACGTCAATGAGCCAAGTTTAGGTTTGAACTAAGCCCAAAGTTCATGGTCTTTTAACTATATTCTACCGTTTCTCAAACTGCAAAGCAGTTTTCAATTTCAATGTAGAGTACACTTTTTGCTGTCAGGAGAAAGTCATTTGGGGTGGCATTTTAATATTTGTTTTTAAAAATAGGGTCTTGCTGTGTAGTCCAGATTAGATTTGAATTTATGATCCTCCTGTCTCAACCTCCTGAGTGCTAGAGTTGTAGGCTTGTTTCACCATGCCCAGTGGGAACTGGTTACTAGCTAGCAAAAACCCTGGATGACTTCAGAGCATGGGGTTGCTTTAGTTGAGTTCTCGGTTGAGTGGGACTTGGACCCAGAACCATCTACTGAGTTTGTAGAGCCCTGAGGGATGTGAGGGACCAAGATGTGAGTCACATCATGGCCCCAAGTTCCTTGGCATCATCTAGCATGGATTCTTTGGCCATCTATAGGAATCAACCATGCTGACTGGATGGGAAAGACAGAAACAAATGAATCATTTGTCCTGCAGGTCTGTACCGAGTAAGTGACGTGGTGTACAGTGATGTGCAGGCCAATGTTTTAGCCCTATATGTCACATCTGCTTTCCTAGACTAAAGTCTACTGTGAAGGTGATGAAGAAAGGTCAGCAACAGAATATTCAAGACTTCACTACTAAGACACCAGTTCAAGGGGCTGGAGAAGATGGGCCAGGGCTCTCGCTTACTGTCCTGGCAGAGTTCAGTTCCTATCTTCCACGTGATGTCTCTCAATCATCCGTAGCTACAGTTTCAGGGCATCCAGTGGTTTCATGAGCACCGAGCCTGCTCATGGCACACATTCAAACCTGCAGGCAAACCCCTCATGGGCATATAATAAATGAAAAAGCCTTAGAAAAGAAATACATTCAAGAGAAGACCGTGTCTTTGAGCAAAACAGTGAAAAGAAATGTTTGCCGACTTTAGTCAAAACAAACAAGCACTGTAGAAGGCTGGGTTCTAATACATGCTCAGAGAGACATGAGCAGGCGAAAAGACCTGTGAGTGCACCTTGGAGAAAAGTCCTCTCTTCCACATCACATGACACACAAAGTCCACATTACACATAACAACTCCTTGCCAGATGGAGGCTTTCCCTTTGTTAGTGTTCTTTCCAGCTGACAGAGGTTAAGAGCTCTTTTTGACCCTCTATGCTAAGAGGGAGCTGCACCAACCTCCAAAGAGCCATTTCTTTTTCTTGGATGTTTTAATATAAAATGGGCCAGAGAGAAAAATTCTCAGCTGTGGAGGGTTCTGGATAGATCTGATGGAAGGGTGGTAATCAAAGAATCCTAAAATCCTGTCTCCCTCCTGCCCTGGTGCCCTTGTATACGCGCTCCAAGGGTAAGGAGAGGGCTGCACCTTGTCAGTGTGCAAGCCGTGAATCTAGTCTCCAGATGGTTCTGTTTTTATCAACTGTACAAGTCAGCAGATCTTTCAGACGCTACCTGAAAATGCCTTCCTTCTGGCTGGCTTCCAAGCTTCTCCAAAGGAAGGCACACCGTGCATGGGCAGAGCTATTCTACAGCTGTCTGTCAACAGGAACACATTCTGGCTGACCACCCATCACTAAATACACTGAACATCATTCCCAGCATTCCCAGCGCTGCCTGAGGGAGCTTGTCATGGAGACACATGAGAAGCAAAGGGGCTGAGGACACTTTGGGGATGAAGAGCTGGAGCTGAGGTAAAGTGGGTGAGGGAAGAACAGGGGCTACAGCTAAAAATAGTTACTGTGGTGTTGCGTCTCCAATGGGTTGGGGGAAGTCCAATTAATAATGGTCAAGTATCTGTAGGAGACTCACATCTGGAGGCTAGTCTGTGGCCCCTAAGCCCCGAACTGGAATAGTGACATTATCTCAGTAGTGGATTACTGATGTCTGCCAACTGCTTAGGAATGGGTATGTGTGGCAGTCCTGCTTGTGCTGGCATGAGACTGCATTTTTTTTTTTTTTTGAGACGTGGTTTCTCTGTGTAACCTTCGCTGTCCTGGAACTCGCTGTGTAGACCCAGGCTGGCCTCAAACTCACAGATCTGCCTGCCTCTGCCTCCCAAATGCTGGGATTTAAGGTGTGCGCCATCACTGCCTGGCGAGACTGTATTTAAACTGTGAACATTTACGATCTTTCCTTTTAAAAATACAACCAGTCTTTGCCATCTTCTTTGTGAGCATACACAACTATCTGCTTGTTGCTCAGGTAAGAGACTTATCATGGTTTAAGCAGAGACTTTCCAAGCTATCTGGACTAATGAGTGATAAATTCCACTTAACATATGTCTCTAAAATCTATAAATAGAAATCCCTACAAATTAACTTTCTCTTTTCCTTTGCAACAGATGTTGAACACATCAGCCTCTCCCGTGCCTCAGAACCAACAGCCACTCTCAGTCCTCCCAGAGCTGATGACAGCCAGGGCAGAATCCATGACATCTGCCATGTAGCCTCTCACAGCAGGCACAGTATGGGGGTGGGGGTATGAATTATGACTGTGTAACCAGCAGCACGCTTTGTCACCACTGACTCTCCAGAAGCACTTGTACCCTGATGGTGTTGCTATGCCCTACTGGGGGAAACAGGACAGATAGGCCATTCCCTCGCTCCTTTATTGTTCCACTGCCTGGATCTTTGTCAACGCTATAAAATTAATGTTTTCCTTAAATATTAAGAAGTCTTGTGTTCAGAGATCTTCCATCTTGGTGTACTTCAGCTGCTCTGATGAAGTGCCCTAGCTGGAGTGATTTCAACAACAGGTGTTTTCTTCTTACAGTTCTGGAAGCCAAGGTAAGCTCATGGTACCTGCTGGCACGTTCTGGCAGGGGCTGGCTTCCTGGTCTGGAGACAGTTGTTGTGCTGTGGAGAGTCATTGCTTCTTCCTCACCTCAGCAAGGACATTAATCCCACCAAGAGCCCTAGCCTCATGACATCATCAAAATTGGTCTACTGCCCAGAGGCCCACCTCCAGATATCCTCACATTAGGGGTTACAGCATCGTCTATACATTCCAGAGCATTCCCCCTCTCTGAAAGGGGTCTTGAGACATTGTCTTGCCACACACCTCAAGCTTGCCTTAAACTCAAGATCCTCCTGTCTCAGTCACCCAAGATCTGGGATTTTAAGACTGGGATATCATGCTTGCAGACAAACTTTGTAACACTAAAGAGTTGTGATATGTCTTTTGATCTAACTTTGTGCTTTGAGGAAGCTGCTGGTGGTGCCAGGAGAGCCTTAAAAACCTAGAGATTTAAAAATGACTTGGAGCACATACTGGTAGTCTCGGCAATTGGGAGGTAGAGGCAGGCAGATCTTAGTTTGAGGCCAGTCAGTGCTACATAATGAGAGCATCTCAAAAAGATTTCTAAGATTTGGAAAAGCAATGCTCCTTTTTCAGTTGTGTAGAGAGCTGGGGGTGGCTGAATTACTATTACTAATAGAAGACAAACATCCCTGTGAACTGTGTGGGTGATCGCAGACTCCATCAGCGGGGTGGGGGCGGGACTATTTAGACCTTTTCCTGAGAAGCGAATTGACAGTTTTGCTTGTTGAGTTGTCAATACCATAAGGAAGCTCAAACCACATGGATTTCAATTCACAATTCTCCCTTTTAGGAGCACCGTGCCCTTGAGCTGGATTTTCATTTCTCTAGGCCTCAGTCATGTCACGTCTACAGGGTGGGTAATAAGCATTTGTTGTGGAATAGAATATGTGTTTAGAGAATAGAATAGTGTAGAGATGTGTTGCATCTGTTTATGTGGCAGAAGAATTGTTTAACTACGTGTAGCTGTGTTGCTGTTTCACCTTGCCTTCCTAAGGCACCCCATTGGTCTAATAAAAAGCTGAATGGTCAATAGCTAGGCAGAGGAAGGATAGGCAGGGCTGGTGGGCAGAGAGAAAAGGGCCCAGCCAGCTAGACATGGAGGAAGCAGGAAAGCAGGGTGGACAGAGGGTAGATGAGGTCAACAGGCCTCGGGGTAGCACACAGATGAATAGAAATGGATTGATTTAGGTTTCAAAAGCAGCTAAGTACAAGCCTAAGCTGTGGTCAGGAATTCATAATTGATAAGTCTCTGTGTCATGATTTGGGGGCTGGCGGTCCAAGAGAAAGCCCGCGACAATCATTCCTTCTTTATGATGCTCATTGAGCAAGAAGTCCATGAGAACGCGTGCAGAGCACTTTAGAAATCTGTCTAGATCATGCTAAGTGCTCATGACTTATTAGTAACACATGAAAAGAGTACAGCGCGAAGAGACAGAATCCTCCCCTCTTTACTGATGTCAGTTAACAATTACAGCCATCAACACTTTACTACACCAGGCCCTTAATGCACATTAATCTGCATCTGCATATGGGGTCGTACCATAGACAGGAGCAACAGTAGCATCAATCCGCAGTTATAACTAAGGAAACCGAGACATACAAAGGTTAAGTAACTTACCCAGAATCACAAAGCAAATGACCAAAAGGACCAGGAGTTGAGCCTTTGCAGTGCAGTGCATATCTGCAGAGCCAATATGCTAAAGCCATCATGATGTCAGACTGTGTGGTGAAGCAATGGATGGGACCTTGTGGGGAAGCAATGGATGGGCCCAGTAATAGACTAGAATCCTCCCGTGTCTGAACACCATTGCACGTCCTTGATTTGAAGTCTGTAGTTGTGTTGCATATTAAAAGCACAGTATTAAAAGGACATGTGGTATATACATGGTGTATAAAGGGACCAGAACTCAGTACTCAATGGATGCATATTTGAGGCCAGCCTGGGCTACACAGAAAGACTCCCCATCCTACCCCCAAACACAAAAGCCTATAGTTACTTTCATACATTTACTTAATGCTCTCAAATGGTACAAAATTAAAAAATGAAAGGTAACATTATCTCAAGCCTCTTCTTGCTCCATCATGCAACCACTCCAAGCTCTGTACAAGCAGACTCTGAAGGCTGGGATAAAACTGTCAACTGCATGGCTTAGTGTTACAAATGACCTCTATGTGAAGACTGGAAGACCCTGGTTCTTCTAATAGGAAGACCTATTAGATGTGGCTACATCTAATAGCCACATGGCTACTAAGCTAAGTAAGCAGAGACGTCAGTGGCCAAACATGAACAGAATATATGCTTTACAGAATATTTTTTTACAGGGCATTAAATTAATAAGCAACAATTAGTAATAATAATAAACCTGGGGAAAGGTGGTCATTTAATTTCCATGTTACCACTTTGTAGTCTGCTTGCTGTATCCATGGATTTTCACATATATGGCTCAACCAAGTGTAGATAAAAATATTTTTAAAAATTTTAATTAAATTACATTTTTAAAATTATAATTTTATTAAGTGGAGGAAGAGAGGGAGAGCATGTGGGTGCTACAGTAAAAACCAGTGGCGGCCAGAGGCCAATTTCCAGGCCTTGATTCTCCCTTTCACTGCGTATGTCCCAAGAATGAAACTCAGGCCTTTCGACTTTATGATGAGCTCTTCTTACCCACTGAACTCTGGCCAGTCCCCAGGCATGTTTTTGTTTGTTTTACTTTTTGTTTTGTTTTTTAAATCATACCCATGTTGAATATGAACAGATTACCTTCTTGTTAGTGTTCCCTAAACAATACAGTTCAGCAATGGTTTACACAGCATTTTCATTGCACCAGGAATCATAAATAATCTGGAGATGGTTTTAAAGCAGCAGAGGAGATCAGAGTTACTGCTCAGGGCTGTGGGAGGGGGGCTTGTTTGCATATGTGAGGTCTTGGGCTCTATGTCTAGCAGTACAAAGAATATACACACAAAACCAAAATATGAACGAGCAGAGTAGGCTCTATCCAAAGACAAGGCAATTTGTTACTGTAATTAAATGTCCTTAAAATAACCAAAAACTGGGGAGACGTGCATTGGTTGAAGGAATCAAGTTTTATTCAAAGGTGGTCCTGAAGAACACAGGCTCTTTAGGGGGATTCACGGCACAAAAGGATTTTATAGGAAAAGAGAGGAATTGATTGGAAAGCTTAGTGATGGGTATGCCTCTTCCTGGGGAGCATTTCTTTCCTCTTCATGGCATCATGCCTGAAATGGACTTTGACTCCCTGCAGTTGGCTAACTAAAACCTAATGGAGGGCTCCTCCACACCAAAGTGGGTCAGCGAGGACTGACAACAAAGGGCAGAGGGAGCAAAGGAGAGTTCTAAAGTTCCCCCAACAATCATTTTATATAAGGCAACTACACACGGACTGTGGAATCTGAAGGCAATCCCAGAACCAGTTTCCCAAGGGATAGCTTGATATAATTTTAGATGTCCATGTTTCAGCCAAAAATCATAAGGCATTAAAAGAAAAAAATACCGTTGGGAAAATGGCTTAGGTACTAGAATTTTTCTTTTGGGCCACCATCCAGCTCCCAGATCATGACACAGAGACTTATTAGTTTTGAATGCTCAGTCTTAGCTTAGCTCCTTTCTGACTAGTTCTTTTAACTTAAGTTAACCTGTGTCTTTTTACCTACCTTTTGTCTTAGAGTTTTTTGCTTTCTTTTTATATTGAGAGAAATGAAAAACTGGTAAGAGTGACCTAATTGTTTTCTGCCTGAATCACGCTGTTTGCGCTAGGCTAAAACATTTCATATGTGACAAGGGCCAGGAGCCAACAACAACGGGAGAGCATTGCCTCCCGGATAGCCAAGAACTGACCAATTAAAAATATGACCATAGTATGCTTCATTTACATACCCCAAGGACAGATATGAACGGGCCAACTGAGATCATAACTTATGTCCATACTTCATTTGCATAATGAGATCATGCTTATTAAATTTCACGCCCTTCTGTAATCATTTGCTGCTCTCAACTAGGTCCAGGTATGCAAATTAGGTGAGAGCTGGTGGTCCTGCAAGATTGTCTATAAAAAGTCCTGTAATCTCTGGAAGGGAGTTCCTCCCGCCCTCACTACGTTGAGTGTGCTGGATGAATTCCTTGCCTAGGCTCGTACTGCGCTTTGGAATAAACCTTGCCTTTTGCATCCAAGTCCCAGATCCCTAGTGGTCTCTTTGGGGGACGAGAGTCTGGGTACAGCAATATAACCTACTTTCTCTGTTTCTCGTGTCTGCTGGCATGTTCCTGGCTTCTGGCTCCAGGCATCTTCCTTCTTCTCTCCTCCTTTTTGCCTTCTTCCCTTCTCTTCCCTTGAGCCTAGATTTCTCCTATTTATTCTCTTTGCCTGCTAGCCCCGCCTGACCTTTCTCCTGCCTAGCTATTGGCCATCAAGCTTTTTATTAGATCAATCAGGTGCCTTAGGTGTGTAAGGTGAAACAAATTCAACACATCTTTACCTAATTAAACAAATATAGCATAAACAAAAGTAACACACCTTTACACAGTTAAAGTAATATTCTGCAGCATAAACAAATGTAACATATCTTTGCCTAGTTAAAATGATATTCTAAAACAGGCTTAGCCCATTAAAGAGCTTGTCATACAAGTAAAAGAACCTTAGTTTGTCTGAAGCCCCAGATCCACAAAAACAAACAAACAAAAAACACTAAAACTGAGTATAACAGTGTGTTGTAATCCTGAAGCTGGGAAGGCAGAGAACATTTACCAGCCAGCCTGGCCAATTCACCAGCTGCCAATTCAGTGAGAGTGTCTGTCTCAAAACATAAGGTGCAGGGCAATTGAGGAAGTTACCTGGTGTAGAGTTCTAGCCTCCACAAACACACACAGAGAGAAAGAGAGAGAGAGAGACAGAGAGAGAGAGAGACAGAGAGACAGAGAGAGAGAGAGACACACAGAGACAGACAGAGAGACAGAGAGATAGAGAGAGACAGAGACAGAGAGAGACACAGAGAGAGACAGAGAGAGAGAGAGAGAGAGAGAGAGCTATGACAGAGTGACAGAGGGGATGACAATTAATGAAAAAGAATTGTGAAGAAGTCAAGAACTTAGGATGTACTTCATATACACATGTGACTAAGTAGATGGCTATTCTGTTGACTCAGCCAGACTGATACACACCTTAAAAAAAATTCACTGGGCCTGGCAGTGCGGGACCATAGTCCCAGCCACTCGAGAATCTGAAGCTGGAGGATCACAAGATCAAAACTGGTTTGGGCTGCAGAAAAAATTCAAGGTAAACCTTGAAGTTCAAGTTAAGTGAGACTCTCAAAAGAAGGCTGGTGCTGTAGTCTAGTGGTAGAGCATTGGCCTAGCCAGGCTCACACAGCGCTTTAGGGTTAGGTTACACCTCAAAGAGGTCTTCGGGCCTCAGGTCTGGGCTTATGTGCAGTCCACACAGAGGTGGTCTTCTAGTTTCCAAGGAATAAATAAGGGTGCTTTACACCATTAAAGATCTCCTTCTCCAGTCCCTCCTCTAAGTGTTCGGTCAGCCTCTTGTTTCATGACTGCTACATCCTGTTTCAAGGCACCCTTAAATTAAACATTGCTTTCAAATATTTCCAACCAATCCTCCCAGGGAAAAGGATTTTTTACTGAGTGATTTCAAAATCAAGCAAACTAAAGACCGTCTTTCAACTGGATTGTTGGAAGAGCTACCAGACAAGCCCTAATAACCATGAGTGAGACTTTGAAGGTCTCATCACTGAGTTGTGGGTCTTCTATGCCTACTGGAGAGCTGGCAGAACAGGATAATGGGAATGAAACAGATAAACCCACTGTGTGGGTGGACTTTAAGGTTTCCTATGCTCAGGATACTGCCCAGTGTCTCAGTTAACTTCCTGTTGCCTGCAAGATGTAGGACTCTCAGCTACCTCTCCAGGACCATGTCTGCCTGCACACTACCATGCTCCCCTTCATGATGATAATGGGCTGAACCTCAGAAACTGTAAGCCACCACCTCAATGAAAGGTTTTCCTTTATAAGAGTTGTCATGGTCATGGTGTTTCTTCACGGCAATAAAAAACCCTAAGACAGTGCTAATGGATCAATCAGTTTATAACCTTATGGAGTCCTGTGTGTGATTTTTTTCCTTTGGGCTTGCCGGTTGTGGGGTACTGGGCGGGACGGAAACCCCAACAAGCCTGCCCGTCATGTTACATATGGCGCCAACATGTGGAAAACTGTATCCACATAAAGCCTGAGACAGCTTGGGAAGTAATTCTAGAACAAAATAACAGCATTATGCATGGTTTCTTGGTAGCAGCAATTTCTCGGGTCTGCTCTGCTTGCTAGAGGCAAGCAAGGCTTTTATCTAAGAGAGGCTTCCTGACTCAGCTTTAGCTGCAAAACCCTGCAGCTCTTTTAAGAGGTCCTGCCACAAAACACTTAAACGGTGTTGATGAAAAGCATGCTTTTTGGTTTTCAGCCATAGCAGGAAAAAAGCTATGCTGCTTTAAAATGCCGGCTTTCTGGGCTGTCCTGCCAGGGCAAACTCTGACTCTTTAAGGCAGGCAGTCTGACTGAGTGTGGTCTGTGAGCAGAATACTACAGCTTGCTTGCTAGCAAGGACCTTGAAACGCCATAGAGTTGTGGCAGTGAACACAGCTCTGGCTGGTACCTCAGCCATGAGGCTGGAAAGCTAGGGAATGGGTTAATTCCAGCCGTAAAAGCCACAGTTTTAGTCCTCTCCTTAAAGACTCATGTGGTCAGAAAAAGAGAGATACACAGTAAAGAGAGATTCAAAGATGAAGAAAACCTCTAAATGGTTTACAGTGTGTTAAAAATATATGCAGGCTAAAAGGTTAAAGTCATTAAAAATAAAAAAGAAAGAAAGGGAGATATAGGGTGTGGTGGTACACAACTTTAATCCCAATGCCTGGGAGGCAGAGGCATATTGACCTCTGTGACTTCAAGGGACAGAGGTAGAGATTGACCTCTGTGACTTCAAGGTGTGGTAGCATACGCCTTTAATCCCAATGCCTGGGAGGCAGAGACAGAGAGATCTCTGTGAGTTCAAGGTGTGGTAGCAAACACCTTTAATCCCAGCACTGGGGAGGTAGAGACAGGCAGATGTCTGTGAGTTCAAGGACAGCCTGGTCTACAGAGTTATTCCAGGACAAAGATATACAGAGAACCTGTCTCAAAAAGTAAAAGTAAAAATAAAAGAAATAGAGGTTAAAATAAAGATGGAAAATAAACAGAGAATCTTGATGCTGTATGTTATTATGCTCTCTTTGAATTGTTTGAATGCTGAGGAAGGAGCAACAGTCGCCAAAAGACATTTGTTTATAAATGCTGCTGAACTAACCCAAGATAGGTATTTTGAAAATACCTTGGCTTCAAAACTGAAGTCAAAAGGTATGTTACTTTGGAGAAGAGATTTTGCTTTTATTTCCATAGAAAACGAGAGGCTCTGGATTTATTCAGAGTTAAGAAAAATCACCTTTGACCAAGGGAGGCCACCTGAAAAATCTCCGACAGGAACAGATGGCCCAGATGTCTGAATTCTTCATTCAGAACAGGTTCAAGACTGCTGCCTGAGATGATCAAGACTCACAGGATACTCCAGTCAGGACTTGATGATAATTCTAAATTTTCTTTAGGTCCCCATAAGATTATCAGCGCACCCAACCAGCAGGAAGTAGCCTGAAATACTACGCCCACATTCCCAACAAATGGACTATGAGTATTTTCCTTTGTTAAAAAAAAAAAAGAGGGAAATGATGCAGGAGAATTGTCTGTATTCTGTCAATCATATTTTAATAAAATGCTGATTGGCCAGGCAGGAAGTATAGGCGGGAAAACCAGACAGGAAGTAGAGGTGATGCAATGAGAACAGGAGAATTCTGGGAAGCAGGGAGGTTCCTCTGCCACTCCTGCGCAGACCACTGAAGAGGCAGCATGTAATTTGCCCAGCTGAGAAAGGTACTGAGCCATTATGGCTAACATAGATAATGATAATGGATTAATATAAGTTACAAGGACTAACAAGAAGCCTGACCTAATGGGCCAATCAGTTTATAACCTTATGGAGTCCTGTGTGTGATTTTTTTCTTTGGGCTTGCAGGTTGTGGGGTACTGGGCGGGACAGAAACCCCAACAAGCCTGCCCATCATGTTACACAGTGCCTAAGAGTGGTGTAGCTGGATCATGAGGTAGACTGATGCCCAGCTTCCTGAGGAACTGCCATACTGATTTCCATAGTGGTTATACAAGTTTTCACTCCCACCAGCAATGAACCAGTGTTTTCCTTACTCTGCATCCTTGCCAGCCTGAATGGCCATTTGTTTTATTGATCATGGCCATTCAGACTAGATTTAGATGAAATCTCAAAGTAGTTTTAATTTGCACTTCCCTGGTGACAAAGGATGTTGAACATTCAAGTGTTTCTCAGCCATTTTGCTTCATCTTTTAGAGCTCTCTGCTTAGACCTGTAACCCATTTTGAAACTTGGCAAATTGTTTCTTGATATCAATTTTTTTTTAGTTCTTCATAAATCTTTCTGATCCAGGACTTTTTTTTGGTTGGAAGATCTTTAATTACTGCTTCTATTTCATTAGGGCTCATGGGTCTGTTTAAGTTGTTTATTTGACCTTGATATAACTTTGGTAGGTCACATATATGAAGAAATTTATCCATTTATCTTAGGTTTTCCAATTTGGTGGAGTAAAGTTTGTGAAATATGTCTTTATGATTTTCTGGCTTTCCTTGGGGTCTATTGTAATGTCTCCCTTTATCATTTTTATTTTATTAATTTGGATCTCCTCTCTCTGTAATTTTATCAATTTGGATAAGAGTTTGTTTGTCAATTCTGTTGATTTCCTCAAAGAACCAACTCTTTGTTTCATTGACTCTTTGGTTTGCTTAACTCTATTTTGTTGATTTCAGTCCTGAGTTTTATTATTTCTTGCTGCCTACTTTTTTTGAGAATTATTTCTTCTTGTTGTTCTAGAACTTTCAGGTGTGCCTTTAAATTGCTATTATGAGATCTCACCTAATTGTATTTATATATGCATACTAAGTACATATACATATATGTGCATACTAAATACATATACATATACATAGTACTTAGTACTATGAATTTGCCTCTTAGAACTGCCTTCCTTATGTACCACAGGTTTGGGTATGTTGTGTTTTCATTTTCATTCAATTCTAAAAAAGAATTAAATTTCTTTCTTGATTTCTGTCTTAACCCCTTTCCATTCAGTAGTAAACTGTTCAGTTTCCATAAGTTTGTAAAGTTTCTTTTGTTTTGGTTGCTGTTAATATCCAGCTTTAATCTGTGGTGATCAGATAGGATGCAGAGTGTTATTTCAGTTTTCTTACATCTGTTGAAACTTACTTTGTGACTGAGTATGTGTTCAGCTTTGGAGAAAGTACCATGAGCTGCTGAAAAGAAAGTATATCCTTTTTTTTTCAGTGTTTACGTGAAACATTCATATAATCCTCAGTCCACTTGATGTATGCTATCATTTAACTTCAGCATTTCTCTTTTTAGTTTTGTCTGTATGACCTGCCTATTGGTGAGACTGGGGTACTGAAACCACCCAGAGTATTGGTCAGGGTTCTCTAGAGAAATTCTAACATATATATATATATATATATATATATATATATATATATATATATATATATATATATATATATATGTGTGTGTGTGTGTGTGTGTGTGTGTGTGTGTGTGTGTGTGTGTGTGTGTGTATTTTATATATATATATATATGGAATTTATGAGAATGGCTTACAGGTTAGAGTCAGACTATTTTAACAATGACTATCTCCCGATGGTGAAGAGTCCAAAATCTAATAGTTGTTCAAGCCTACTAAATTTTCAGATGGACTTCAGTATATGCCAGAATCTTGAAGTAGAATCTAATATTGTGAAGGAATGAACTTCTTTTTGAGAGTGAGGGCAAAAAAGCAAAGAGGAAGCACTTCTTTCTTCCATGTCATTTATATAGGCTGCCACAAGAAGGCGGGGCCTAGATTTAAAAGATAAGTAACATATAAAATAGACTCATTAGAATAATACCTGACTTCTCATGGAGACAC
Organism: Myodes glareolus; assembly: GCF_982192425.1. NCBI lineage: Eukaryota > Metazoa > Chordata > Mammalia > Rodentia > Cricetidae > Myodes > Myodes glareolus. The sequence goes on along the minus strand of NC_142031.1, from coordinate 106,189,988 downwards.
TGAAAGTCAGCAGGGCCTGGATGGATGTTCTACAAACTCTCAGAGATCCCAGATGCCAGCACAAACTACTATACCCAGGAAAACAATTAATAACAATTGCCAGAGAAAGAAAAACATTTCATGATAAAACCAAATTTAAGGTGAATCTTCTTGCCTCAGAAGATCTGGGTTCAACATCCTAAGACTTCCTTCCCACTTCAAACAATTTGATCAAGAAAATCCCTCAAATGTGTACCTAGCCTCTTAAGTTTTAGTTAATTCCAGATGAAATCAAGTTGACAACCAAAAATAACAATCACACCCACCAGCATGGTGTAAGGACCAATATTTGATTTTAGCTATAGTATTGTTTCTTTTTATAAACTTTGTGCTTCTTGTGTTTGGTACATAAATTTTAGAATTACAATATCCTCTTGGTGAGTTTTTCTTTTGATGAGTATGTAATCTCCTTCCATACCTTGTCTGATTATTTTTAGTTTGAATTCTATTTTCTCAGAAATTAAAATGGCTACACCTGCTTGACACTTGCATCTATTTTCTTGAAATACCTTTCCTATCCTTTTTCAGTGATGCACTTTCTATCGTTGAGGGTGGCATGTATTTCTTGGATGCAACAGAAAGATGGATCATGTTTTCTAATCCAGTCTGTAAGTCTGTGTCTTTTTATTTATTTTATAGCAGGAGCAGCGTTCATTGATTCTTGTTATTTTGTTGTTACGGTGTGGACTTTGACTCCCTTTTGATTTATTGCTCTTAGAGTATTTGTTCCTTTTGTCTTTTAGGGTGTGGTTGGCCTTTTCTGGCTGAACTTTTCCTTCTGGTACCTTCTGAAGAGCTGAAATGGTAGATAGCTATTGCTTAAATTTGGTTTTATCATGGGGTGTCTTTCTTTTTCTGGCAATTGTGAAGCGTAGCTTTCCTGGGTATAGAAGTTTGGGCTGGCATCTGTGCTCTCTTAAATGGATTTTTAGAACATCCATTCAGGTTCTTCTGGCTTTCAGGGTCTCCATTCAGAAGTCAGGTACTATTCTAATGAGACTACTTTTATATGTTACTTTGGTTTTTTTCCTTGAAACTTTTAATATTTTTTCTTCACTCAGTACATTTAGTGTCTTGATTATTATATGTAATGGGGAATTTCTTTTCTGGTCCTGTCTATTTGTTCTGTATGTTTCTTGTACTTGATAGGCACCTCGTTTTTAGGTTAGGGAAATTTTCTTCTGTGATTTTGTTAGAAATATTTCCTGTGCCTCTGACCTGGATTTTTTTCTCCTTCCTCTTTCCCCGTTCTTCATAGATTTAGTCTTTTCATGGTGTCCAGGATTTCCTGGATGTTTTGTACCTATACTTTCTTAAACTTAACATTTTCTTTGGCTGAGTTTTCTATTCTGCTTTGTCTTCAACACCCAAGATTCTCTTTTCACGCCTTGTAATTTGTTGGTAAGGCTTGACTCTGAATTTTTTTATTTGATATCTTAATTTTTTTCACTTCCATTTTAATTTCAGCTTGGGTTCAGTTTGGGTTTTCTTTAGTGATTTATTTTACTTTTTGTTAAATTCTACTTTCATGTCTTGAACTGTTTTCATTATTTCATTTCACTATTTCTTTATGCTTTCAATTTTCACTAAGAAATTTAATCAGGTCCTTAAATATATCCATAACTGCTGTTTCGAAGTCCTTGTCTTGGGGTCCAATGTATTGTACTTCTCAGGCCTACTGTGGTAGGGTTGCTGGGCTCTGGTGGAGACAAATTGTCTTGGCTGTTCATGTTTGCGCTTTTGCACTGGGGTCTAGGCATCTGAAGTTATGATAACTGAGGTATTTGTGGCTGTTGATATTTAAGTCTTGCCTGTGTTGGCTGGGTGTTCCATTCTTAGATTGCTTTTACTTTCTCAGGTTCTCAGGCAAATGTGATCTCTGTGGGGTTCCTAGCAGAGAGTGCCTCCACAGACTGAGGAGTAGCAGGGAGGAACAGAGATGGGCGAGAGAGTAAATAATGTGAGGGGCTGTAGGAAAGAGTGACCATACCAACAGGCAGGGTCCCCAGACAGTGGAGATGCGGCTGTAGGAGTGACTCCTGAAAGCCCATTCTGGCAGAGTAAAGAATATTTCTGGAGAAGAGATCACAGGGCTAGTGTAACCCTGGGTCTATCCCAAGGTGGAGTCTCTAGTAAACAGAGTTGGGGTAGGCAGAAAGGCCCCTGTAAGCAGGCAAGACTGGAGGGACTGGAATGGAGGTCCGGAAGGGTTGAGAAGACCTGAGATCCAGACTTGTATGTCCACTGGGATTGCCTGGTAAAAATGTTCAGCTAATGCAAAGTAAAGGCAATGGGCTACAAGGGAGGTCTGAGAGGGTCCCTGGAAAAGAGCTAAGCTGGGGTCTGCACCAAGAGGCAGAGGCCCCAGGGTGTCAAAGTTGTTTTTTTTTCTTTTCCTCTTTTTTTTTTTTTGTGGTAGGGTTTCACTATGTAGTCTGGTGTTTCTTAGAACTTGCTTTGTATACCAGACTAGCCTCCTTGAATCCAGAGATCTACCTGTCTCTGCCTCCTGAGTGTTGGGATTCAAGGTGTGTAGCACTATGCCTGGCAGTGTAAAATTCTTTTCATTGATCTTTTAGAACTTATAATACCTACAAGGGATAGTTTCCAACATTAATGTACAAAAAGCATTATGCCTTTGTGGTGGTTGAATGAGAATGGCTTCCATAGGCTCCTATGTTTGAATCCTTGGTCCCCAGCTGGTAGAACTATTTAGGAAGCATTAGGAGGTGTGACTGTTTCGAGAGGTATGTATATCACTGTGGGCCAGCAGACTTTGAGGTTTTAGAAGGCTCATGCCTGTAACATGAAGGGACCTGCTTGTTGGGGTTTCTGCCCTGCCCAGTTCCCCTCAGCCGGCAAGCCCCAAAGAAAATCACACAGAGATCTTCATAAGTTATAAAATTGGCCCATTAGCTCAGACTTCTTATTAGCTCTAATCACTTATATTGACCCATTATTCTTATCTATGTTAGCCACATGGCTCGGTACCTTTCTCAGCGGGGCAGCTTACATCTTACTTCTTCAGTGATCTGGGCAGAACTGCGGAGGAAACTTCCTGCTTCCCAGAATTCTCCTGTTCTCATCGCCCCACCTCTACTTCCTGTCTGGTTGACCCGCCTATACTTCCTGCCTGGCCAATCAGCGTTTATTTAAAATATGACTGACAGAATACAGACAATTCTCAAGCCTTTGTGGTGGTTTCTAGCTATTTCTAGCCATTTCTAGCTATTTCATGCCATTTCTAGCTATTTCTCTCCGCTTCCTATTTGTGGGTCAAGATGTGTGCTCTCAGCCTCTACCTAGCACCATGCCCTTCTGCCTGCCACCATGCTATTACCAAGATGGTAACGGACTCCTGTCCCTCTTGAACAGAAAGTCCCAAATAAACCCCTCCTTCCGTAAGTTGCTTCTATGATGTTTTATTACAGCAGGAGAAAAAGAACTAACACAAGAGTCAAGTGTCTTAATTGGACCACTGTTAGGCTGTAAGTGAAAGCAAGTCAAGGCATCCAGATTTCGGCTTGAAAACACCCCGTCTACTTGCTTCATGCTGGCTCATGAGCACGACTTTGAAAAGAGCTTCAGGGTCAGCCCTCGAAACTGGAAAAGTGAGATCCAGGGGGCCTGGGGCAGATTCTGCTGCCTTTAATCTTCTGACTGCCTGTTCATACAAGACAAAAGTAAACACCAAGAGCAAAACAAAGAGGGGAAATCTCACATCCCAATAAGCTCTGAGGACTCCCTCCCCTGCCTATCGTTGCGGCCCTCTGGGAAGATGGCCTTAATTATGGCCTTTCAGGCATTCCCATGCTGCGTGCCGTCTTACCTCTGCCACTCAGGGAAAGAGTGACAGATGGTCTCCTCCGCCTGGCTTTGCTGCTTGCCAGCATTCATCGTTCTGTGCCCTTTGGCTACTTTTGACAGTGTTGAATGGAAGAACTGGTCTTCGTTCCTAAAATGTCCTTCTACTGTTGCCTTCTGGGAATCATCCCTCTTAGTTTAACTCCTCTAGTGCCAACCGCACCGTGTCCTCCGCTCGGTCCTCACACCAGCTACTCGCCGCTTTCGGAAGCCCTCATAAGCTTCTGGATGTTCTCTTTACCAGTGGTGATTTCGGCACCATCTACCTAGCAGCATGCTGTGTTTCTGATCTCTGCGTGGGAGCTGCATGTCCCCAGCTCTGAGTTCCACACTTGTGGTTCTGTCTAATGATACCAGCATGGATATTTAGCAGTATCTCTAATACAACATGCCAAAATTGTATAAACTGCTGCCCACAAGAGTTGTTTCTCCTCTTTTCTTTCCAAGTCTCCATGTCAGCCTCAACCTGGAGATACTGTGTTATCCTTAGTTATCCGTGGTGGTTGGAATGATAGGGGCCCCACAGGCTCATATATTTGAACACTTGGTCTCCACTTGGTGGAACTGTTTGTTTGGGAAGTATATTGAGAGATATGGCCTTGGTAGAAGAAGTGTGTCACTCAAGGTAGGCTTTGAGGTTTCACAGGCCCACACACTCTCTCTGCCTCACGCTTATGGATCAGATGTAAGCGCTCAGCTACTACTCCAGAGCCATGCCTGCACACCTACTGCCAGGCTCCCCACCATGGTGGCCATGGACTCACCCTCTGGAACTGTAAGACCCTTTCCCCAATAAATTCTTTCTCCTGTAGGTTGCCTTGGTCACGGTGTCTCTTCACAGCAATAGAAAAGTAACTAAGAAACTGTTCCCCTTCAGTCTGCCTCCATGTTCACTCCATCCAACCACTGACAGAAACATCTCTGAACTTTCTTTCTCTCCATTACCTGCCTTCTTAGTGACCTCTGGGACGGTGGCCATCTCTGCCCCTTTATAACAGAACATGATGTCAGAATCTCCTCTATAATACATAGATCTGTTCAGCATCTGCTCTTGGAAGTTTCTGAAACCTGAAGTCCCTTCTGGCCTCACACGTATATTTTTTTTGCTAGATGATTTATTTACTCTGGTAGGCATACCCATTCATTCTCCATAGCGGCCCGTGTAGATGATGCATTCTGTGGTTGTGCTGGTTGCTTTTGTGAGCTCTACACAAACTCAGACATATTTGTTGAAAAGGGGCTTGAAATAAGAAAATCCCCCCATTAGATTGCCCATAGGCCTATGTATAAGGGAGTATGTTCTTAATTAGCAACCCACGTGGGAGGGCCCAGTTCACTGTGGACAGATGGTCCTGTGTGATATAAGAAATCAGGCTGTGTAAGCCCCAAAGAACAAGTCAGTAAGCAGGTAATAAGCTATTTCTCCATGGCCTCTGCTTCAGTTCCTGCCTCTAGATTCCTGTCAGTTCTGACTTGACTCCTTTCAGAGATGGAGTGAGACCCAGGAATTGTAAGCCAAAATAGAGGGTTTTTTTTTTTCCCTTCCCCAAGCTGCTTTTGGTCATGGTCTTTATCACAACAATAGAAAGCTAGGCCAGTGGTCATCCTCTCATGGCTGTCTGAGTAAAAGCCAAAGACTGACTTGTCTTACAATCTAGCGTCAAGCTGACTTCAGCTCCGTCGTCCTCCACCAGGCCACCTGCTTCCTCCTTCCCCTCATTGCGCACATTGTTCTCTCTTCGTAACAGTTTCCTGTCATTTCCTGCGTGTCAAATCCACACTCTCTGCTGCTAAGCGCAGTCGGCTCTTTTCTGTGGAGCGGCCTGTCCTATCTGCTGTCCTCTGTAAGGAGGCTTGAGTCCCGCCCCGCTGGTCCAGTCAGTGGCAGTTTGTCCAGACCTCTGTCCCATCTCCCAGTGTGAATCTGGTACAACACCTGGCACACTGTGTGTCCTCCAAGGGTTTTGGAAGAGGGGCTTTAGAGAGGCAGGAAGTCAAGAGCATGTACAGCTGGCTCCAGTTAGAACGAAAAGCTTTTATCTTTCATGTGGGATGTGCTCTAGAAGATCTAACATGTCAGAGCCAAATCGATTTCTTCTTCATCTGTGAACTAATAAGGAGAATAATTGCAGCTGTCCAAACCTGCCCATGTGAACTCAATGGAGTAATAAAACCAAACCCAGCTGTTGAAATAGAGCATGCTTAAATAAGAGTGAGATACATATTTCATTCCCCATCATCCGCCTTCACAACCCAGGGGCCTGTGCGCGGTGAAGGAAACAGAAGATTCTGGGATTTGACAGATGGCAAAATACAGCTGTTGTTTGCTTGCTTCCTTCCCTTGTCCCCCTGAACGTGTCCGCTGCATGTTGTATCAGCACCATTGCTTGAGTGATGGGCAAACAATGGCTATATCATCAGTACCGAGCGCAGCATTGTCTCCAGCCAGGGATCCCAGGGGCAGCCTGGCATCCACTTCGCTTGAGCAATCAAGGCAGATGGCTTGGATGACACCGTGTTGGATGGCAGGTTAAAGGACAAAGAGGCACTCTTTGACCTGTCCAGGGAATGTTGGGCTATTGTGCTGAAGAAAGAATTCTTGGTTCATTAAATAAGTTTGTTAGCAGTCATAGCGGTGGAAACCTGTTGTCACGGCATGCGGGAGGAGTCTGATGCAGGAGAGTCACAAGCTAGAGACTAGCTTGAGCTACCAAGTGAGATTCGTAGTCAAAAATCATAAAGATGTGAGCTGTAAGGCACTAAGAGATCATCTTATGATTCCAGAGGCCTGGAAAAGCTTCTCAGTGGTAAAATGTTTGTCTAACATGGCCAAGACCTTGTGTGTTCAATCCCAACAAACCCTAGACAACTGTTATGAATCGGACAATCATCAAACATTTGTGAACTCTAACTCACACTTGAAGAAATATTCTAAATCTCAGAATATATATTCTGATAGTGAGGAACAATATCCTCACTAAATATCCTCACAGCACTTTTTATACTGTCTAGTGTTTCCAAACTATTTTTTCTTTAACACACACGCATGCATGCACACACACACACACAACAAGAAAGCACCATATATAATATATATACTGGTCTTGCTTGACCTGAGGGTTTTCCGGATTCACTAATGGGGTATAACCTTTGTTTCAAAAGAATTTGATTTCTCTCCTTTGATTTTTTTTTTTTTTTGCCTTCCACAAGCCGTAACCCAGAATAATGAGATAACTAGGCCTAGAAGAACAAAGAGACATTTAAATTTTAGTTTGAGAGATTGGTGTTAGAGATAATGAATCCTTATGCCATGTCTGGTTTACATGTATAATCCTAACACTTGGGAAACTGAGGCAGGAGGATTGGCAAAAGAATGAAGCTGGCTTGGGATACATTGGAAGATTCTGTCTCAAAACACAGACTGATCATTGGGTATTTTAGGACTTGCCCTCACTCGAAGTCCCTCAGTTTAGGAAGATACAACACAGACCAAGAGAAGGGCAAAATGGTGAATTAATAAGTGAGGGATCCAGGTCCTTTCTAGTTCTACTAAGGCACACTGAATGCTTAGATACTTCTGGATGGGATTTCTTAGTTTAGCTTGAGATGGGTGATGCGCTGGTGGGGAGGAAAGGCCTGTTAGAACTGTAAGGGTACTTGTCTGATGGGTCTGATAACTCTCAGTGACTCTGCCAAGCCACTCTCCTTTGGGGAGCCACTGTTGCAGCTGAGAAGTTGCCTGGGGCTCTGGCTCATGGGGAGTAGCCTAACACTGCCCTGTGTTACAGCAAAGAACACCAGAAGCAGGGATTATCGGCTTCTTGAGTAACAGCTTCCTACTGTCTGGATTTCATAAGTCAGTACAAATTAAAAACTGGTTTAGAAACAATATTGCATTGTCAGTGTCTCTTTGTCCCAAGTAAGGAATTACTTGAAAAGGGAGGAAGAGAAAGAAGTGGTTATAGGAGGAGGGGATCACCAGCACCCACCCAATCTACTGCCAATCAAGAAAGCAGAAAAGATATCATCTTGGGTGAAAGACAATGTCAAACATTGACCATGTGTATCTTCATCCATCACAGCTCCTACACTGCCCTCATTTCTCTGTGGACACATTTCATTACAGACGCGCTGGTGAGCAACCCAGACTCTGGAATCACTGTTCAGACAGACAGAAACTTCTTCCGGAGGCCATTCACCCTCAAATGAGGAAATCTGGAAGCTTTATGCTTTGCTTGCCATGAAGGATAATTATTTAAGTTGTTAAGAAACAAACATTAAGTGGTTTGGAAAATCACACATAAGCCATTAGCCAGCGTCTATTAAATATGAAAAACAAGACAGCTCTTATTATCTAGTTTATCAAGCCATTGCCATTTGTCTGCTAATTACTACCATTCTAGAATTGGTCACTGAAGGCAGTAGATACTTGTTTCCTTTGCTCTTCTGCAGGAGAACAATGGAAGCTATGGCCCGGCTTCCCAAACCCTTTATTCCTCTGAAGGCCTTGTGTGTCAAGCCACAGGCAGTGTATGCATGATAGGGCTTTGTACTTTTATTTATTTAGTTTTGAGATGGGGTGGGGGATGTTGGGGGGGGTGTTTCTCTGTTGTCAGCATTGATCTTGAGCTCCTGCAATCAAGTAGTCCTTTTGTCCTAGCCCTGGAGTCAGTAGCTAGGATCACAGGTGCGATCAACCACTCCCAGCTTCTACTTGGCTTTTCAAGGCCTATAGCCTCAGTTTCTCTGTGAGCTCCAAAAGACACTCATGCAACTGAAATGGATGTGCTATTATCAGAAAAGAATACAATTGCATTTAATACAGTATAAAATGGAATCTTAATTGTAGCTGTCATTCTCGGAACCACTACTGGTCTTACTAATCGTTATAATTTGAGGACAGAGCGGGGAGGCTTGAAGAAACAGGAAGATGTATTGGTCTGCAGCAGTTGCAATATTCTTGAGAAACTGGATGGATGCACACCTAAATATTTTGTTGAAATTCTACTTTTTTACCAAAAATATTCCAGATGTCATCTGATGCCTCCTTGGAATTTCAGTGCATCAGTTTTACAATTGATTGTCAACTATAAGAAACCAAAATCATCATTTTGAAACCTTCCACCTGCTGCTTGCACAGGTCTCATCTGATGCTGCTTCTTCAAAGGCAATCGGCTTTTTCCTCTTCTCCAATTTTCCAGAAGCAACTGAAGTGTGGAACACTCTCCTCTCCTACATTTCTGACACTCCAAACTGATTCAGACTGACTGAGGAGCCACCTTACTGGGTAAGCCTTTGCCTCAGCAAGCGTGAGGATCAAAGATTCGTGTAAATGCTGGGTGGATCCAGTGGTCTGCCTTTAATCCAGCCATGAAGGATGAGACTGGTTGTTGGAGTTCCCCATCAACTGGCCTCCTAAGAACCCCACAGGGCAGGACAATGGTGGCACACACCTTTAATCCCAGCACTCTGGAGGCAGAGGCAGGAGGATCTCTGTGAGTTCAAGGCCAGCCTGGTCTACAGAGCTAGTTCCAGGACAGCCTAGGGCTGTTACTCAGAGAAACCCTGTTTCGGGTGGGGTTGGGTGGGGTTGGGTGGGGAGGTGGAACCACAGGAAGTTGCCAAATGAGACCAGCACATTAGTAAGCTCTGGATTTGACTGACAGACCCCACTCATTGAAAATGGTGGAAGAAAAATCAAGAATAATTCCTGACCTCAACTTTGGGCCTACACACACACACACACACACACACACACACACACACACCCGCATTAGTGTTCTAATAATATGCAAACACACATACACACACACACACATACACACACAAACACACATAGGAAAAAATAGCTTCACGGCTTCATGGTATCCCTCTGGTTTGGGTTTTGGTTCTGCTCTGGTAAATCTGTGTGTTTTAGTGCCATATTTTATTTTCCCTTCTGTCTGATTAGCTCGAGCTTCTGATATTTATAAGCTAGAAAATATTCTAAATGTATGGAGAAAACACTTCTTTGTAAAACCTGATTAAATTATTTCATAACATTGAGGTCTGTTTCTTTTAAAGGGGAAGTTGTAGCAGTATTTGGCATGGGCATTCTAAGGAATTTAAGGTCTGTTCATTTGCACCCAGTCTGCACATTTTGCTTTCGAGGGCGATGTGAAAGTGTGTCAGCATTCGAAGTCTCCCAGTTCTATTGCTGCTGTTACTCAGCCCTTCATCTTTTAAAGTTTTGATGATATATACGTAAAGTTTATCACTCTAGCCATTTTAAGCACACAGTTTAGAGGCATTCGGTATAACTACTCCACCATATAATTCCTCGGTGTTTTTTTTTTTTTTAAAAAATACCCAGTTTGGGGTTGGGGGTTCAGTCCAGTGGTAGAGCACCTGTATAGCATGTACACAGTGCCTGGTTTGACCCCCCCCCCAACATCCAAACCCAAATAAAGCAGAACAAGAATCCCTTTTGGCTTCTGATCTTGTCCCAGTAAGGGAAGGAAACAGAAGTCTTTGTTGGCTTTTTCTAACTGTTGCCCAGAAGAAAAAGCGAAGGTCTGCTCTTTGTCATTTCTATATTTCTGTGGGTTTTTAGCCTTCAGACTTTTTAAAATCCAGCACAGACAAAGTTCTGAGGACAAAGAAGCCCAAGGATCTGCTGTAGAGATTCCCCACCCACAGTCTCTGGTCCCACAGGAGGTGCCAAGGAGAAGGAATCCATGGATGCTGACAGTTTCTCCTGAAGGCCTTGGCAGTGCAGCTCCGCATCACCAGATGTCAGTGTGGACTTTTCCAGTCACCACGTTTTCACCTCTGCATGCAGAAGATAGCAACACCTAGGACCTTTCCTGAACCCAGGGCTGACTTCGGGACCATCATCTCACCAAGTGTTTTGTCTGTTTCAAGAGTATCAGTTTTCAGCATCTTTAAACACACGAAGGCACTCTGCATTAAGGGTTGCTCTTCTAAGTATCACAACTTTCTTTTCTCAATGCTTGTCATTAGGGAGGCAGCCTGCAAGGACGCCCCAAGGCAGGCAATGGAAAGTTCCATTCCGGGTCTTAAAAGCAGCACTTCAAGTCAGAGAGGTGGGCCCAGCTTCAGAAGCCACAGCATCCTATCTGTCACTGCTGTTCTCAAAGGGAGGTTGGGGGCAGGCGGTGGGGGAGGTGGGAGGGCAGGAAGCTGTGGCAAAGTTTATGATCCACCGCAGGAGGTATAGTGGCCTCGTTTACCAGTTTTGGGGGTTCAGCTGTCCTCTGTTTTTTCAGAGACAGTTTGTAATCAGGGCATTTCTGTAGGCTTGAAGAAAAGTCACTGAGCTAGTTTGCTCTCCCTGACACAGCCATTCTCAGGAGCTGGGTAGCTTAGACCAGAACCAACTCACAGTTCTGGGAGGTCACTGAGTTCAAGGTGCAGACAGAGTCTTTGCTCCCGGAGGCTCCTGAAGATCCATTTCCATGCCTCTTTGGTAGCTTTTAGGAGTCACTGCATTCCTTGGCTTGTCTCTCACCGCCCACTGCCCACTCCCTCTGTCTCCAAAGCCAACAATGATCAACCCAGTCTCCCCACCCCACCCCACACACAGAGACACACACTAGGGGAGGAGGTAGAACCTAAAACCTGTGATCTAGGTAAACATTCTTACTTCTAAACTACACTCCCAACCTTAAACAACAAAAACCGCACAACGTTTTATTTTGAAGCACCAGCTCAGTGACTGGCCCAGGCAGGCCTTGAACTTGTGCTCCTCTGTTTCGGCCTCTGTAGCAGCTAGGATTACAGATCTGGCCTACCGAGCTTGGCTCTGTCTAGTCTTATCTGGGCATTACTCTGCCTTGCCTCTTCAGTCTGCCTCCTTTGCTTATGAAGAAGAAAGTGGGTCAACCTAGGTCACTCAGGACAGCCTTCCTATCTCAAGACCCTTCCAACCTGCCAAGCCCATCTTGCCACATAAGGTAACAGATATACAGATTACAGGACTGAATATATGGAGAATCGTGTGCTGGTGGTGGTGATGGTGGTGATGGTGGTGGTGTGTGTGTAGGCATATATCTAGCATAATAATTTAAAAACAACATAGGTTGCGAATCCCAGGGCCAGTGGCCAGTGCTTTTTTAGGTGGCAGACGGTATCACAATAAGATAAATAAAAAGGCCTGAATTGGTTTAGCTCATAGAATATCAACAATGAAAAAAAAAATAAATTTGTTATACCCCTATTAATATTCAGTCCATTCTCCAGCTGGACTGCACTAACTCTACTGGCCCTGGTAACCCCCGTTAGGAATATTTCCTAATGCGAGCTCCCCGCCGACACAAAATTCCCAATCAAGGCGAATCAAAACAAGTCAAATTAAAAAAATATCCAGGTTTAGAGGAAGTTCTGCGCTCTCGGGTGGCCCCGAGGGGGAACCTGGAAGCTGCGAGACCCCAGGGAGGAAGAAAGGGAGACCACACATTCCTCTTTTGGGGATCACTTAAATTCCCTGGGTAGTGGTCCTGACCCCACCCCCAGGAAGGGGTCAAGACCTGGCCTGCTGGGATTTGGAGTCCAAACCAGGCCTGGGGGCTGGGATAGATGCGAGGGGCTGGAGCCTACGCTCCCAACTTGACAACCCCTGCTACAGGATGATTGGGTCAGTGCATACATTCACATTACGGAAGTTTAGAGCCGCTGGTGTGGGGGACGGGCCTCTGAGCATCCCATCTACAGTCTGGTGTAGGATATCCTGGCTTTAGTCCCCCAACCCCATGCCTTGCTACAGACAAACATTTCCTTTTGCCTGTGTATAGATGAGTTCAGTTCCCCTTCCCAGGTGGTCCTTCCCTCCATGTTCACACCCGGTACTGGTTCTGTTCCTCTTCCCGTGGCCCTTCCCTCCATATTCACACCCGGTACTGTTCAGTTCCTCTTCCCGTGGTCCTTCCCCCCATATTCACATCCGGCAGGAGAAGCACTGGCCAGAAAGCTCACGCATCATCCTCGCCTCTTCCTTCTTCCAGTCTGTCACCTGCCTTCACAGCTACTCTAGTGTCCCTCTTGCCTGTGTGCCTCCAACAACCCCTACAGGTGTGCTCTCCTCTCTCCCATCACTCCATTCTCCAAAATGCTGCCCCAGAGAACCTGTCCTCTCAAAATCTAAAAACGACCATGTTACAGATTCCTAGGAGAGCGATTCTCTTTTGCCTTTTGGATCCTTGCCCAGCAGGCCAAGCCAGCTGGACTCTGTCCCAGTCCACTCTTAAAGCTGGTTCTCAGACTTTCCTGTCTTCTCCTCTTCATTCCAGTTAGTGAAATGCTTGTTGTTCTTTGGATACTCACAGTTCTCCTTTGCTTCATCCAGGCTCATGCAGCCTAGGATATCTACAGATGTCTAAGGCAACTGTCTCAAGACTTGGGATTGCATCTTTTTTCTTTACCCAACTTCCATCCCTTGGCTGTAGTGTGCAAATACTCTGTACTTGAACCATCTCTTTCTGTCTAGGCATGGTGGCTACAGGACATATGGTTTGGAGGGCAGGGTCCGTGGGTTAATTTTGTGTCTCTAGTGTTAAGACATTACACTAGTGTGAAGTGAAGACATTACATTAGTGTGGAGTCAATGTTTGTTTAAGAATGAAGACGTCTTCCATGGGGGTCCAGATGTATCCTAATGTTTCTGTGTACCAGGGATGACCCTGCCCAGGGCTATGTTCCAAAACCTATTGGTTCAGACTTGAGCTCTAGAGTTCAGCCAAAGAGCATCCGGCTTCTGGGAAACAGAGGGTGTGGTAGGTTGACCAGTAGCTCTCACCACCCAGTTTGCTTTCTCATTCCCAGCTAAAGGTAATCCTGCGTTTCTGACCTCTTTCCCACCTGCCCTAACTGGGGGCCAGGGTCATTCAGATGTCACCCTAAGGGAATTGACCACTTATAGACTGCTTTGGCAGTCAACACTGAGAGCAACAAACCTGGCATGGTGATAACAGTTAGCTAAGTCAGTGATAATCTAGGGCATGCATTAATGACTGCTACCTGTTGTTCTGATCCACACCAGCCTGTAACCGCCTGCCTACAGACTGTCTCAGCTCTGGTGATGCATTCACCGTGGGGAGTTAAAGATGTAGTAGGCTAGAGCCCCTGGACTTGGCGGATTTATACAATCTGGGCCTAAAATACAGGACTTGCCTCTACTGGGGCTTTTGGCTGCCCTTGAGGGAGGAGGTGGCGCAGGGAAATGTCTCATGCTACTGTTTAATCATTCACGCTCTACCGCAGGGAGTTGTGAGAGTGGCAGGAGACTGGAGGATGATGCACATGCAGTGGAGGAGAGAACCCATGCATTATGCAGCAGGAGACTGGAGGATGGTGCACATGCAGTGGAGGAGAGAACCCATGCATTATGTAACAGAGAGCCATTTTTTTTTCCCAAGCTCCTTTTCACTGTTTTAGGCTGGGACATCCCCTTGGTACCGAGCCCATGACATTCTCTCCACTAACTTTTATATCTTTGCAACAGTATGGCCCCGGTAAAGCCTTTTATAATATTTTGGAATCTAAGAAGTTTCTTTAGAATGCAGGAAAGGCATAACATAGGTTATGTTTGCTTTGAGCTAAGGATTTTGAAAGAAAGTGTGTGTGTGTGTGTGTGTGTGTGTGTTGGGGTGTGTGTGTGTGTGTTGGGGTGTGTGTGTGTGTGTGTAAGTATGTTTGCTCATTTATGTGTGCACATATCTGTACATACATGTGGAGACCAGAGATCAATATTGGCTGTCGTTTCTTAGGAGTCCTACAGATTATTTATTTATTTATTTATTTAGGGCCAGGGGTCTCTTCATTGAGTCCTTGAGCTCCCTGATTAGGATAGAATGGCTCAGTGAGCCTCAGGAATCCTCCTATGCCCATCTCCTTGGATGTAGGATTACAAGCCGTACTACCATGCTTGTATTTTTACATGTGCAGAAGACTGTGGAAACCAAACTCTGGTCTGCATGTTTGTATAGCAAATAGTTTATAGACTAAGGTGTCTCCTCAGTACCAAGATGTTGGTTTTCTTTCTTTTTCTTTTTTTTATTTTTTTAAATTATTTATTATGTATACAAAATACTACCTGCATGTATTCCTGCAGGCCAGAAGAGGGCATCAGATCTCATTATGGGTGGTTGTGAGCCACCATGTGCTTGCTGGGAACTGAACTCTGGACCTCTAGAAGAGCTGCCAGGGCTCTTAACCTCTGAGTCATCTCTCCAGCCCCCAGTTTTCTTTTTTTTAATTAAATTAACTTTTTTCTTTTTGTTTGCAAGCCAAAGTTAATTGACACTAGACTATAATACACATATTTAATCTCTTATTAATAACTTTATACTAATTTGTTAAACAAGAATCAAGTTATTTTTATTAGCAGGTGCTGACATTCTGTCTCAGCTGTTTTTGAAAAAGAAAATGGTTCTAAAATCTATGTTAACTATAACACAGGGCTCTGCTCATCAGCTGACTAGCATGAAGCATTTCTGTGACACACGGAAGCCTGTTTAGGACACCAAAGACTGTTCAAAGTGTTAAAGAAAAGTTCATTTAAAAAAAACTTTTAAATATCAAAGATTTCAAATAACCTCTGGTCTTTCTATATATGCTTATCTAGTCAAGCCATTATGGTGATGTACATACAGTAACGACTTCTATCAATTCTTAAGGATACTTTGTGTGTTAACAATGCAATTTAATTGTACAAAAGAGTGAAATTGAGTCCCCCATTTTTGCATATTCTATTTTGCACAGCACCACAGTCTGCTATAGACAATACACATACTATTATTTTGTGATAGGCAGGACAGTGATTTCAAACACATATCGGCTCTTTTGAGGCTCTCAGCCACTCCGAGAGTGGTACTATGCTCATTGGCACTTACATATTTTACAGGAAATAGGTGTAGTTAGGGTGAATGGCTTGGCTTGCCCCCAGTCCCAAAGCTAGCATTAGCTAGAATTAAGGCCTCACACCAGCTTGAATCTACCTACTCTGTGGAGTGCATTTATAATCCTGTCCTGATTGGCGCCTGTCCATTGCTTCTCATTAAAGGACCAATAGAGGTACACAGAAGGAAGAACAAGTTTACTAAAGAACTGTGAAGAACCGGTAGGGTGTAATGCAGTGACAGTTATTAAGTGAAGTTACAGCTGCTTGGCAATAGAACACAGTCCTCATGAGCATTTCTATTTCTAGAGAGACGAGAAGGCCGGAGAGAGAGAGTGAAGAGGACCGAGGAAAGAACAAAGAAGAGCCGCTCCACACAGGTGCCATCGAAGAGCAATGTGTACACTTAAAAGCGACTTTCAAGAATCATTTTAGGGCCAGCGAGGTGGTGTAAGCAAGCAAAGGCTCTAAACCCCCCAGAACCCACATGGAAGGAGGAAAGCACCAACTCCTGCAAGTGGTCCTCTGTCACACAAGTATGCCACACAAATTCATAGCATGAGTGCACCCACATACATTTGTATATACAAATAAATAAATAACTGTACAAGCATTTAAAAACTCATTTTAGCAAGATTAGAATATATAAATATGTTCATTCACGGAAAAGCTACTGTACTGGCATAGACTGTTGAGTGTCTAATGAAAAGTTTAATACCATGATCAGAATATGAAGGGATTATTACAGCATCGTCTTCAGTCTGGGGTGGCTGGTAACATGTGCAGGGAAAAGACATTTAACCAAATGATGTCACACAGGATATTTTATATAAAAGCTCAGAGTAGCTATATAAGAATATTATGTGCAATGCATAAACATACACACACTATATGTATAAATATATAAAAAAATATAAATACATTTCTTCCTCCCCCTTCCCTCCTTCCTCTTCTCCTTATTATTGAGATAGGTTTTTGCAGTACCTCAGGCTGACCTTGAATTCTAAGGCTCCGGTGATCCTCCTGATTCAGTCTCTCCAGAAGCTGGGAATACAGGCAAGCCTGCTCAGAGGGCCTCAGCTCTCTTTTTTAAAAAAAACAATTTGAGCCCGGTGGTGGCAGCGGACATCTTTAATCCCAGGAGATAGAGGCAGGCAAATCTCTGTGAGTTCAAGGCCAGCCTGGTCTATGGAGTTCCGGACAAGCTTCAAACCACGGAGAAACCCTTTATCAAAAAACCAAAAGCCAAAACAAAAAACAAAACATCCCCTTCCCAAAGAAAAACAAACCAAATTTGAGACTGAAGTGCTGGCTTAGTGGTTAAGAACACTGTCTGCTCTTGCAGAAAAACTGGGCTTGATTCCCAGCACCCCATGAGGCAGCTAACCCCACAATTCCAGTTCTAAGGGATTTGATGCCCCCTCTGACCTCCACGACAGGCACCGGGCACATATGTGGCAAACAAACATCAGGCAAAACATTTACTCTCTCTTCCCATATCTTTTGAAACAATGACTAAAATCACTACGTAAATGACTCAGTGCAAATACAAAAGGGAAGAAACCGTGACAAGGCATTCATTTCTGCAGTTTGTACAAACTGGCTCCCTGTTTTTCCATGCAGACAAGGCATAGGGCATCCTCCAAATGGGAGGGTCAGAACCGACTGGCCCAAGCACCACACACAGGAAGGCACTGAGGATTCTGTCAAATTCCATTTAGAGAAACCATAAGATTTTTAAAGCAGCTATTGCCCTGGAGACTTAATTCAAACATTATGGCCAAGGAAACTAAAAATCCAAAAAGGTAAAGAAATGGGCAGTCTGCATAATTTGGCTAGATGTTGGGCCTAAAGGCAGTGTTTCAGGAAGAACACAGTCTCTAACCCTCAGCTTTTGCTCTACCCTTGAAGGTCAGACCGGATTTTCCTTCGTTTTTCCAATTTTGTGCTTCCCACCCCAGGATAACTCAGATCAAGTTGGCTTCAGTCTTCATGGTGTTTTGTTCGGTCCTTCGCCCCCATAACGGTTTTTGTTTGTTTGAAATCGACCTCAAAGCTGAGGTTGGTTTGTTTGCTTGTTTACTCTGTCTGTACAAAACCAACGAAGGTCACGTCCACTCATTCTAAGCGAACTGCCGCGGTCGCCCCGGCCAGGAAAAGGTGCACTTGCTCTTCCCCAGCGTCCACAGGCCACGTGCGGGAGGAGGAGCCGTCTTCTGATTGGTGCCAGACGCTTTGCATGGAGGGCGGGGCCACCTGCCTGTCCATCACCACATACTGGGCGGGGCCAGTGCGGGCGAGCTTGGCTGTGGGGTAGAGTCAGGCCAGCGGGACCCAATCTCCGCGCTGCGCTTTCGCTGGGCCGCGGCTCCTCCAGTGCGGGCCGCTCGGCGACGGTTGCTGGGGCGCGCGCCGCCCGTTCTTCTTTCCCGTTGCGAGCGGCTGGCGCGCAGGGAGGCGGCCCCCAGTCCAGCCAGGCGCCTCCCACTCTCCGAGCCGCCGGGGAGCCGGAGGATGGCGGCGGTGGCGGCGGCCGCCCGGGAGGAGGCGGTGCGGAGGCCGTGGAGCGCGGCAGCGAGCGGTAGCGGCCCGTCGCGGCGGCCCGGCAGCGACCGCGTCCACACGGCCACCTGAGCACCCGCCGCGAGCTGCGTCCCGCCGGCCTCGCTTGCTCGCTCGTTCGCTCGCTCGCGGCCCGGGGCGGCGCGGACATGGGCGCCAAGCAGAGCGGCCCCGCCGCCAACGGCCGCACCCGCGCCTACTCGGGCTCGGACCTGCCCTCCGGCAGCGGCGGCGGCGGCGGGGCGGACGGCGCTCGGGCGGCCCGGTTCGTGGCCCCGGTGCCCGGCGCGCAGCAGCCCAGCGCCTCGGCCGGTGCGGCGGCGGCGACAGCGGCGGCCGCCTCGGCCCCGACAGCGCCCCGCAGCCGCTCGCTCGGAGGGGCGGTGGGCAGCGCGGCGGGCGGCCGCGCGGCGCAGTCGGCCTTCAGCATCCCTGGCGGCGGCGGCGGTGGCAGTGGCCCGTACGGCTCGCAGGACTCGGTGCACAGCAGCCCGGAGGACGGCGGCGGCGCTAGGGACCGGGACCGGCCAGCGGGCGGGGGCCCTGGCGGGCCGCGCCTGGTGATCGGCTCGCTCCCGGCCCACCTTTCTCCGCACTTGTTTGGAGGTACGGTCCCTTGCCCCCGAAGCAGCTCCCCAGCGGGGGGGCGCGCCCCCCTCCTCGCCCCCTCCCCCGCCACGAGGTGAATGGAACTAGAATTGTTTTACAACAAACTGACGAAACAGCCTCGTGGTTGTAGTTTTTAGTACCAGGAAGTTAGGGGTGATCGGTGGACGAGTGTAGTTCTGCTCGGGAGCTGGAGAGCGAGCAGTTTTAAAGGCCCAAAGCCAGAAGGGACTCACGTGGATGTTTGAGTGCTTGAACAAAAAGGAAGTTATTTCTCTGGATGGACTCCTAACAAAGCTGTAATCCTCGAGCGTCTCTACATAGTTCTGTATTCTTACTGGGTGGGTACATGTTATTTGTGTTAACACAAAGTGTTGCTTTTCCCCCCAGGAAACTGCTACTTTACATGTGGCTAATGTCAGTACTGCTTAGTTTAAAACTGATTGTAGAACTGTTCAAAAACAGTTATTTAAGGAGATAATCTTTACAGTGATCACAACTCTGCCTACAGAGGCAGTAGTTGGTCAGGGTCTTTCGAAGAGCCGTGTTGACTAGAGTTAAAGAAAAAATTAGAGGTCAGTGATGAACTTTTATGCTGTTTGAAACAGAAGAAAGGGTGCACTTGATTGTGAAAATGTGAACTCAGACCGCACATTCCCACTTCCTTGCGTTATGTGTCCCGCATTATACATTCATATTTGAGCGCAGAATGATGTGAACCTCACCTTCTGTTTTAAAGACCTTTTTATTCACGTGTTTATAGTTGTAAGAAATTAAGTGGCATGTTTACTGATCTGTGTGCTAAAGCAATCAGACACTAGCGTTAATTCGTAAAAATGTCATGTTTAGTTTCCACCATCTTAATGATATTTTGCATGTTTGATATGAAAGCACTTAGCTTTTAGCTACCTTTTTTTTTTTTTGTGAGGTTCTGAGACTCTGACTTAAGTTACTGAGCTTGTTAGGCAAGCTCTTTATCACTGAGCTAAACACTTAGCCTGCCACTTAAATAACTTGCTTTATGGTAAGTTTTGCAGTGCCAATAATTATATTATTGTTTTCTAAAATTATATATATGTTTTCTAAAATTGAGGCATCTTTTAAAAAAAAAATCTTGTTATCATGCCCTAACTGTGGTCTGAGTCTCTGTAGTTTTCTGAGAGTGGTGCCACATTTTAGAAATATGTACCTTTTTAAAATGAAGTTTTCACTAAGCAGTTATGATCATCAAAAGTAGGAACAAGAAAAGGGAATAGGAAAAGTCTCTAAGTTAATATTTAATATCCTGATTACCACTTTTGATTCAGTTTTTCTCTGGGCTGATTTCTCTTTGACAAGAATCAGTATGGATTTGCTTTATTAAAGTTTAAGTATTCAGAGCAGGGAAGACAGCTGGCCTTCCTGCTATTAGTTCTTAATAAATTGACAAGACCTGTTTGCCTAGAGTTGGAATGCAAGCTTTTTATTTGTTTACTTTTTTTTTAAAAACTTGATTCTTAGATTTGCGGCCGTAGTATGTAATTTTTTAGTAGTCCTCCTGATGAGGAAGACTGGGCAGCAGACAGTGCTGGGGCAGCTTTTCTCATCCAGGTCTCTAGTAAGGTTGATTGCTAGACAGTCCTGAGTCATCAACTGTGTGGAGGATTTTAAATTTTTCCTCCAGTTCACTATGAACCGTTGGATGTTTCGTTCTTTTGTCATTTTTCTGTGTTTCCTGATTCATGTAAGAAACTTTAGTTGACGAGGCCTAAAAGGAGTCAGAAATGACCTGTTCTTATGTGAAAGGAATGAAAAGGGCAGTGACCTTAGAATCCTTGTTGAGAGGGAAACTGTAAAGTCCATCCTTAGTAAAGGCTATGCCTAATGAAACTTGTACCAGTCTGTCAGTGAGTGGGGTTATGAGAAAAACTAGTGGAAACACGTTTCTAATCATTCTGAGATGGAGCTAGATGTGTAGTCTTAAATAATTAGATTTGATTCTTTATATTGACACCATTTTTATTATACCAATGTGTCAGAGTTGTTAAAGGTTGGGCATGTGCAGTATTTACTGAATTTTGAATGTTAGGGCATAGATAATGGACTCCAACTGAAAATTGAGAAAAAGAACATTTCAAAATTAATGGAAAGTACTTACTGTAACTATATAAAGCATTGATGTTTGTATTGTTTCCTAACCAGAAAATGTAGTCCTAAAAACACTCAGATAAAAGTTCCTTTGTAGACTCCCGATGTTATGTATTGAAAGAGGAAACCTAAACTATTGCTCTTTAAATTGCTTTCCGCTTAGGAGTGTGGCAAGTAGATACGTGAGCTGTTCTACTGCTCTATCACAGTGAGATGCCGAATTAAATGAGGTTTTCTGTGGTGACCTTTGAGTTTTGCTTTCTTTGGGATGTATATTTTGGCTGCACCTTTTTAATTTTTTAAGGCAGTGTTTCTCTGTGCAGCTCTGGCTGTCCTGGAACTTAATGTGTAGACCAGGCTGGGCTACATACATTCTTACTTTTCTCTAGAGAATTAAGTAACTAGAAGGAAGGTGAATAACTCAGATATTTCAGCTGGTAGGCATTGAGTTCTCATGGAGATCAGAGTATGGTTAGAATCTCTGGAGTTTTTAGAGGAAGTAGGGCTTGTTTCTCTTTACTCTTTGTAGATTGGTGAATTGACTACTGTGTTGTATATAGTGAATAGAAGTTCTCTCTTAATTACTGGTAATAGTCTGGACCCATTTGTTTTAAAACTGGTCTCTAAGGGCATCTCTAACATTTGAAAACCTTGTATCTTGAGGATTTGGTTGACTTTATTTTATGCCTGCATTTTCCCACTAAGTCACCGATGTTCATAAAAGCTGTCAATAGGAATTAAAATAGCCTTCCTTGATGCAGCCGTCAAAGGAGGTGAGTTAGCTTTTAAAATACCCTAATGAGTAAAGATTATTTCTGGAGAAATCCTATGACTTAAGTAATGTATGTGTATGTGTGTCTGGTGGTGAGATTGTAAAGTGAATTAATTTAAGGCATTGAACCAACAGTTCTTTGCTGCTTTTGGCTGCTTAATTGTCTTGAGCGTGTTTGGGTGTGGCTTGCCTGTGAGTATTTCAGCAGCCTGTAATTCAGGTGTCTCCTGTTACTTACATTGAAAAAGCCTGGGCTGTCATTTAAAATTGAGTGTGTTAAATAAGATTTGTATTCCTAGGAAGATTTATTTAAATGAATTTTCAGCACAGATGTGAGGTTTTATGGAGTTGTTCTCAGTTATTACTTACCATAGATACCAGAATATTTGAAATTGGGAAATTGTGGTTAATCTGATCTTCATTCTTGAATTTTTCTCTTACTCAGTTGATGTTTTTTTTTGGGGGGGGAGCAGAAGAGATGCTTGCACTGTATAGGGAAGACAGACTCCTAACGACTACTCCTGCCATCTCTGCCAAGGGACTTGGATGGTTAGTGCTTCTCACTTGTAAGTTCATCTATCTTTAAAGACCACAGGCGATGCCTTATGTTGCTTGCTGAAGCGTGGCCTCTGTCCTGGACGGTCCTGCTTTGGGAACTGTTTGGAAGTAACGTTGAGGTTGGAGGCAGAGTGGGATGAGTTCAGAGGCCGGCCCTTTGAGAGCTGCAGGACTGTCTGGGGGAAGAGCTCTGTCTGCTGTGTGCTCGTACCAGCAAGCCTGCCCAACTCCCTTCTGCTTGGTTGCTTTGCCTATTGACCAGTAAGTAGGTTCTTATTGCTGGTGTCCACCTGTCTCTTACTCATCTTGTGCATAATTATATGGAGAATTGCCTTCGTGTTCTACATATCATATTCACTGTCTATACATGTAATCTGGGATACTGGCAAATGGGCTGAGAGAAAAGTGCAAAAACTTATATATAACAAAGTACTTTCTAAGGTTTATTTTCTTAGGTAATACTCCTAAGCATTTTTAAACGCCAGTTTATTTAAATTTTTGTAAGTTCTGAACTGTTTGACATTAATGTCTTTAGAAATTGGAGAAACCATGGTACTTCGTGTGAACAAAAGGTTCAGAAAAAAACTTTTGTGTTGTATGAGTATTTGTTTTCTATGCTGCTTGCTAGCAGCACATCACAAATATAGCTGTTGGATGCAGTACACATTGGTCAGCGTCTGCGGTTCAAGAGTCAGCCCAGCTTAGCAGGTCAGGCTGGTGGTGGGGGGCACTGTGACTGATGTTTGCTCTCACCTGCAGAGGATCTGCACCCAAATTCCCTTAGGTGGATTGGCATAATTCATTTCCTTGTGGTTGTTAGGCTCACAGTACTTTATTCTTCTCCCCCCTCCCCAATTCTTAGTGTGGAGTCATTGTATGGAATAAATGGGTTTGGTTGTGACTTTTTTTCTTCTGTTTTTTGTTTGTTTGTTTGTTTTTGTGACTGGGTTTCTCCGCATAGCCTTGACTGTCCTGGAATTCACTCTGTAGACCAGGCTGACCTCAAACTCACAGAGATCCGCTTGCCTTTGCCTCCCTGGTGCTGGAATTAATGGTGTACATCACTACCGCCCTGCTTGTGACATTTTCATCATTTATAGCATGTTCTAGGGTCGCACTCACTTCCCCTTAGCCCTTTTATTCCATCTCCTTCCTCTCCCCAGATAGTTCCCTTTAGTGCCCTTCTCTTTTTAAACCTAGATCTCAAAAACATGAAGTATTTATGTTTGAGTCTGTCTTATTTCACTTTATAATACTCATTTCTGTCCATCTCTCTGCAAATGACATGTCATTTTAAAGGATCTTATTTTGTGTGAGTGTTTTGATTGCATGTATGCATATGTACCACACTTATGCCTGCCGCACAAGGAATTGAAAAGAGCATGTCAGAGCCCCTGGAACTCAAAAGTTGTGAACTAGATGTTGTGAACTACCGTGTGGATATTGGGAACCGAATGCCCCTTTGTTAGAGGAAAAAGTGTGACATTAATTCCCCTCTGTATGCTGTGAATATATTTTATTGCCATTGGTTAATAAAGAAGCTTCTTTGGCCAGTGGCAGGACAGAACATAGGTAGCTGGGAAAACTAAACTGAATGCAGAAAGAAGGCTGAGTCAGGAGATGGCAGGCCACAACCTCATGGCGATATGTAGATTAATAGGACTGGATTAATTTAGACATAAGAACTGGCTAGGAATTTACCTGAGCCATTGGCCAAACAGTGCTGTAATTAATATAGTTTTGTGTGATTATTTGGGTCTGGGCAGCTGGGAGATGAACATGCAGTCTCCGTTTACACAAGTGTTCTTAACCATTGAACCATCCCTCCAGCTCCTTGACTTCATTCTTTATGGTTGACTAGACCTCTACTGTTAGTACATATACCACATTTTATTCATTACTGAAGGAGACCTAGACCATTTCTGTAACTTTGTAATTTGAACAGAGCCACTATGAACATATGGATGTTCAGATATCGCTGTAATATACTGACTTGAAGCACGATTAATAAAAACTCAGAGACAGATACTGGGGTTCAACCTGAAGACCCAAAAAGCAAAGCAGCCAGCCACTGACCTCAGTCTGAAAATGGTGATCCTGCTTCTAGGAAACCCCAGAATGAGACTGAGTCTCTGAGCTGTCTCCTCTCATCTTCAATTCCTCTCTAGTTCTGGGATTCAAGGCGTGCACCACTGCGGTATAGGATTGGGTTGATCAGGTTAACACATACCTTTTAATTTAAATACACTTTTTTTTTAAGTTTCTAAACGTTGTGGTTGAGTTATTTATGTGGCAAGTGTAATATTAGTGACCTTGACTCTTAGTCCCTTTAAGAGGGTGTGCATGGGCTGGAGAGATGACTCAGAGGATAAGAGCACTGGTTGCTCTTTCAGAGGTCCTGAGTTCAATTCCCAGCAACCACATTGTGTCTCATATCCATCCATAGTGAGATTTGTTGCCCTCTTGTGGCCTGCAGGAATGCATACAGGCAGAACACTGTGTACATAATAAATCTTTTTTTTTTTTTTTAAGAGGCTGTGCATGTAGTCAAGGGTACAAACATGAGGTTGCTCTCGCACAGTTCTTCCTAGAAGCTCTAAAGATGTTCTGGTGACATCCCAGCAGAAATTGAGACCAAGCCCTGAGTCTGGGACAGAACATGCTCAAGTCGGCCCGGGGCCTAGGTAGCTGGAGCACAGAAGGCTGTTGAAGATGAGAGCAAAGATGTGGCTGGGTGAGCATGAGGGTAGAAAGACCTTGTGTCCAAGATTCTTGGCTTTGCCCTAAGGAGTGGTGCAGAGATCTAGAATGGTTTTGAGCAGAGAACTGATGGAACCTGGTGGGGTTTAAAAGATAACTGTGGCCCCTATGTGGGAGCAGATGGAAATCCTAGTTAAAGATGACTGTAGACCAGGTGTTGTAGCATCATAGGTAGTAAGAGGTGGCAGAACAGTAGATATGTCTTGAGTATATCTTTTAAGACAAAGCTATGAAATACATGTGAAGCTAAGTATAATAATTCAAGTTCCAAGTGTAATCAATTCTTACTGTAACTTGAATAGTTATGATTAGCCTGAATAGTTCATAATTTATCCTATTTACATAACATGTAAATGGAGTGGGGCATAAATGCAGCATATACGTATATAAAATGTATTTGTACATACTGAGTTTATTACATGTGATTTATTCCTAAAGGTCTGTTCTTGGTTTGAACAATACATTCGGTTTTGATTGATTTTTGTTTCACTTGCTTTATTCTTTATTGCTTTCTTTCTCATTTTAGAGTTAAATTTGTTTTTGTAGCTGCTTTATTTTTCATGTATTTTCTAATACTAAAACATAATTAGACTCTAATTACCTCTCTAATCCATGGCTTTGGGTACTTCATAGTTTCTTTGTCACACACTCATTGTTTTAAAGACAACTTTAGAGGAATGATTTTGTTAGCTACATAGTTTGGCACTTTGCATCTGGGAGCTGTTTTAAAGTGTGACTTTAACATTTGCGGTGACAGATTTGTCGTTTTGTTACCTTTTTGTTAACAAAAGTAACTCATAAAGTGTTACCTAGAAGTGAGTTAGTTACATTGTGAACAGAAAGAAAATCTTAAGAACCTGTAAATGATCAAACCATAGCTCAAAATAGCAACGACTAGAAAAAAGTAAATGTGTTTTGGGTGGGTACCAGTCTACCTTCTTGTTAAACCTCTCGTGCCTCAACGGTTTAAAAAAAAAATTATTGCTATTTGTGTGCATGCAGTGTGTGGAGGCCAGAGTTCTGTTGGATGACTCTTTTTCAATTGCTTTTCTATCATATTGTGTGTGTGGGGGGGGGGGGGTATACCAGTATAGTAGTGTGGGTGGGTACCATGTGTGTATGTGAGTATGCACATATGTGAAAGCCAGAGGTTGACATTGCACGTCTTCCTCTGTTACTGTCTGCCTTTATTTGATCATGGAGCTTTCTGTTTCTGCTGTATTAACTGGCCGGCACTCCAGAATCTGCCTACCTCCTCCCTGTAAGCATTGGGGTAACAGAAGTACATCTGACTGTTCTATGTGCTGAGATCTGAACCCACACCATCTTCCCAACCTATTTTTAGAGACAGAGTTTCTCACTGGCTGTGGAGCTCACCACTTGGCTAGACTGGCTGCCAGCAAGCACCAGGGGTGCTGGGGATCCAGACTGCAGTTTTGACGTTTGTGCAACAACCACTGTATTGATGACCTATCTCTGCTCCCTACTTTTTATATGTTGTTAATTTCTTCAAAATTCTCTTCAAACTATTGAATTATGCTTCATAGCACACTTACTGTTCCAGGTTTGTGGTAAAAGTTTGTAAATATTGATTGATTCCTAAAATGTATTTGAATGCTACATTATTATATTTTAAAACAAGATTATTGGTCACCAAAACTATTGTCATATTTAAATCTACAAAAATGTATTGCTCTAGGAAAAAAAAAGCAGTATGTTATTTGTGTAAATGTTACCTTGACTTTTCGAATAATGAAAGTAGTTATTATTTGTGCTCTACAAGGAAAGTAGATACTTTTGTGCCTTAGAAGGAAAGTAAAATACGCTGTGCTTACAGCTTGTTTTTGTTTTATAACCATTTGAATTTGTGACAGACTATTCTTAGGTTGTCTGGATGTGTGAGTGTTTTGAGATGGTTACAATAATTGGTAGGCACGTCATTCTTGTAAGTGTGTGATTCTATAGGACAGAACCTGAAAAGTTTGCTCTCCCTGTGCTGGAGTTTGAGCCTCGGGCTGCACACGTGGGCAAGTGCTCCACCACTGAGCTACATCCTGGCCACATTGTAGCATCTTCAGAGTGGTGTGAGGTGGTGTCCCTCAGGCAGCTGGAACAGCCTGGCACTCAGCAAAGCAGCTCAGTTGAGAGCTAGTGCTCTGCTACTAGCTCTTCTGTCGTCAGCCTCCACCTGGCAGGTCTTGGCTCCCAGTTCTTCCGATTACTTATCATAGGACAAAATGATGCACTCTGGCAGGATATGATCGTGCACACCTTTGATCTCAGCACTCAAGAGATAGAGGCAGATGACTCTCTTGAGTTTGAGGCCATACTGCTCTACATAGTAGTTTCCAGGACAGTCAGGGCTACCCCTGTCTCAAAATGGGAGGGAGGACCCACTGTGGTTATCCTGAAGGCCAGTTCTTTAACTGCTCTCTGTGCAGTCATTTCCACCTCAGTGCACAGCGCTTTCCAGAGGCTTCTGTCTAGTGTCTTAAAACATACTCAGAAAAGCTAAAACCAAGATGCAATGGACCACTTTCTTTTAAAATAGTGAGGCAATGGTTTTATTATAATAATTTACTATATATTTTATTGTAATATAATAATTTTTATATTTTATTATAATAATTTGTATGTTAGGTAAGTGGTTTCATAAGAATGGTCTCTTGACCTCACTGGAAATAGGAATGGCAGATTCTATTCTTCACTTGTTTGGAGGCAAGACTTAGGGGAGAGGGAACTTGGTCTCAGGAATCAAAGCTTGCTTAGGGTGACTGCTTTTCACAACTTCCTGTTTTTTCTCCCTTGTGTTTTAAAGGGTTTATTTAGTTTATTTACAGTTTTCAGTTCTGTAAATCTTACCTCATCTTATGTATGTTAGCCACTGAATTTCATCTTTGAAAAAATTTTCTGCATGTTTTATTTTTAGCTTTTTTAAAATTTTTGTTTGTCTTCCAAATGAGCTTGTAGCCCAGGGTAACCTTGAACTGATTAGCTATGTAGCACAGGATGATTGGACTCCTGATCCTCCTGCCTCCACTTTCTGTACAGGGTTACAGGTATGGCTTCCAAAGCCAACTTTCCGCATCGCATCTTGTTAAGTCAGTCTGGGGCCTCCGGCTCTGCCCAGTCATAGTTGGTCATGCCCTGAGAGTCCTTTGCTCGTTACCACCCAGGAGGTTTTCTCTTTTTCATGTTTTCTCCGCAGGTTCCCTGATCTCCTGTCTTCCATTGTTTGGGGTTTGTAGTGATAGGAGCAGCGGGCTGTGGCCCGGCTCCCAGTTAGCTTTACCTGAAATAATTATATGGAAACTGTATTCATTTAAACACTGCCTGGCCCATTATATCTTCTTGGCTAACTCTCACATCTTAATTAACCCATGTCTAATAATCTGTATATCACCAACTGACTGTGGCTTACCAGAATGATTCTAACCTCTGTCCATCTCGGGCCGGAGCTTCATGGCATCTGCCTGACTCTTCTTTTCTTTCTCCCAGCATTCTGTTCGATCTACTCCACCTATCTAAATTCTGCCCTATCAAAAAGCCAAGGGAATTTCCTTATTAACCAATGAAAGTAACACATAGACAGATGACCCTCCTACTCCATTTCCCCTTTTTCTGTTTAAACAAAGAAGAAAGGCTTTCACTTTAACAGAGTAAAATTACATATAACAAAACAGTTATCAAGCAAGAATTACAGTCACAATATTTATATCTATTTTATCTTTTATCA
Source organism: Myodes glareolus (assembly GCF_982192425.1). Taxonomy (NCBI): domain Eukaryota; kingdom Metazoa; phylum Chordata; class Mammalia; order Rodentia; family Cricetidae; genus Myodes; species Myodes glareolus. Next base: position 106,161,071 of record NC_142031.1, on the reverse strand, counting down.
TAACAAAGGAAAACTATAACTATCCATTCTTCAACTCCATCAAAGACTCCAGAAGGATATAATATTACCTAAGTAAACAAGAAGTAAGCAGCTTCCAAAACTCTAGAAATGACAGAGACATCTTGCTGCCTGTACAGTCACCCAAAGTTCTTTTGTACCGTTGGGGCATCCATAGCTCCCGCAGCAGGGGTGGAGCACAATTTCCTTTGTCCTGCTGTGAAAAAATACGTGTAACTTTGAGAGCTCAGTGTGTGAAAATATTTTATTTTTACCCCCACTCTTGATTGATTTTTTTTGACTTAAAATAGAATTCAGACTGTAATTAGTTGCCCTCAGAACTTTAAAAGTATCCTTACCTCTGATTTCTGTTGCCTCTTGAGTGCACAGATGCTAGTTCTGATTTTTTTGATGTGTTGTGTGAACCCTTGCCTCTTAGGACTCTTCTTTCCAGAGTTACAGGCTTTCACTGTTTCTAATACATGTGATGGGTTTGTTTTTATTCATTGTGTAACATATGTAGTAGGCACTCTCAGTCTGTTGACTACTATTTATTTATTTATTGTGTGTTCATACATGTGTGTGCATGTGTGTTTGCACACATTAGTGTGCACTGTGACTAGAGTGCGGAGGTGAGAGGACAATTTGGTGGTGGCTCTCTTCTTCCACCAGTGTGGGACCCAGGCATTAAACTCAGGTTGTTAAGATTGGTCGCAAGGGCGCATGCCGAGCCATAGCCATGCTTTGTTCTCTTCCAGGAGATCTGGAAAACAAAATTCTAAGTTCGGTGTTCATTTTCTCTTAATATTTAGTTGATTTTAACTTTTTATTGTAAGAAACAGTATCTCTTTCCTTTGAGACACTGATGATGTACTTGCACTGTGTCTTATATATGTGACACATGTATGATCAGGTGTGTGCCTTCTCCCTTCATGATTGTTCAGTTTTTAGTTGCTTTTTTTGTTTAGCTTTTTTAGTCGTCTTTGGGGTGTTTTCCTCAAATGTTTGGTGGTCATGTAAACACTAAACCGGGGCACTTGTAAGCTAATCTGAAGCCTTCTGCACATGCAGTCATCTTTCTTAGCCCTAAGGAATGTTAAATCGTTTTCTCTTTGGCTTGGTCATGTTTTCCGGAAATGACTTTCCTTACACACAAGAAGTCACCATCAACATCCCCCGTTATAAAGACAGCATCCAAACTGGAGTCAAACTTGTGATTAATACTCTTGCCTGAGCCTCCTGAGTGCTGAAATTATGAGTGTACTGCCATGCCTGCCTCTGAAGACGTTGCTTTTTAAAGATAGATTTACTTTATATGTATATTTGTGTCTGGGTGACTGTGTATGCACGTGGGTGATGGGTTGTAGGTGTGTTGACTACAGAGCTGTGGTGTCTGCTTGTTACATGGGCTCTGGGGTTCAGGCCGTGTTCCTCATGATCTGAGTAGGTACTCTTAACCACAGAGCTATCTCTCTCCACCTGTGGAAGGTATATTTTGTATTGGTTTTTAAGATTTATTTTTAATTTATGTGTCTAAATGGTTTGCCTGCGTGTATGAAAGTGCACTGCATGCATGTCTGGTGCTTGCTGTGGCCAGAACAGGATCGAATCACTTGGAATGGAACTGGGGGAGGCTGTGTATTGCCTTCTGGGTGCTGGGAACCGAACCCCAGGTCCTCTGCTAGAGCAGTAAGGCTCTTGACCACTAAGCCATATCTCTAACCCAAGACATAATTTTTTTATCCCAGTGTTATAGGAGCAAAGTCAGAAAGTTTTGGAGTCTTTTTTTTAAAAAAAATTATTTATTTTTATTTTATATGCATTGGTGGTTTTGCCTCTATGTTCTGTGTGAGGGTGTTAAGTTTCCTGAAACAAGAGTTACAGACAGCTGGGAGCTGCCATGTGGATGCTGGGAATTGAACCCAGGTCCTCTGGAAGAGTATTCAGTGCTCTTACCTGGTGAGCATTCTCTCCAGCCCAAGATTTGGAGTGTTAAAAAAAATATTACTTTTGCTCAGATTCAATATAGCTCTGTTTTTGGCTATTCTATTGTCTCATGTCAAGAAAGGTACCTCCAAACACAAAAACCTAATGCAGTTGGGGTTTCCTAGCCATTCAAAGAAGGGAACACAGCTGGGGCAGCTAACAACATTTTGATTGGTGTTTCAGGCAGTGTTGCCCTTTGGGCCTGCCTTCACTCAACAAGACCCAGTCTGCTGTAAAGCAGGTTGTGCCTCTGCTTTCATAATTTCACATGGAAATGATCATTTATGTGCTTTCCAAAGACCAAGTATATTTTCACTGTGTCATTATATTAATTTTATAATTAATTTCTGTATTTTATTTTTTTGGCTGGTGAGATGGATCAGATATAAGAAAGAGCACATGCTGCAAGCCTGAGAACCTGAGTTTGGTCCCCAGGAGGTAGAGGAAGAGAACTCTCAGAGCTCACTCTGCCCTCCCCCAAACTGTAAGCCAGTCCCCAGTTCAGTGCTTCCTTCTCAGAGTTGCCTTGTCACTTCACAACTGCACACTTTTTAATGGGCAAGAATGTCGTCATACTGTTTTAAAACCTGCTTTTATGTTTGATGTGTTTAGGGGATTTTGTGAAATAACATATAAACCCAGTGCTTGTTTGTAACTAGCATGTGTTTATATTTCCATGATATAAATGCACTCTAGTTCCTTAAGCCTTTCTTATTACTGAGCATTTAGAAAGGTTTTAGTTTTTGTGGCCTTACTGATTGAATAGGACCTTGCTTAAGAGTCAGGAGTCAAGAGCTCTACTGCTGAGCTCCCAGCTCTTTCCAGTGTTGTAGTACCACTGAATGTCTTTATACATGCACACACTTTCCTAGTATGGGTACTATTTTGACAGCAATAGGTATAATATAGTGTGGTACTAATCGCTTAATATTATTGTTAGACTCAGGTATAAGGCAACAGCTCAAGAAAGCTGCACACATGTGCAAGCCATGCTTCAGGCCTTCCCAGGACATCTGCATGGCTTCCTATCTGACTACAGATTTGGGGAGGAAGGCTACAACATCTCAGGGTTTTTTTTTGGTTATTTTCTAGTACTGGCGTTGAGTCCAAGGCTTCCTGCATGCTAAGCAAGTGCATTCCCAGCTCTCCTTACTGTTTTTGATAAGATCTTATTATGTTGCCTCAGACTTGTGATCCTCTACTTCCAGCTTCCAGAGCAGCTGGGATTATAGTCCCATGCCACCACACCTGTAATTCACTGCCAAGACTTAGTTATAAAGCTCAAGAGAACAAACACTACAGTTACCATTGCAGTTGTATTATAAAGATCAGAGCATGGCCAGCAAAATGGAGCCCTCCATGGGACAAGATTCCTCAGAGCCAGAAAACAGAGTTGGCATCCCTTCCCCGTGGGATCCGGGCGCTGTGGGATCAGGCTGTGGCTCCGGCAGAACCCATGGTCTGTGTCATGCACCAGAGAGTTCTTCCAAGCCTTGTAACCACACTGCTATTTGGATTTCATTATGTCAACATTCACTGGAAATTTGCCAGTGTACAGTCTGACTCTAATCTCCATCCAACCTCCCTGGAGGTTGGGGTTGACTCAGCTCCCCATTCTGCAATCTTAAGGAGTCCTTCCTAGCTCCCATTCTGAATGCCTCTTGGGAAACTAAAAAAATTTGAAAGTTCTGCCAGAATTTTGAGAGGGGGAAAAAAAACCCTAGACAAGTATACAACAGTTACAAGAAAAAAAAATTCTAGTTGAACAGAAGGCACATTTTAATTTTCAGTAGATATTGACCATCCCTAAAGGCATACTGATTTATTCTATGCCGCTAGTACAATTTCTGCTAACTTTGCTATTAGAGGAACTTCTACTTTCCCTCTGTTCTGTCGATCACTCTTTTGTTTACATTTTTGACTCTTGTGAAAAGAGCATTTCTGGGGCTTATGGTTAGCCATGTGTATGTGTGTTTGAACTGCTTGTTTTTTTTTTTTTTTAGCTTTGCTACTTTCTAGCTGTTATAGTATATTTATAATGCACACGAACACATGAGTGTTTTTTCACGTATACATATTTCAAACATTTCTTCTCATGCCACTGGCTTATAAAATAAGGTTTTATGAATGGGGCTCACTGTTTTTAATGATACAGCATTATGAATTTAAATTAAGTTGACATTTGTAAAACTGTTTCTATAAATGAAGAAGAAAGATCTTTACTTTTTTCCCTCTCTTCCCCCCTTTTTTTAGGCATGGTTTCACTGAGTGGCAAGCGTTTGGCTAACCTGGAACCTGATGTGTAGAACAGAGATTTGACAGTTTGGCTCTTTTGGGGAGTTCTCCCCCCACCCCTTTGGTTTTTCTGTGTAGCTTTGGAGCCTGTCCTGGACTTGATCTATAGACCAGACTGGCCTTAAACTCATAGAGATCCACCTACCTCTGCCTCCTAAGTGCTGGGTTTAAAGGTGTGTGCCACCACCGCCCAACTTTGTTTTGTTTTTTACTACTACTTAGAATGTATAATATTGAATTTCATAGAGACTTAGATTATATGTAACTAGTATTATGAAGTAGTATGTATGTAGAATGTAGGAGTAAAATTTTATGGAGCTAGTTTGTCTCATTTTTTGGACATTTATGTTAAAGAATAAGGAAGAGTTGAAGACCAAGAAGAGACTATTTGTGGTAGCGTATGAGAAGTCAAAGCTAGTAACTACCATAATCTGGATAGTATTTCTTTAAATAATTGTAGGAGTGTGCTTTGTGTAGAAGTATATGTTAGAAGAATGAATTCTTTCCAATAAAATTGATACTTGGAGGCTTGAGAGATGGCTCAGAGGTAAAGAGTGTGTAATCTTCTTGCAGAGGACCTGGTACAGATTCCCATCACCTACCTCAGGTGCTCACAGCTGCCTGTAACTCCAGCTCCAAGAACTCTGAGACCTCTTCCTCTACAGGCACCTGTGCTCACCTGCATACACCTGCACACATAGTTAATACAGATATAAAATCTATTTCTAATGGATTGCCCACAGATTAAAAGACTTTATACTTTGTCATAAAACTGAGAGATATCTATTAGAATGAATTTCAATTACACTAGCAGAATTTTGTTTCATAACTCAGCTCTATATAACATTTTAATATGTCCTCATGGGTATTGTTTTATATCTGTAGATACTTCTGTTTTCAAAACATGTGGATATAGTCATGTTGATGTCTCCAAGTAACACTTTGCAAAAAGAAATTAATATAATCTCCCATTTTATAAATCAGAAACTAAGGCTCGGCAATATTAATGACTGGGTCAATCCAGTGTTTTTTTTTCCATTTCACTGTTAGTTTCCTGTTGACACTGTAACATCGCCATACATGTAGTGGCTGTAAACCACACAGATCTGAGCTCTTACAGTGCTGGTGGGCAGTAGTCTGCAGTAACTCTCTCTTTGGGGGCTCAAATCAAGCTATTGGCAGAATGCTGCTGAGACCCCAGGGAATCTTCACTTGTTTTCTCCAGCTTCTAGAGACTGCTTGCATTTCTTTGCTTATGATCTGCTTCCTGCTTTTCACAGCCACAGCATCAGGTCAGTTGAATCCTCTATTTAGGATTTTACCAGATTCATCTACATTTTAAGAACCTTTGTAATTACATTGGCTATGCCCAGATAACCTAGGTTATTCTTTTTCATATCAGCTAATTAAGCTAGCTAATACTACCTGCAGCCTTTATTCTTCTTTGCCTTGCAACCTATTTCCAAGACTTACAATATGTAGACATAACCAGGAGGCCATTCCGCCCACCTCAGTCTAACTCTTGAATGCCCTTACTGTGTAAGTATGCTTTTGATCTACCAGAGAGAAAGAAAAATGATTTGAGATTAAAGGGGTTTTTAAGTAATTTGAGTAAATTTTAATATATACCACTATTATACTTAAAAGACCTTTATGTAAAATCTAAGATAGCTAAATAAGTATTTTGAAATTTTCTCCGAAACAGCATTATTGTTTTAACTTCAGCACAGTGGCTTAATGTTACTCCAGCCAGCGATTGCAGCTCTGCAGTTGTTGGCTGGCTTCTGCTGCGCAGACCTCAGCTTGACAGGAGTTCTGTTCCTGAAGGCACCGGCTCTGCTGCTGCTGCTAAAGGTAGCTTTAGGTAAATCTCTATTGCTCTGTTTATAAATAAGACTCAAAATTCAATGGCTGGGGTGAAAACCTGCTAGCTCAGAGAGGCTGGGTTGCAGCTAGCTAGCCATCTCCTTGCCTGCATCTATCTAAATCCCTTCCTACTTCTTCCTGTGTATCTATCTCTTCCAGATCCCCTCTGATGCACTGGGATTACTTACTTTCTGTCAACCGCTTACTGACTCAGCCTCCTGACCCAAGGCTAATTTATATTTAGTTAATGCAAATGCACACTCGGAGTTCACAGTCTGAATATTCCCCAACACAGCATAAATGGATGGAGTTTGAAACATAGGGGCAGAAAAGGTATTTTCTGATTTCACTTTGAGCAATCCAAAGCAGAGTTGTTGTCGTAGTATATTCATATTAAATAAAATGCTCAATTTGTATCTGGTAATTAAAATGTTTCCTTACACTATAATGACTATGTAGAACTTCGCGGTTAACTGATAGTCCATGGAATGGGATAGACAATTTGTGTTTTACACTGACTTTTAATAGACTAGGTAGTTTTCATCAGATTTTAAAAGGGAATCTGTGACCCTAACTTGATTCACAACATTGATCTAAGTTTCATTTTGTTGCTAACTAATTTTTTTAACTTTGTGCATCGAGTGTGCTAGAGTCCAGAAACACCTGGGCTACTGTGCATGGAGGCCAGAAGACAGCCTTGGATGTTGGTCCTTGCCTCCGCTTTGTTTACTACTGCACACAGCAAGCTGGCTGGCACAAGAGAGTCTGAAAATTTTCATATCTGCCTCCTCTTCCTGTAGGAGCTCTGGAACATGGGCTCTGGAGATCTGAGCTCAGGTCCTCAGCTGGGCTGGAAACCAGATCTCTAGTCCTTGTCTATAATCTTGAGCAGGGGCATATTGTGATGTTTTCGTGATTTTATATTTGAAGATTTATTAAGTTTCTAAGTGCTAGATGGTAGCAGCAGAAAATTATATTTATAGAGCTTCGTGATTGTCAAGTTTTTCTTGTAAACTTTATTTTAAAACTTTTTAAATACTTTCTTCCTGACTATCTTTAAAAGTCTACTGAGCTCTGTAGTAAGTTGGTCCTGGAGTTTTCAGTTTTCAAGGGGAGGTTCATGTGCATACAAAGATGTCAAGTGTAGCATTTGAAGATTTTGACCAATGCATACACTATGAACACATCATTAACACAGGGCATCCCTTTTCTGTTTCTGTTACCATGAACTAGTTTTGTTGTTGAACTTCATATACGTGAAGTCATACCACATGTGCTCACTGACTTTGGCTAAATGTGAAGTAGGAGCAGTTAGAATTGAGTCATTGGAAAGGGCGTGGGCTCCTTCCCCCATACTGTAATATTGTGCTGTGATTTGTGGACACACATGAAGATAACCAGGTGTTTAACTGATGATGGACACTTAGACTGAAGTGTATGGCTATCTCTAGTAAGAGAGGAATCAAAATTTCATATTTAATCTGTTCCCATTTCTTCATTCTTTAGTTTCCAGTTATTGGTTAAATTTTAGGTTTTTGTTCAAGGTTTAGGTAACTCACTGCAGTGGTGGGGTGTAGTGGTTGCCTTACTCCCAGATTGTAATCCCCACACATTCAGGGTTCAGGGAGCTTGGTTTTTCGGATCACTGTTTCAAAGTGTGTGAGGAATTCCACTTGTTCAAGGAATACAGAGGCCTAGAGAACAAAAATTTGCATGTTAGGTATTTGTGGTTTTAGTTTGATCTTTTAAAAAATCAGATATAGGCAATGGCGGTTTTTTTTTGGTAGTCTTTTGTGTTTTTATAGAAGCCAATTGAGGCATAAATGAATCAAATATACTGTTTTGCATTCAATTTAACCAATTTGAAACAACAACTGGAACTAAAGGAGGTTTCAGCTTTATATGAGAAGAGCTAGCAAAGGCCGTTCTCTGGGCCTGTGAAGGTGGGAATGTGCTGGGAGAGAGGGGGCATGCTCTGCAAAGGCTAGCAAGGGTCTTGGCTACAGGGAATCAGGGATGTGTTTTTTTGTTTTTTTGGGTTTTTTTTTTTTTTTTTTTTTTTTTTTTTGTACTTTGCTTTGTTTTTAGACAGGGTCTTGCTATGTAGCTTTGCCTGGCCTAGAACTGATTGTGTAGACTAGACCGGCCTCAGACTTGGAGCAGTCCTGCTTCTGTCTGCCTCCTAAATGGCCACCACATGCTACCTGTATCCACTTTTGACATAGTACTTTTTAAATATAAGGAGGCATCATTTTACTTTAAAGTCAGTTAAAACTTTTATTTCTCATTTTTGGAAGTTTCTCTATCCAATCTGGCCTGTTTTTAAAAATCCATGTCTATGGTTTGGTTGTTTTAATGACCCACAGCAGGGAAAATCCCACTGAAGCAGTTATACGAAGGTGTGGGGTGCAGTGCGTGCCTGTTGGAAAAGCGCTCCTGTGGGTGGTGTGCTGGAAGGGCGCTTGTGCAGAGTGGCTTTTGTTACATGTCAGGACAGGGAGGGCATTTCACCTCCTTTCCATTGAGAGCAAAGCTAATTCTGTAGCCCTCATTCCTTGGCGGGAGGAAAACAGTTTTCCTTGGTGGGAGTTGGAAGCCTGAGGGCAGTGGTTCTCAACCTGTGGGTCGCAACCCCCTTTGACAGGGGTTGCATATCAGATATCTGCATTATGATTCATAACAGTAGCAAAATTACTGTTATGAAGTAGCAACAAAAATAATTTTATGGTGTGGGGGTGGTCACCGTTACATGAGGAACTGTAGTAAAGGGTCACAGTATTAGGAAGGTTGAGAACCATTGCTCTAAAAGAAATTGAGAAAATTGACAGGTACTCCACTGAAGGTTGAAATCTGTTCATTGTCTACCCTGCTCTCTTGCTGTAGCTATGTCTACATGCCCTAATTATATATAGGGAGGACCAAAAAAATGTGATACAGTAGACTTTTTACAAGCAAAACAGCACAAGACTTAGCTAATCTTTGTGTTTTAGCTCACTTAAATTTGAATGTGGAGGAAACGTTTAAGTGTTCTAATTACCATGCTTAATCTGTATCACATTTTTATTGCTGTGTGTAAAGCAATAAAAATATTGCAGTGCCTACTGCAATAAGTTATATAAGCTTTTGGTACTGGAATATAAAGATGAAGAAAGATCATTGTCCTTAGGAAGTATGTGCTTGCTAGATAAAAAGCCTTGAAAAGAAATTGTTGCAATATAAAAAGTACTGTGTTTTGTTTATTTCAACAACTTTATTACCGTGTGTGTGTGTGTGTGTGTGTGTGTGTGTGTGTGTGTGTAGAGAAAAGATAAGATGGGAATAGTGCTTTTAGAACTGTTTATACTCAGGTCTCTTGTATCTGATTCTATCTGTGTGCCCTGAAAACAGTTGGGATGGCACCATTGAAACCTCATTTTATAGAAGACTGGCCACTTAAAATTTTCTGGAAAAATTAATTCTGTAGCCACACAGATTTGTAACTTACTGAAGTTCTTCAATAAAGAAATCTAGTTAACTTATTTTAAACCACTATTTCCCAAATTAATTCTATAGTTATTTTTATATTTCATTTATTTATTTTATTCTGTGACTCTCAAACATTCATGATAGTGGAGAATCAGTACTGGGCCCCAGTTTCTGTTTGATTAGATTTAGGGTGGACTGGGAATTTGCATTTTTTTTATAAGTTTGCTTTTACCTCATGCTCCCTTGAGATAAAGTTCCTAAAACTGTGGTAGAGCATCATCTTACAATTTCCCTGACAAAAGAAGGTACCTGTGACAATGTGAAAAAGCATGGCTCACTATAAGCTCACATATTTGAGCACTTGGTCTCTAGTTGATGGAACTGTTTGGAAGGGATTAGGAGATGTAGTCTTGTTGGAGGTGTGTCATTGGGGGTGGGTTTAGAGTCTTCAATAGATGCTCACCATTCCCAGGATGCTCTCTCTGCTTCCTGGTTGTTGTTTTAGTGTGTTAGTCTGTCTGCTACTGCTCCAGTAAATACCATACCTGCCTACTGCCATGGCCCCATCATGGTGGTCATGGGCTCCAACCCTCTAGAACTCCAGCCCTCTAATTAAATGCTTTCTTCTATAACTTGCCTTGGTCATGGTGTTTTGTCACAGCAATAGAAAAGTAACTAAGACAGTACCCTGAAATTTGGAAAGCTAGGTGTGGCCACACACACCTGTAATCACAGTTTGAGAAGCTGAAGAAGGAGGATTAAATTAAAGTCAACCTGGGTTGTATGCATTTCAAGACCTTGCCTCGTAAACAAAACAAAACAAAAAAAGAAAATAATTGTTGTTGTCTTCTTCTTCCTTCTCCTCTTCCTTCTTCTCTTCCTCCTCTTCCTTTTCCTCTTCTTCCTCCTCTTCTTCTGTAGAGAGTCTAGAGCAAGTGGTCTTAATTAAAACAATTACCCTAGGTAACATTATCTTCCTTTTTTACTAAGTCTTTGTTAGCCCTGTAACCTTGAGTTCAGTTCCTGTGTTCTTAGAAATGAAGAACTCTATTTAGAGAAGGTCATAGTTAAGGAATAAATGATGCATTTACCACAGTATAGATGCATCTCATGCCAGTTTACAACTTTAATGAGCAAATGGCAAATTGGGCTCAGATGGCTTCTTTAGTTAGAAACTTAATAGAAACATGGAGGCCACACTCCAAACTCACTGCTGCAAGTCTACACTTGGAGAATGTCCAAGAGATTTGTATGTATATTGCCTTATGAAAAGCATTAATGTAGCTTACATGTTGGGAAAAAGCAATGCATGGTTAGTGTGGTCTGTGATTCACTTTGATCCATTTCATATACTGGCTGGTTTTGCAAGTCTATGTTAATGTTATCAATTAGAATATATACTATTTGGCTGGGCGGTGGTGGTGAACATCTTTAATCCCAGCATTTGGGAGGCAGAGACAGGCAGATGTCTATGAGTTCGGGCCAACTTGATCTACAGAGCGAGTTCCAGGACAGCTAGGGTTTTTACAGAAAGAAATCCTGTCTCAAAAAAACCAAAGCAGGGGTGGGGGGAAGGAAAGGAAGAAAAGAATATGTACTATTTATTTTAGAGACCATAGTACTTTGACAGTGCCTTTCTTGGTATTCCATAACTATAAAACAGTGCATGCTATTGTTAAGTCTTGAAATAACACATAAAAATGAAAAGTGTCTGAAAGTGTATCATCTAAGATAAATTACCACTAAAACTGTAACCACTCTTTGATGTATTGTTAATCCTGGTATTAACTAGTTCCACCATTTTGGCCAAATTTAAGCAAATTTTCACTAAAATTTTAAATACTGACCAAGTTGGAATTTGTTCAGGACCGCCATCTGGAAACTTTCACATGTTGGTGGGGCTTATATGGACAAAACCCATAGGCCACTGTACTTTCCTGTTGGGACTAGGTGACCTGTCGAAAGTGCCTGAAAAGGGGAGTGGGATTGAAAAAAGAAAGAGACAAGAGACAGAAGATAGAGCTGGGGTGGGGCTCTCAGTGAATACTAACAGCCTTGAATTTATTTCTCATCATCCTTTTGTACCCAAAGCAAAAGGGGGGGGGGGGGGTAAACAGACTTCCTTCCCATGATACAAGGAACAAACAAGCAGAATTACCTCCTTAATATGCAAAACATCTAGTAACCACGTACTTAGTCAAACATCCCCTTATTTGACCTTGGCAAGCTTAAGCTCTCTGGTCTTAAGTCAAGATTGAAATAGAGTCACTGTGGGTTCCCACACTTTCCCATGAGACTTTTTTGTTATTTTCCAAGAACCACAACTCCCAGAGTCCCAGGAAATTACCTGGTCCTTGGGCAGGTGGGGCTTACAGGTTAATTTAGGATCTAACTATTACTAGTTACTGAACCCCAAAAAAGAAATTCCAAAGAACCGGATTCTGATGTAAAGCACAAGAGGGTTTTTAATATTCAATCTGGAGTTTAGACTACACCTCCAGCACACCAACATAGTGGACGAGGGAAATGCAGTGTCAAGCCAGGGAAGAAGAACAAAAAGAAGCAAACTCACCCAGGAGAAGTAAACGGCAGGAAATAATAAGATTGAGAGCTGAAATCAACAAAATAGAAACAAACAAACAAAACAATACAAAGAATCAATGAGACAGAGTTGGTTCTTCGAGAAAATCAAAATAGACAAACTTTTATCCAAACCAACCAAAAGGCAGAGAGAGAATATCCAAATTATCAAAATCAGAAATGAAGAGGGGGACATAACAACAGATGTTGAAGGAGGAGGAGGGCCTGCTTTTGGTCCCGGCTGCCCAGCTAGCTTACACCCGAAATAATCACACAGCAACTGTATTAATTAAATTACTGCTTGGCCCATTAGCTCTAGCTTCTTATTGGCTAACTCTCACATCTTGATTTAACCCATTTCTAATAATCTGTTTATCATCACGAGGTTGTGGCTTACTGGGAAAGATTCCGCATGCCTGACTCTGGCAACTCCATGGCAATTTTCTCTCTGACTCTGCTTTCTTCCTCCCAGAATTCAGTTCTGTCTTCTCCACCAACTTAAGTTCTGCCCTATCAGGCCAAGCAGTTTTTTTTATTAATTAACCAATGAACACAACACACAAACAGAAGGACCTCCTACATCAAACAAGACATGAAGGAAATCCAGCAAATCATTGAGTCATACCTGTACTCCACAAAATTGGAAAACTTAAAGGAAATGGACAACTTTTCTGGATAAATATCACTTACCAAAATTAAATCAAGACCAGATAAGCAAATTAAATAGACCTATAACTGCTAAGGAAATAGAAACAGTCGTCAAAAGTCTCCCAACCAAAAAAAAAAAAAGCCCAAGGACCAGATGTTTCAGCATAGAATTCTACAAAATTTTTAAAGAAGAACTAATACCAATACTCCTTAAGTTGTTTCACACAATAGAAACAAAAGGAACATTCCCAAACTCTTTTTATGAGGCTTCAATTAGCCTGATACCCAATCATCACTAAGAAAGAGAATGTCACTCATGCACGTTGATGCAAAAATACTCAATAAAATACTGGCAAACTGAATCCAAGAACAATTCAGAAAAATCATTCATATTGCCAAGTAAGCTTCAGCCTAGAGATACAAGGATGGTTTGACATACAAAAATCTGTCAATGTAATCCACCATATAAGCAAACTGAAAAAATAACCATATGATCATCTCATTAGATGCCGAAAAAGTCTTCAACAAAATACAACATTCCTTCATTATAAAGGTCTTGGAGAGAGCAGGGATACAAGGAAAATACCTAAACATCATAAAGGCAATATGCAGCAAGCCAATAACCAACATCAAAATAAGTGGAGAGAAAGTCAAAGTGATCCCACTGAAATCAGGAGCAAGACAAGGTTGTCCACTCTCTCCATATCTATCCAATATAGTACTTGAGGTTCTAGCTAGAACAATAAGACAACAAAAGGAGATCAGGGGGATCCAAATTGGAAAAGAAGAAGTCAAAACTCACTATTTGCTGATGATATGATAGTTTACATAAGTGACCCTAAAAATTCTACCAAGAAATTCATACAACTCATTAACACCTTCAGTAATGTAGCAGGATACAAGATTAACTAAAAAATAAAAATAAAAAAGCAGTAACCCTCCTTTATACAGATGATTAAAGGGCTGAGAAAGAAATCAGAGAATCATCACCCTTCACAATAGCCACAAATAACATAAAATAATCGTGGAGCAACTCTAACCAAACAAGTGGAAGATCTGTAGGACAAGAACTTTGAATCTTTGAAGAAAGAAATTGAAGAAGACCCAGAAAATGGAAAGATCTCCCATGCTCTTGGGTAGGTAGAATTAACATATTAAAAATGGCAATATTACCAAAAACAATCTACAGATTCAATGTAATACCCATCAAAATCACAGAAAAAATTATTCAAAGACCTTGAAAGAACAATATTCAACTTCATATGGAAAAGCAAAACAAAAAACAAAACAACAACAAAAAAATCCAAGATAGCCAAAACAATCCTGTACAAATAAAAGAACTTCTGGAGACATCACAATCCCTGACTTCAAACTCTACTACAGAGCTCCAGTACTGAAAACAGCCTGGAATTGGAATACAAGTAGACAGAAGGACCAGTGAAACGGAATCGAAGACCTGGATATCAATCTAGACACCTACAAACACCTGATTTTTGACAAACAAAAAATATAAAATGGAAAAAAGAAAGCATATTCAACAAATGGTGCTGGCATACGTGGATATCAACATGTAGAAGAATGAAAATAGACCCATATCTATCACCATGCACAAAACTCAAGTCCAAGTGGATCAAAGACCTCAACATAAAGCCAGCCACACAGAAACTCATAGAAGAGAAAGTGGGAAGTACACTTAAATGCATTGGCACAGGAAACCACTTCCCAAATATAACCCCAGCATCACAAACACTGAGAGCAACAATTAATAAATAGGATCTCCTGAAACTGAGAAGCTCTGTAAAGCAAAGGACACAGTCAACAAGACAAAACGACATTCTACAGAATGGGAAAAGATCTCCACCAACCCCACATCAGATAGAGATCTGATCTCCAAAATATACAAAGAACTCAAGAAATTGGTCATCAAAAGAACAAATAATCCAATAAAAAAAATGGAACAGAGACTCTCAACAGAGGAATCTAAAATGGCTGAAAGACACTTAAGGAAATGTTCAACATCCTTAGTCATCAGAGAAATGCAAATCAAAACAACTATGAGATTCCATCTTACACCTATAAGAATGACCAAGATCAAAAGCAGTGATGACAACTTATGCTGGAGAGGATGTGGGGTAAAAGGAACACTCCTGCATTGCTGGTGGGAGTGCAAGCTGATACAGCCTCTTTGAATATGTATGGTGATTTCTCAAAAAATTAGGAAACAACCTTTCTCAAGACCCAGCAATACCACTTTGAGGTATATGTGCAAAGGATGCTCAATTGTGCCACAAGGACACGTGCTCAACTATGTTCATAGCAGCTTTGTTTGTCATAGTCAGAACCTGGAAACAACCTAAATACCCCTCTACTGAAGAATGGATAAGGAAAATATGGTACAATTTACACAATGGAGTACTACACCACAGAAAAAAATAATGACATCTTGAAATTTGCAGGCTAATAGATGGAGCTAGAAAACATTTTGAGTGAGGTAACCCAGACCTAGAAAGACAGTTATCATATGTACTCACTCACAGGTGGTTTTTAAACATAAAGCAAAGAAAACCAGTTTACAAATCACAATCCCAGAGAACCTAGACAACAATGAGGACCCTAAGAGAGACATACGTAGATCTAATCTACATGGGAAGTAGAAAAAGACAAGATCTCCTGAGTAAATTGGGAGCATGGGGACCAAGGGAGAGGGTTGAAGGGGAGGGGAGAGGCAGTGAGGGGGGCAGAGAAAAATGGAGAGCTCAATAAAAGTCAATTAAAAAAACCCAAAACAAACAAACAAACAAAAAAACCAACAAAAGTAAAAAACAAAGGAAAACAAAAAAATGGAGTTTGCAAAGTCAGGTCCTCACATAACAGTATCTCTTTAATTCTCTCCCTTTCTTTCTTTACCCCTTGTAGCCTCACCTGCCAGATGCTTGCTTGGTTGATTGTGCAGTTTGTTCATGGATTTATAGACTCTCTTTAGCATCTTGTTTGTCTCACTTTATTTCAAAGTTCATTTAAAGCATTTTGCTTACTTTATGTGTATATGTGTGTGCTTCTTTGTATGTGTGTGTACCACTTGCAGTTCTCTCAAAAGTTAGAGAGGCATCAGATCTTGGAACTGGAGTAACAGACGATTGTGAGCCTCACAGTATAGGTGCTGGGAACTGAACCTGTGTCCTCTGCACGGGCACAAATACTCCAGTAGCTGAACAGTATCTTCAGCACTTCAAGTTCATTTTTAATAACTGTATGATATTCCATGGTAAGGAAATTTGACACATTTCACAATTTTTTATTGGTGGTCAGCCTTTGTTATTGGTGGTCAGCTGCTCATGTAGTCTTGTATGCTGATGTCTGTCTCTATAGGACTTCTGGATAAGGCAACTTTTAAAATTAGTTGTATTACAAAATGGGTTTTACATACAAGAAAGATATATAAATCTGTTCATCGATACATAGATAATGAAATTAATCCTGTATACCAGGTAACTGCTCAGAAATTGACCTTACCAACATTCCTTTGGTATATTTCCTGTGCACCTGTGGTAAGCATAGTTTTCCTGAAGTTTATACTTTTATTGCTCACTGGTGCATCCCAGCACAGACATTGAACCAGGAGGCGTTGGTTTTAAGTGCCATGTCCCTGTTACCTTAAATAGTTTGCTTATTTCCATATTGATGTGCTACATTGAATGTATGTGCCACATTTGCTGGTTGATTGTTCAGGTTTTGCATTGTAAACAGTGCTCTGGGAACCTTTGGAGACGTGGTTTTGGGTGTCCATGTGCTCCTTTGCAGTGGTCTTCACACTAAGTAATTCAGTGCTGCATTTTGGGGCTGCTCTTGTGAGTGAGTGATGGAGTGCTCGCTTAGCCTGCCTGATGCCCTGCATTGGGTCCACAGCCCTGAATCAAAGCAACAAACCTAACCGCTTTGTCCAGTATCCACACTTCATCTTTTGTCATAGTTGAACATTTCAGTAGATACAGTTTTAGGTCCATTACAAATACTGACCTTTAAAAATACCCTTTTTACTGTGTCCAAATACAAATAATATTTATCTATATGATTTCATCTATTTTAAATTAAAATTTGAACTATCAAGCTCCACACAGTAAACATTAAATGCTACTTTAATAATAGTACACAGTTAATTAAAAGTAAAATTGAAAATTTAATATACTTAGTGTAAATATGATTTTATTGGAAATGCATTTTTTCCCCAGTTCTGGAAATAGAATCCAAGGCTTCATACATGTGTTTTTTAATGATATAGGTTAGGGGGTTGGAGTGATAGGGTGATATAATTAAAGAAAATGTTGGGATATTCAGCTTGGGGTGCCAGGTATTTTTCTTTGGTGCCAGGTGTTTTTGTTGTTGTTTGGTTCTCTTGTTACTGTCTAGTGTGTTCAAACGTAATTTGCAATGGGTGTGACGTATGACTTTCTTTATAAAGTGGGAGAGGAGCAAATGATCACTTCCATGCACTTCAGCTACATAAGAAGGAAGCCTGTATTTTTTAATTGATAGCCTGAAAGGTTTTTATATCTTCCCAGCTGGAATATGCCCCTTCACTTTCTGGGATCAATTTATCAATTTGCAGTGCTACCAGCAGTGAGTAAGTTACCCAGTCATTCCTTCTGTTCTTTCATTATATATTTGCTTTTGTCAAATTCTTAGTTGATTGTTAGTGGCATTCTGATTTACTTCCTGTTGCTGTGATAAACTGTTAACTGAAAGCAACTTGGTAAAAGGGAGGTTATTTAGATTTTACTTCCAGGTTACAGTCCATCCTTGAAGTCAGGACAAGAACTCAAGACAGGTGCTTGAAGAACCATCAGGGAGTGTTGCTTCCTGGCTAGCTTTCCTTGGCCCGTGTGCAGCCTGCTTTCTTAGACAACCCAGGCCCCCTGCCTATGGTGGCACCATCCACAGTGGATTTGGCCTACCTACATTAATTCACAATCAAGAGAGTGCCCTGTGCTTATAGGCCCATCTGATTGAGACAGTCCCCTGGTTGAAACTCCCTCAGGTAACCTGGGCTGTGGCAGATTGGCAGCTGAAGCTAACTAGGAGCGGTGGGAAGATACATGTCCATATTTGTTCTTTTATTTTTCTTCTCTTTGTTTCTCTCTTTCAACATGCTATCATTATGTGGCCCAGACTGGCTTTAAACCTATGATCCTCCTGCTTCAGCTTCTTGAATTCTATGTTTGAAGATGCTTAATATCATGGCTGGTTGTCCGGTTATAGTTTTTTTTTCATGATCCCATGTTTCTTCTTTTCGAAGGCCCATGTCATGCTTACTTTTCTGCTAGTTTGTTAGTATTTTACTTAGTGATTCATAGGTTTCTACATGTAGTCTATGTCCTTTTTTTTGTTAATGCAAGTTCCAAATATCTCTGAGTTTAATGCTGGTTTTTCCTCTTACAAGGAAAGATAAACATAAATATACATAAAGATTGAAAAAAACAGTATCACAGAAACCCTTATCACACACATTCAAGGTTCATGAGTATTACCTGTTCCAACACCCCACCCCCATACCTACCCCCAAGCAAGTCCCAAACGTATCATTTTCAGTGTGGCACAGTCATTTATTTAATATTAGTTGTCTTTTCCTACTCCGTAGATGTCTCCTCATTCTGAAAGGGGCTCTTAGTGACTAAGATGAAAGCTTGGCAGTTTTGCCTTTTATGTTGAGACTTTACTACTCTTGGGATTGAGTTTTCTGTAAGATGCAGGGTAGAGGTCAATCTTTTGTCTGCATTTTTATACCCATTTGCCCTACACCATTTGTCAATCATCTGTAGTACGTCCTTTTCATAAAATTAATGGCCTTTTCTGAAACTTAGGGCACTTGGAGCACTTGGCATCAGTGTTTCTGGTAGAGTGTGTCCCACAGACCAGCAGTGTCAGCATCACCAGGTTGTTAATGCAGATTATTGTCCCCACACGCTGGAAACCTAGTAGGGCAGGACAACCGCTGTCTGTTTTCAAGAACCTCATGTGGCTCTGATGCTTGCTCAAGTATAGGAATGTCAATGTGATGGCCAATGTTAGACCACCAAAAACTTATGAATCCAGACTGAAAAACTGCAGGTACTTGTTTGTGATTCTACATTTTTGTGGTTTACCCCTTTCCTGACTCGTATCATGAATGTGCAGGGTGATGCTGGAGGTTATGGAAAGGAATCGAAGCTAGGCTGTGGTAACAATGAAGGCAAAGCCCTTTGAGGGCTTCTTTCTAGTGCAGAGCAGAAAGATTACAGCTGTTCTGTCTGTGGGTTTCCATCTTGCTTTCTGGCACAGGAATCTATAACACACTTGCCAGCTCATTTGATGCTCTTGATTTTTTTTTTTAATTTTGGGTATTGAATAGTTTCTACTAGAAGGATAGGTCTAGTACCTATTCCACTATATTTATGGAATAGCTTTCTCTATTAGATCGAGTAGATTTTACTAGCTTTCTGTTTAGGAAAATGCAAACTGAGGCATTAATATGACAACATTGTCAACCTTTGTGCTGTGATATCGAGAACATTTGTATTAAACTTAGCTGAGGTCTTTTTGAATAGACTGAGGACAATTATGACTTCCTTTCTTGCAAACTCAAAAAGTATAGGGAGACGAGAAAAATAAGCAAAAGCCAGGCATCCACTGTTACTGTCCCCGGAGCTCTGCATTACAGGTGAGCCACCACACTTGTACAGCCATTGGTGTGGGTACTGGGGACCCAGCCTCCTGGCTTCATCCTTGTTGTGTGGCCTTGTCCACTGAGCAACCACTGAGCAACCAGCCCAGTGCCTTATCCACTGAGCAACCAGCCCAGCTTTCAGGCTTTGATCCTTCAGCTTCCACGTACTCAAGTGCTGGGATTACTGGTGTGCACACTGCCCCAGCTCTCTTTTGGGTTTCAAACAAATACACCCATAAATACATATTCTGAATGGAATTTTGTACAGCCATTTTAGCCTATGACTTTTTGACTATGACCTGTCAAGAGTTCGAGGTGGAATTTTTTTGTTTGTTTGTTTTATAAGGCAAGCTCTTATAATCCAATTGTGAATAACAGAGACTAGCCTTGAACTCCTAATGTCCCTGCCTCTGCTTCTTGAGTGCCAGATTACAGGCATATACTCTGCACCTGACACACTTTGGACTTTGGAGTAGGGTGCTCAGTCTGTGTCTGTTCCTGGGGTATCTGTCACTGCGTCTGTGTGGTGGGGACACTGTATAAGAATGTGCTATTGTCTCGTTGAGGCTGGACAGCACCTGTGAGGCAGCTCTTAATCAGATGCATTAGAGCAGCTGCTCAGTACCCGCCAGATACTGCTTGGTGTATAGCATCTTGCTTTTTAGATACCATTCTCTACCATCCCAGCAAATGTGCTCAAGCAATTCCATGATAATATGAAACTATTTTATTTTTTCTCAAATATTTCAAAAGATACTTTAGAATTAGAGGGAATACACCTTGTTTTGTTTCGTTTTTGCTAATTTGTTCTTCTAGTCTTTTGTACTGTGAATGGAACCTAGGGCATGATTGGCAAGTGCTTAACCACTGAGCTCTGTATCTCTAGCTGGTCTTTTGAGATAGTGTCTCATTCAGTGCCTACGCTCATCTTGAAATTGAAGTGTTCCTGCTACCATCTCCCAAATGCTGGAATTACAAGTGTGCGCTACTACAATACCCAATTTTATAATAACCTTTTTTTTTTTTTTTTGATGACTGTGCTGGGAATTGAACTCATAACATGTTAGCTAAATCTGCTACCCTGGCTACGGTTCCGTAGTCTTTAAAACATTTGTTATTTAAAGGGATCTTTGAAAGATCTTTTTTTTTTTTTTTTTTTGCAACAAATAACCACCCACAGTTTATCTTTTTTATAAATCATTAGAATTCATTGTAACAAGAAGGAATATACTTTTTTAAAAGATATGGGCATATTGTGTGTGTGCTTTAAATCATATGAACTTTGTAAGCCTCTGTCATCTCAATAATGATAATAATAATAATAACAATAATAAAAAGTTAAACAAAATGGAGTAGCATTTAGCAAAAAAAGGTTTGACTCAATGCAATTTTTTTCAGATGGAAAGCTAACATCCTTATTATCAAATTTATAATTCTCTATCAATATTTGCCTTGACTACCATGTGTGAAAGGTGGCAATGAGTTAGAGACACAGCTCGAAGTAAACTCCTGGAGCAGGCCTCTGCGGCATGAGCTGCAGAAAAATGAGTGGATTCAGAATTGTGACCTTTCACTTTTGGTTTCAGGACAGTGGTTGGTATCAGCCACAACAGTAAATAATAAAGCTGTTCATTTTGCTCAGTGAGATGTTGAACAGCCCTTTCAGCTGTGTGGATCCATTGTGGCTAGTGTTGGCTTTGCTGGAATACTAGAGATAGAAGTGAGGCAATAAGATGTTGCTTTGTTTATTCGATTATTGTGGTTGTTCATACCATGCTAGGACAACCAACCGGCCTTCCTTCCTCCCTTCTCAGCTCTGCTATCTGGGAGAACTGAGTAAGCTCTGTTTCCAAATAAGTAAAGTTAGGACTGGGAAGCAAAGAGGGGCACTGCTGCTTCTCGTGCAGAAAGTGGGCTGCCTGCCTCCTCATCTGTTTATTTGCGTGTTATTTTGGGTGCCTAAATTTGATGATACTGAGCTGCCATTTTTTATCATTAGTATTGATTGGGTTTTCCCTCTTTTTTTTTTTTCTACTCTGCTACCCCTAGTCCTTCTGGAACCAGTAGTGTAATGGTAAGTATTTAAATAAGAAGTACAAAGTTTTTGACCTAGTGAGGATTTTTTTACCCTCACACAACTTGGTGAAAACTTTGTAGACTCCAGCTGGTCTCTGTGGTTTTGCAGGTTTCATTGTTGCCTTGTTTGTGTGTAGGCCAAGCAAACTTGTTTTAAGGTACCTGTCCTTGCATGCTTTGTCAAATGGCATCCATTGTTTGTGTGCCATAGTATGTATGTTTTTCTTGGAGCTTGCATTACCTCCTACTTTTCTTTCTTGTGTTTTTGTTTGGGGGCGGTCAGTCAGGGAGGGAAGGGAAAGGCTGTGCTGGCATCCTCACTATTTTTCCTGCAGTCTAGGTCTCTGTTAAATGGGTGACATGAAGCACAATAGCCAGTGGTTTTGAGCTTTAGACTCAGTCTAAGTCTGCTAACGATCCTTTTGTTTTGTTTTATTTTTATTTTTTGAGACAGGGTATCTCTGTGTAGTCCTGACTGTCCTGGAACTGGCTCTGTAGACCACTCTGGCCTCGAACTCAGAGATCTGACTGCCTCTGCCTCTTGAGTGGTGGAATTAAAGGCATGTGCCACCTCTCCTAGTGGCTCATGATACTTTTTAAAAGTCATTGACTCTAGTAAATTCTCTATTAATTTCTAGGTTGCATTATAACTCATTCAGATGTCAAGATAATCAGACGCTGTTGTGTGTCTTTAAAGGTGCACATGTGTTTAGGACTTACACTGTAGTGTGCAGCTTGTTATGCAGTTACCTCAGATTTACATTTACAACTAGGTCAGATCCTTTATTCTTTAAATTCATTACTATAACGTATAATTGGAAAGAAATTCAGAGCACCAGGATGGATTTGAATACTAAACTCAAAGTAGTGAACTTTGGGAAAGAAATTTGGTAGAGTTCTGTCAGCAAACCAAATGTCTAATTTTTGTGAAATATACTTAAGCAAAGTTAATATAAGAATACAGTTATATGCCAAATACCCAGCCATCAGTGTTTACAGGCGGAGAGTGTCTGCCTAGACATGGTCACCTGTGCCGTCTGATACAAAGCTCCTTTTTTTTAGAGTAATTTGTAAGCCTTGCTCATGATCATCATTTCTTTGCTTTGTGTTTCATTATTTGTGCATTTCTAAATAACACCGGTTAACCTGGTGTAAATGCGATTATACTCCTGTTTTAGATTTTGCTTCTTTCCCTCCAGTATTACATTTACAAGGCTTGTTCATAAGACTCACATTTATATTGAATATAGCTGTTATAGAGTCTGTAGTGTTCTCTTTTATGAAAAATATTAGTGAGTACTAAGAAAGCAAACGTGGCCCAGTTAAGCCCAGCCTGGCTGTCTGGAGGCCGTTTTCCATTCCCATGGGTTTTTGTTGTTGTTTGTTTGATTGATTGATTGTTTTCTTAGACACCACTTCTGGTCATTGGAATACATCTTACAATGTTCTGGGATGATAAAAATACCAGATTTTATTTAATCATTTACTTAGTAACTATACATTTGTTTCCATTTTGCTGGTAAGAAAACTATTACTGGGTTATTCTTTGTTAGCATGTATTGTGGTACATGCATACATGTACTTCTTTAGGACAATATTTCTCAAAGTATCTTGAATATTTTAGTAATGCAGATCTATTGCCCCTCACCCCTTCAGTCAGAATCTCTGGGGATATTGGTCCAGGAGACTAGGCTTTCAAGATGACCCTCTACACAGTACAACGTGGGAAACTACCCTGGGATACCCACCTAGAACTGGTGTCTCTGAGCCACAACTGTGTGCACTTGTAGCTTGCCATTACTACAGATTGGGAATTTAATTTTCCATGGAGGTTGTATCCAGTTTTACTTAGCACTGGGGCTAGTTGGGCCTCTGTAACTCTGCATTCTGTAATAGAAACTAATTTTAAGCTTTGAATTTTGTACATAAAATTTGAATGGTTTCTGAGTTCATTTTTAACTACAGTTGAATTTTGTTTTTTCAGATTTACTGAAAGAACTGATTTAAATTTACTGAGGATTTTCTCAAAATGTTGCTAGAAAAACTTTCCAGCATACACGGAAGTATAAGGAAATATACTGGACAAATAGCTTCGTGCCATGCACACAGCCTGCGGTTCATTGCATTTTCTTACATTTGCTTCATTGTTTATTCTTGGAATTATTTTAAGCCAGTTTTCTGGGTGTGATATCATTTCACCCCTGTATGCTAAACATGAATATCTAAAATAATGATCCATTTTCATGATGTTTTAAAGACAATGTCTTACATACAAGTGGGCGTTTTTTAAATTTTATGTTTTATGTGTGAGTGCTCTGCATATTCACCTGCAGGTCAGAAGAGGGCATCAGAGCCTATTACAGATGGCTGTGAACCACCACATGGGTGCTGGAAATTGAACTCAGGACCTCTGGAAGAACAGTCAGTGCTCTTAACTGTTGAGCCACCTCTCTTATCCCCCTCTCTGGGGCTTGGTTTGTGTGTGTGTGTGTGTGTGTGTGTGTGTGTGTGTGTGTGTAACTTTGAGTTAGCATAAGAACATTCTAACATTCCAAAGTAATTCTACAGTTTCTGTTGTTTGGGTACTTAGAGCTGGAGGTTTTGACTTAGAATTATTCTTTCAAAAATTTTTACCTGTAATAAATTCAGTTAGTCATATGATCAAACTGAATATTGTCTGTTTCTCCAACACAGTGAGAAATCTAGGCTTCCTGAAATAATTACTTAAATAAGGTAATTAACTTTGTAACCTTGTATAAAGGAATTATATTCTTATTTTGCCCCCCCCCACGATTCTTTTAAGAATAGGAGAATGCTTCAGATCTTCTGTAGCTTATCAATTATGTGCTAAAATTCACAGTAGAGGACTAAATGGTACCCAGTTCTGAGAAGTAGTGACTAGACAGCCCAGACAGATGCCCTCAAATCTGCTACTGGCTTGCTTTTCAATTGTTCATAGTATCAATGTCTAGAGAACCCAGGCAGCCGGTAGTTAGGGGTTTATTTCTGCACGATGCTGGGCATTGGATTTAAGAGAGTGTCAGAGGGAAGGGGGTGAAAAGACTTTTATAATAGTTAGGGAGGCAAAAATTAAGTAATATGTTATTAAGCAGTTCAGATTGGTACTTAGTGACTTTCTTGAAATTACAGTGATTGAATTAAATACTAAGCCATGTTGGTTAGGAAGTTGACTATCACAATATATAATGTATGTTTAAAATGTAAATGTGTTGGGGTGGGGAAATGGCTCAGCAGTTAAGAGCACTGGTTGCTCTTCCAGAGGATTTGGGTTCAATTCCTAGCACGTACATGGGAGCTCACAACTATCTGTACCTTCAGTTTCAAAGGATGGGACACCCTCACATAGACATACAGGCAGGCAGAACACCAATGCACATAAGATAATTATGGCTAAATTTAGAGTGTTGGTGGCTATCAAGAGAAGCGGTTAAATTTGACTTGCTTAGAGGTCAAATCTCTCAGGGTGGAGAGGTGCTTGAGCTAGACCATGGCCATGAGAGAAACACATGTGTCACAGGTCTGACTGTTATGCACCCTGGTCCTCAACTCTCCCTGAGCTGAGCCTGGGCAACCTTCAGGTTACATTCTCTGATAATTTAACAGTCATGTCATAAATCTTTTTTGAAGAGATTTTCTTAGTTCCCCCTTTGGAAACAGATATTCTGAACAGCTAATGATTTCTATAAAGATAGACTTGCATGAGAATGCCACATAGCAAATGTTTTAGGCTTTCTTTTTTCTGTGATAAGTGAGGATCAGAAAATAAAGAGTACAACTACCAGTATGTATTGAAATGCGAGTGTCCTATGGTTTTAATATGTCATGTTATTCTGATGCTTTTTACTTTTTACAAATGTAAAGTTATCCTTGACATGCTCGCCGTACAAAACAAGTTGTTACTCCAAGTGCATTTCCCTTATAAGAGAGAGTAAGGAGATTGAGATGCTAATCCCATTTATCCCTAAGTGTCACATGTCCTTACGGTTATCATATGTTATATTTTTTTTCTTCTGTTTGAGTTTGGGAACCCAAGAGGCAAAACTGTATACAAACAAGGAACCACCAGCCAGCAGTGCAGGGTGCAGTCCCAGAAGAGCAGTGTCTCTAGGAAGGCAATTAACACATTACTAACCAGTAGTAGCTTCCAGAGGTCAGGCCCCATGGGAGAGAAGCTAACAGGTTTTGTCAGACTTAAGTACAGCCTTGTTAGGAAGTGAAGTTGGGATCTCTGATACAGGGTGGTAAACCTTCTAAGAATATACTGTAGAGGTTTCCTGTGTTGTTTTCGTTTTGATAAAAACAGTTATATTTTTATGATGAGCTGGGTAGGATTCATACTGCAAACATCAGAAGAATGTTTGCCTCATTGTGTTGCTTTCTCAAGACCTCAAGTTCTTGTAGGTGAGTAGACCATGAGAATACTTAATACATACTATGGATGAACTTGCGCAGAAGCTGTCAGCTACTGGCCACCAGACAACTAGTTAACATTTAACATGAAGAAAGTATAAACTTGGAATTTCTCTGTGCAATTCTGCTGTATCTACCCTCTTGTCTTCTTCCTACTTGTTAAAAATGTAAATTGTCCATATTTTGTTGCTTTTGATTCAGGTTATGTCTTGATTGTGGGCAGCATGTTAAAATTTCTATCTTTGAGTGGTGGTGGAAATGCATGATGAACAGTGCATGGCCTTTAAAATGACTGTTAGCTGACAGAGCTGCCTTTGTTGATGTGAGCTCTATATTCTCTTGCAGTCTGGGCAGGCTGGAAGGGCATTGTAGAGAGAGGACCAGTTTGAGTCACTCATACTGAACCCTGCTTTGGCAGAGCTTTGTGATGCTGGGAAATAAGACATGCTTTAAAATCACTGTCTTCTCAGTTAGAATTACTTAATACTTATATTTGAGGTCTTAAGGACATTTGATTGATTGACTTAAATAAGACTATAATTGCATCTGTGGTTCATGATAAATTTTAAGTCTACTGTATTTATTAGCTGGTCACACTACATTAAAAGGAGTAGAGGGTTTTTTGTTTATATTTTAAGAGACTTACAATTTGGGATAATTTCAGCCAAATCTTCAGCAGTTTTTTTCTTCTTTGATTAATCAAAAGATGACAAGACAACAAATAGTTGATAGGGATATGATGGTTAGGGGAGTTTTTCAGACAGAAAGTAAAATAACAAGTGAGAACAATTACAGGCCAGTCTTCAGTGTTTAGGTTGGTACTCTGGAGTCTGGATTTTCCATGAAATCCAGTCTTTGGTCACATGTTTTCTCAAACTGAAAGGAATTGGCAATATTTATATAGAGAAGAAAATTATTCTGAGACATTGAGCTTAAAAATGGAGAACTTTTACCCATGCTACAGATTTAGGGTGTTGTTTTAAGCCAAAGAGTATAATGATGGGGGCTGATTAAGAGCATTGCCTGCTCTTCCAAAGGTTCTGAGTTCAATTCCCAGCAACCACATGGTGGCTCACAACCATCTGTAATGAGGTCTGGTGCCCTCTTCTGGCCTGCAGACGTACACACAGACAGAATATTGCATAATTAATTAATTAATTAACTATTTTTTTAAAAAGTATAATAATGGTAGTGGTTAGTATTCTGTGTAGTAATAATCCTACACATGCTCTGACTTCCTGTTTTGGCATGTGACCTCTTTTGCACATGTTCCTGTTGCCTTAGTTCTGTAACAGAAAAACATGCAGCTGAGGACATTGTAAAGAAAAGGAAAGTTTTGTTTAGCCTGACGATTGGAGGGATAAAAATCCAAGACTATGTAGCCCCATCTGTCTGACCTTGTTGAAGGTCTCATGGTGGATGTACCACAGTGAGTGGAGTCTATATAGAAAACATCCCAAGACAAGACAGGAACCCAAAGGAATTCAAGGACTAGTTAATATATTTGCTTTCTCAGGAGCTAATGCAGTCCTTTGAGAATTACACACACATCGTCATTGAGTCATCATCATTGTCTCCTCGCCTTAAAACTTCCATCACTTCTCAACACAACCAGGCTGAGGACCAAGTTTCCAGATCATGAAACTTTGCAATGGTTGTAAGCACTCAATGATCATCCGTCCCTGCTTCACTGCCCTTCATCACTAGTGATGTGAGGCCATTTTGAGGCTCCCTGGTGGTAGGAACCATTCAAGTGTACTGTATCAGGCTTTATTATTAGTTAAAGTGTTGATCTTTTGTTCCCTTACTGGTGTCCTTTTTCAAAAACAGCAATAACAACAATAAGAACAACAACAACAAAAAAACAGTTGCTGCCTGGGTTTGATCTGATTTCCACGGGAGCTGGACTGTCCCGATCTCTGACTTTTCAACCATTATGCTCCCTCTTTTCCTTCTGTTCCC
Organism: Myodes glareolus; assembly: GCF_982192425.1. Lineage (NCBI taxonomy): Eukaryota > Metazoa > Chordata > Mammalia > Rodentia > Cricetidae > Myodes > Myodes glareolus. Next base: position 106,133,065 of record NC_142031.1, on the reverse strand, counting down.
TTTTTCAGCTCTGTGATGAGCACAGTCATATTTTACTGAACATTCTTCTGTAAGATAGGTTAATTCATCCACAGACTTCAAAAGGAAACCCCGTCCTTGGTTCACTTTCCTAGGCAGGTGCTGTGCTTTCCTAAGCCTGTGCTCTTCAGCGTCCGTTTTCCTCCGCACAGAGTACGACGCCGGGGAAGAGCATCTGGATTGTGACCCACTCGCAGAGGCTATAATCATTCCAACTTCCAGATTTATAGACTTACGCACAAGTGCGCACGAGCGCGCGCACACACACGAGTTTGGGAGAGCATGAGTGTGAATATTTCAGCAATGAAAAAGCCACGATACCGGCTGAGAAACAGCTGAAGTGAGGTTGAGGAAAGTGAAAGAGAATTGCTTGTTAAAATAATGTGAACGTGAATAAGAAACGGGCAGATGTCTCTGCAGTCTGATCTAAGATTGTAACTGTGTCAGATGTAAGAGTTGAAGCATCTTTTGTGCTTGTATTTTATGACTTGAACAATGGCTGTAAAATGTTCCCGTTTTACAGGAGGAATTACTGACTCTCAAATATTTGATCTTCCTTGATCCTTAATAGTTTCTCAAATACATGAAGTACATTTGTGGAAATGTCTAGAAATTGATTTCCCACTATGGATTTTTTTTTTTACTTGTGGTACTTAATGTGTGCTCTTAATCTCAGCCATTCATTGTGTGTTGAGTTTTACCGCTCTCCAAGGAATATCACCTCTTTTTGAAGACAGCTGTAAAATAGACCCCTGTGACGGTAGCCTGCTTCTCTATAAAGTATTGTAAATTATTGGTTGAGTTTGTTAACTGATGCCAGACACAGAGGTCTAGAAGAGATAAGTGGGCTGGAAAGTGTAATAGCATCCTGTTTGTCTTAGTTAGGGTTGCTATTGCTGTGAACACCATAGGTTTATTTCACTCGCAGCCGCCTATAACAGTTTATCGTCAAAGTCAGTGAGGACCGGAACTCAAGAAGGGAATGACACTGGAGGCAGGAGCTGATGCAGGTTGGTTTGATCAGCTTGCTTTCTTTTTTGGAACCCAGGACCACAAACCCAGGGATAGCACCATCCTCAATGGACTACTCCCTCCCCATCAATTACTAATTAAGAAAATTCCCTACAGGCTTGCCTACAGCCAGATCTTACTTTCCAGGTGGCATAAAACTACCCAGCACACTGTTTCTCACCCTATTGCTGAACAGTTTCCTGACTTCTAGTTAGAGTTCTTACCTCACTGTCTTCTCATCTATAAAAGATTAGAGTTACCACTTCCATTTCTGTTCTGTAACCTTGAGCCACTGAGTGATTGCAGAAGAGCAGCTTCTCCTGGGCAGGCAGTGGCCTGATGAGCCGTTATAGCCCCAGAATGTGTGTTCCTGTCACTTCTCATGAAGAAGGACTCTCTGGGTTTTGATTTTTGTTTTTGTTTTAAGCTGTACAGAAAACTGTGGAAGACTTATTTTAAAAAGTGATGGTAAGACCTTTAGGAATCCTTTCAGTATCCTCAAGTCTAAACAACCAGCAGTTCTTTCTCTTAGATTTTGAATGCTTACTGTGTTTCAAAAGTAGTGCAAAATAGGTCACCTAAACTTTGCTTTATTCATTTCCTGTTTCCATTATCCTCAAAAGTAATGTTTTGAAAAAGAATGAACAAAGAATTGTCACACACAGGCGGACAATAGAAAAAAAACATTGACTTTCATGAATGGGCTCAAAACTTGGACCCACATGAAATGAGTTTTCTAAGAATCCCTTGATGCAGTCTTATCTGTTGACATGCTCCTGCAGGACTGCTTTGGGTGATTCATTAGAGAATCTGATCTTTAGACAGGCAAAGCACTTTCTGAACAAGGTTAAAATGTAACAAGTGACCTTGTTTTGCAGTGTATTTTGCTACATTTTGGAGTTGGCTTTCACCGGACTGCCGCTTTCATTCTGTTAGACATACTTTGCTCCCTTACAAAAGAGCTGGAGATTTCATTTGCTGTTTTTTCCTTTGACCTCTTGAGCATCCTTTCCCTGGTAGCTGAACTTATACCTGTTAGAACTGTGGTCGTTTAGAAAGAAGGTAGGTGATCTGCATCTTGTCCTGGCTTTGTAAGTTATTTAGCTTATATTTTGGGGAGAATTTTTTCTTAAACAGATGATTCTACATGTGCCTATTACTGAAGAGATCTCACTAGCACTTGAAACAATTGTCTTCTCAAGTTAGACTTCAAAACTTTCAGAGGTTAAGAGTGCTGGCTGTTCTTCCAGAGGTCCTGAGTTCAATTCCCAGCAACCTCATGGTGGCTCACAACCATCTGTAATGAGATTTGGTGCCCTCTTCTGGCCTGCAGGTGTACATGCAGACAGAACACTGCATACATAATAAATAAATAAACCTTAAAAAAAAAAGCCAGGAGGTGGTGGTGCACCCCTTTAATCCCAACACTTGGGAGGCAGAGATAGGTGAATCTCTGTGAGTTCAAGGCCAGACTGGTCTACAAGAGCTAGTTCCAGGACAAGCTCCAAAGCTACAGAGAAGTCTTGTCTCAAAAAACAAAAGCAAAATCTTTGGCTCTACATCACGTATTACTCGCCATAAAACTTGTTTGCTTACAGGAATTGATTCATTTTTCTTATTGGTATGTTTGAAACAATTTTTCGTTTTATATACATTTGGAAAATCATGAGGTTTAGGGCTTAACTGCTTGCAGTTATGATTAGCAATAATTAGAGTTCTTTGTTTGGCCTCTAATTGTGCTGCTCTTACCATTGTAGAACGCAGACAAACTTGATTTAGGTTTTCAGTGTTGTCTATGGATCTAGGTGGAAGAGGAAGTAGGGAGGGAGAGAAAGAGAGAGTATGGATATAACTTCTGCCTCACAGATGGTGTCAGACTTGAGAGATAAGATTTACATAGAAGTAGTGATGATATATAGAATGAATATGTAGGCCAACAGAAAGCTTTTGGGTTTTAAGCTCTCAAAAGAGCACATGGTAAAATTTGATCTGACCTTGAAGACATAGAAATGGGTTTTTTAACAAATACAAGAAGCAAAGCAAATTTACTTGAGCAAAACTACAGAGGTGTCATAGTGTTTTCTTGGAGAAAAAGATATAAAATTGTTTCGCTAAATTTGTATTACGATAATAATGGGAAATAGTATGAAAAGCTGCATACAGAGACAGATGGCATCTGTGTGCAGTAATGATCATGCACACCAGGAGCCAGAAGCTGAGCTGATTTCTGCCACTTTGGATTTCTTTCCAGTTGGACCTGTATTCTCTTTAAGTGAGCAATTGAACCAAGCGAGTTTCTAGGCTCCTTTTTATTATTTCTTGCTCCATTGTTGAAGATGGGAGAGGACAACTGCCGTATTTGGAGATCTGGTATAGAGATTACTTTGTAAAAAGTCTTGTAAACACATTTGTCTATCATTAATTTGTTCCACTGTTTTTCTATTCAGTTCATACTTAGAGAAGCTTAAGCCTATCTATCAGTACCTTCTAGAAACTATTAGCCAACTAAAGTATTATAAAGGTTAAAATAAAATGCAAGAACCTGCAAGCTTACGTCAGTGCCATCCACACAAACAGCCTAGGGCTGGACCTGGCTACCTTTCTTTCCCTGCTGCCTAGGGTCTGGTATGGGCAGGAAAGCTTCTCTACTGGCATGGTAAGCATGACTTCCCGTAGTTAACTAGACTGAATGTAGGTAGTTTGCTGCAGTTGTAGAATAATGCATTAATATGTAAAAAGCTCATAGTAAGGACTAGAGACTAGGGCTTTCCATCTCTGATAAAGTGCTTTCCTGATGCTCAGTGGCTAAGAGCACTGCCTGCCCTTCCAAAGGTCCTGAGTTCAATTCCCATCAACCACATGGTGACTCACAACCATCTGTAATGAGATCTGATGCCCTCTTGAGGAAGAGACCTAGTCAATCATCTTCATCAACATAGACCATGAAACCCAATATGAACAAGGTCAACAGAACCCCCACATATGGGCTCCCCATGCATGCTTCAGCATTGCCAGGGCATAAATTTCAAATCATTTTGATTTATTTAGCTGGAGGCCCTGGGGTTGACTTCTGACAGCTCAAATATAAAAACAGGGCCTGGGTACTTCTCTGCCATTTCTGCAATAGTTTCTGACTGATGGTAAGGATGATTTTTGCATCATTTTTGTTTTGGGGTAGGGAAAAAGTCTCACCATTACTTTGTCCTGCTGATACCAAATTTAGGCTGAGGTTGAGCATCTGTTCTCTTTTACTAATGATTGGTTGATTTCTAGGAGAAAGTAATGTACATATTCTAGTAAAAGTATGGTTAGGCCATTGAGAAAAAAGAACCCTCTTATCTTATCATCAACCATGGACAAGCACTAGGTACCTTGTGATGTTCACAGTGTTCTTGTATATGCACTTTAATTGATATAGCAGATATGCCATCTTTCTTCTTCATAGAAGTGTGGGTTTTGTATTTAGGGAATGCCTTGGATATTGAAAAGAAGCACAGCCACTGCTCGCTGAACACCTTACTGTGCTTTGGGCACTTCCTATATAGTCTCTTTAATCCAGTGTGTATTTGGTATTACATTTTATCATTACAACCAGTATTTGTACCCACATACAAATATTTTTGGGCTTCAAAATTAAGTTTTATTAGGCTACTAAGCTAATAAGATAAATGTGTAATAAATAATATTCTCCTTGCTCTGTTGTGATACAGAAATTGTTGAACCAGGAAAAATACAAAGGGAAACTTGATTTAATTTCCAGTGGAGAAGCATTGTTTTAAGAAAGATTGCTGCAGAAAGACAACAACTTATTGAGATTTTTTGGTGATACTCTTCACGCAGAGCTGATTATAGGAGAAGATGGAGGCCCTGGAGTGGAGTCACACATGTACATAGTTCACCACCACTTACTTGGATCTTTGTGTCTTGAGTGGTTCCTAAGTCTTGAATATTTGAAGATACATGTTTCTTGAATCTAATTTTTCTTTCTAAGAGTTCTGAAATTACTCCCACACACTATCTCAGCTAATAATTTCTAGACCTCCCTCTCTTCATCAAAGACTTCCCTTCTCAAGTGTTCTCTGCTCCCGGCGTTTAGTGGAGTGCATACTCTGGGAGCATCTCGAAAATAGTCTCAGGAGGTGAGGGCTTTGGTGCCATTTCTATCTGAATCAAAAACTGTGTTGTTTGACCCAGTGGAAGTGTGGATGCTAATTTAGGTGTGCCTTCAGTAAAGCGCCATTTTGGAACTTTGGAGTTACTTTGGCTTCCAGCTTTGTTGAAAAGACTAATGCCATTCAGATTCTGAAAAGCTACAAAAAAGAAGGCTGGGTTTTAGAGATTTTAGTTTGACTGTCTTTTTTTCTTCTTGGATATTTTAATTTTTTAAGAAGTCTTTTTTTAATTTCACAGTAATGTACTGTAACATGGCTACCTGTCTTCATTTATTTTTACAGTCTTCCATTCTGCATATTCATTAACTACAGTTTAGGAAAATACATGGATTTCCTCTTTCCTCATTTTTGTGGCTCTGTTTAATTATGTAATAGAGCACCTGAGCTGATCTTATTTTATTATCTGCCTTTCTTGAATTTTGGTCCTACTTCCTGGGAGTCTGAAAAGGCTGCGCAAAGTTGTGGTGAGGGACTCTGGAGCCGGAAGGGCTATTAGAGTACTTTTGTGGCCAATTCCTAGCTATAGCCATGTTCTTAGCCCATCTGCTTTTATCTTTAAGGTATTAAGACTAAATTCAAAGTGTGCAGCGTTAAATTGATATATTCAAAGTATCTAGATAATTTTCTCATACATAGTAAATGTAAAGTAAATGTTAGTTATTATTAGTTGGCAGTAGTATTGCCTTAAATCAAGAGCCCATCACTCTATGTGAATTTTTAATTTCTATATTTTTTTGAGTTTTGTGTGTGTGTGTGTGTGTGTGTGTGTGTGTGAGAGAGAGAGAGAGAGAGAGAGAGAGAGAGAGAGAGAGAGAGAAAGGTGTATTCAAGTCACATATGCCATGGTGTTTGTAGGTGTCCAAGGACAGCTCCATGGAGTCTGTTCTCTCCATAGACTTTCGCCTTAACCTGCTGAGTCATTTCGCCAGCCCTAATTCCTTTCTTCCATTTCTCTCTCATTGTTTTCTAGCCTCTCATTCTTGTTTCATGGATGCAGTGTTGAATTATCGCTGGATAATTAAGAACAAATTGGCCCTGCTGGGGGGATCTTTAACATAATAATATGGAAGTCAAACAAAGTAACTTGTAAGAACCCATGTATTTAGTGCAGGGGTCAAGATTTGAACTGTTTATTTCCTTCTGTTTTCTGGATTAACGTTTGTATTATTTTGAGGTCTCTTGAATGTTAAAGGCTTTTTTCTAAATTCCTCATGATTATATTCTAATTATATTCGACAGGAATATACATAGGTGTATCTTGTCCTCTGTATATCACACCAAGGAGTGCTTGGTGCTGTTTAGAAATTTTGCCCATTTTAAAAACTGCAGTGTTTAGCTTTATTCATTGATTTTTAAGAGTTCTTTGTATGGTAAAGATACTGCCCATTTGCTTTTGATAGATAATGCAAATATTGTTTGTCTGCATTCTTTTGAACTTGTTTCTGGTATATTTCTCTATAAGGTTCTTTTTTCTTTCTTTTGTTGCATCTTACCTAATAGAAAGGTCCCTTAAAAACCCTGATTGACTGTTTTATATGTAAGATAGGGCTTATAATAGACGAACACTTGGTGTTTGGGTTTTCTCAATAGGTGTATATAGGTAGAGACTGTGAGGGCTTATAATAGACAGGAGCCCTTGGTGTTTGGTGTAACATGAGGGCCGGCTTGTTGGGGTATCTGTTCCCGCCTAGTACCCCACAGCTGGCAAGTCCCAGGGAAAATCAATCACACAGAGATCTCTATAAGTTATAAAGCTGATTGGCCCATTAGCTCAGGTTTCTTGTTAACTCTTATAGCTTATATTAACCCATTATTCTCATCCATGTTAGCCATATGGCTTGGTGCCTTTTTCAGTTGTCAGCTACATGTTGCTGCTTCGGTGGTCTGCGCAGGAGTGGCAGAGGGAGCTTCCTGCTTTCCAAAATATTCCTGTTCTCATCGCCCCGCCTCTACTTCCTGTCTGGTTGACCCACCTATACTTCCTGTGTGGCCACTCAGCGTTTTATTAAAATACATGATTGACAGAATACAGACAATTCTCCCACACCAGTTTGAGTTTTCTCAATAGGTATATATAGGTAGAGGCTGTGAAGAGAGGATTCTTTTTCTTTATCCCTGTTCTCTTCTTTTTTTTCCACTGTCCTAATTTGGTCTTCTGTCGCTGGGACAAACTCTGCAACCAGAGTAAAGGGAGTAAAGGGTTTGTCTCAATGCATAGACTACAGTCCGTTGTTTAAGGAAACTGAGGCAGAATCTCAAAAGTAGGAGCTTGAAGTAGAAACCTCAGAGGAATGCTGCACCTGGGCTTGCTCGGCTGCCTTCCTTATTCCTGCCCAGTGAGGAACAGGCCAGTCTGATGTGAGCAGGTTCTTCAGCCGAGGCTCCCTTTGAACTGGGAACTAGGTTGGCAGGTGAAGCTAACTCTGACACCCACAGCCTAGTAGAAATATTTGAGTTCTTTCTCCATAGTAACCCCCCCACACACACACACACACTGTGTTGTGGTGCAGAGCAGACAGTGTTCTGGGCTCACTGGCTGTGCTCCCTACCCGGATGTGAGGCACTTGCTCCAAGGAGCTCTTTCTGGTGTAGAAGTGACTCAGAAACCTCGGGTTTTCAGATGTTGCTTGTTGCTGTATGCCTTGAATTGAACCCTGAAAGCTTGCAGCAATAAAGTTTAGCCTTGTGAATTACTATTAGGAAAGTCATGGGACGTCCTTGTCCTCCATCTTGGCCTTTGAGGATTAGGAAGTGAGACTTTGCTGTCTTCATAGCACTGAAGACACTGTTTTAGCAATCTTGTCAACTCGCTCATGGACTTTCTTACTCTTGCTGCAGACTTATATTGAGTTCATTTCTCCTTTTTGAAGTTTTATTCACTCTCAGTTTAGGAAATTTTGAGAAGTGGAAAGAAACAAGTACCACCAGTGCTCTTAACTGCTGAGCCATCTATCTCTCCAGCTCCAATAAATAAAGTTTTTTTAGTTTTTGTTTTTTTCAGACTGTTTCACTTAGGGAAACAGAATTTTTGAATGAACAGTAAGGGAACTCTTTCCTGCTGTCTTTATATTAGTTTTGTAGGAGCTATGATTCTAGTCTAACTTGTCAGGTGCCTGTGATTTTGCTCTCACAGTTGAGAGAAACCTGTTCTTTAAAAACAAGAACTGGTGCATTCTAGAAGTAGAAGTAGAAGGTCCCTTTCCTCACTGGCTGCTCATCTCCCAGAGTGCTTCTACTTCTGTCTACACATCTGCTCCATGACCAGAGGCCCCTTTTCCTCTCCTTGCCTTGGTTTCTGTCTTCTCAATTCAGCTTACATCTGAGCCCCCTTGAATATTCCAGACTGTGTCTTTGTAAGTGAGGTAGGTAACATTCTCCCATTTAGTGTGCTAGTTCGATTTCAGTAGAACACTTCAGTCAAATATTAGTCCACATTGAATATTACATGGAAGAATCTAGCATTTAAGTATCAAAATTAACTGCAAGTGCCTCTCTTGGTTTGTTGCTATTTTTAATTTGCATTAGGACTTAGTATGGTGTGGCAGAAAGGCCACATTTCAGTCAGTTCTTCATTACTGTAATGAAGTACCCAAGCACGACCGATTTCATAAAGTTGCTTTAGCTCACATTTCTGGAGGCTTATGGCATCACTTTGGCACTGACAAAGGCCTCATGGTGGTTGGCACCATAGTGGCGGGTGTGGGATGAAGATGAGGTTGTGGAGGTAAAGGATTACTTTGTCAGACAAGAAACCAGGAAGCCATTAATGCTCAGGCTGAGACTTGTATAGCAGCTTGATGTTGGGAAAATTACTCTGGAATCCCATAAGAGCTGCTTTTTGTTTTTTGGAGCATCTGATCTAACAACCACATACTGGAGCCTCATTTGAAAGGATTGCATTTCCAACAAGTTGGTGATGAAGTTTGGAACATAAGAACTCTTGGTGTAAACACAAGCCATCTCCAAGTGTGCAACTGATAATGCAGGCCTCAGGAGTCTTAGATGATGATAGACCTGCTTTGCTGTTCTCAAAGCTTTTACGTTCTTTATCAGTGTGTGTTTAAAATATTGAATTGGAGAGAATAGTGCTAAGGGATTGTCATAGTTACTTTTCTCTTTTAACAGCTGTTGCTCCTTCCTCAGCATTCAGACAATTCAAAGAGAGCATAATAGCATACAGTATCAAGATTCTCTGTGTATTTTTCATCTTTACGTGGCTTTATTTTAACTTCTATTTCTTTTATTTTTACTTTTAACTTTCGGCTTTTTGAGACAGGATTTCTATGTATATTTGTCCTGGATTTCACTCTGTTGATCAGGCTGTCCTTGAACTCATAGAGATCCACTTGCCTCTGCCTCCCAAGTGCTGGGATTAAAGGTGTGTACCACCACACCCAACTACTCTCTTTCTTTTTTATTTTAAGGGCTTTAACCTTTAGCCTGCATATATTTTTAACACACTGTAAACCATTAGACATTTCTTTGTCTTTGAATCTCTCTTTACTGTACATCTCTCTTTGTCTGACTACATGAGTCTTTAATTTACCAAGCAATATGGGTAGGATTAAAGTCATGGCCTTGACAGCTGGAGCCAGCCCATTCCGTTGCTTTCTGCCATTCTAGCCTCATGGCAGAGGTACTGGCCGGAGCCCTGTTTATTGCCACAACTCTATGGCATTTCAAGGTCCTGGCCAGCAAGCAAGCTGCAACAGTGTGTCCACAAACAACACTGGAGTACTCTCTCTGTAGCTGGACTTGCTGCCTCAAAGAATCAGGGTTTGCACTGGCAGGATGGCCCAGAGAGCCAGCATTTTGAAACGGCGCAGTTTTTTTCCTGCTATGACTGAAAACTGAAAAAAATGCAGTCAGCTTTTCATCAACACCATTTAAGTGTTTCGTGGCACGACCTCTTTAAAGAGCTGCAAGGTTTTGCAGCTAAAGCTGAGTCAGGAAGCCTCTCTTAAATGAGAGCCCTTGCTTGCCTCTAGCAAGCAGAGCAGAACCAAGAAATTGCTGCTACCAAGAAAACATGCTTTACTCTATCTATTCTTTCCCAAGCTTTCTCAGGCTTTCTGTGGATGCAGTTATCCACGTTGGGCAGCCATTCTGTAACATGAGGGCCAGGCTCGTTGGGCCTGCCTGGGTTCTGTCCCGCCCGGTCCCCCAGCCATTTTAGTCCCAGAGAAAATCACACAGAGAGTCTGCATTAATTATAAACAGATTGGCCCACTAGATCAAGCTTTGTATTAGCTCTTATAATGAATACCAGCCCATTATTCTTATCTATGTTAGCCACATGGCTCAGTACCTTTTTCAGCGGGGCAGGTCACATCCTGCTTCTTCGTTGGTCTGGGCAGGAGTCTGGGAAGAATGGGTTTCCTCCTTCCCAGCAT